>NC_142807.1:56349398-56669757 GCF_049724085.1 Artemia sp. Qi Xiang Cuo
AGAATTAAAGGATGATAAGCCTATTAAAGGAATCATGTTCATCTTCCATGATAAAGGGGAATGGGAATCAAACAGTTCATGGTAAAGAACTGTAAGTAAGGAGCAACCCGGCTCGATAGTAACAAAAACTCTAAAAACCAAATTTTTGATACCAATAGATACATGAATAGAATCAGATTTTTATGCTGATTTCAAATATATAAGTTTCATTAAGTCTAGTTTTAACCATCAAAAGTTAAGCGCCTGAGAAGATTTGCCTTTTTTTTAAAAAAGGGGGAAACATCCTCTAAAATTCATTCAACCTTAATGAAAATCACACCATCAAATTTGATGCATCAGAGACCCCTACCATTTAATTTTAAAGTTCGTATCGGAAAAAATGTGGAGTTTTGTATTTTTTTGCCTTAAAAAAAATCAAAGAGGCATGTTTTTTTTTCTTTTTTTTTTAAGGGTTAATTATAAATATTTAGTATTACGTGAAAATCGTTAGAGGGCTAATTATAACATTTACTCAATAATTTTTTATTGTGTTAAGAGTTCCTCTCCATATATTTGAAGACTCAAATTATCTTTGAAGGGTCCCATAGGTAAAATCATGTGAATTTTCAAAATGGACTATTCAACACAAGAAAACTGCCATACTTCTAACTTTGATTGAATGTTTTTGGAGAGAAATCAGCAAAAGAGGGTATGGGAGAAGACTGACAGACCTACAACCACTTTCAAATACCCCCTATAAACATGTCATGAAAGTTTAAATTTAATACCCTCAGTCGTTTTTAAGATACTGCAGATCCACTTTTTGACAGACTGGATGTACATATTACCTCTTGATTTAGTTTAAGTACTCCTCAACAGTCTCCAAAGTTTCACCTTAATACCCTAGACCATTTCAGATACACCAACAATCAAAACTTTCCGCTTTAACAAATGATAAACCAAATTCGTGAATAATTTATAAATTGCACAATTTACAATCCTTCCCCTGGGGGGAGTTGGGGAATGGAATCCCTGTAGGCGTAACTCATACTCATTTTGAATCGTTTGACAAAATAATAGTTAAAAAAATTGAACAATTTTTGAAGAGAGAGGGCTAATAAAAAGGGCAAGGGAAGGAGGGGTTAGTCGCCCTCCAGTCTTTCTTCAACAACCCTTCTACATACCTTAAAAGTTTCAACCAAATACCCAGAGTCGTTCAAAATGTATCATTGATATTTACATTTAAAAACCAACAAAGACAAAGGATGTTTTGGTTGTGATTGGTATCTCTCTCCACATTTCCAAAAATTTTAAAGTAATAGGCCTACGTGAATCTTCTTTGAAAATCCAGGATCAAACTTGTCCTCTTTTTTTGATTAAAGACTTAATGTGTTAACAATGGGCAAAACTAGCAGACAGTGCGCCAGGGACTGATTGGTTGGAGGGGATTTCCATCATCGGGACAGTTATATTACCTTTTCAATATTTTTAGTAAGAATTCAATCTTAAAAATTTTTTTGAATGCATGTGGGATACGAGACCAGGGGAGGGAAGGGGGATGGTGGGCGGGCGTAAGGAATAATCACTACCATCTTGGTCGGTCTTAAAATTAAAAAGTCATCCCAAAAACAAATTTATTAGAATTACAAAAACTTTTCCTAAACTCATTAAAAATGCCATCAGACCCAAAAAATATGCATCTAAAAGTATTTGAAATTAAAACTTCAAACTGGCAAGAAAAAAACATGGCTTTTGGTTTAACAGTGGCTTTTGCTTTAGTATAGTTGAATCATTGGAATGGGTCTGTTAATATTTTTACATAATTGTATAAAGTCAAGAATAAGAACATAAAACTGATCGGCCACCGCCCCCCCCACGGTTGAGTTATTCCCAAAATTATCATTATAATTATCAATTTCACTTTTTGTCAGTAAAATTGTATGCTTCTATGTAAAAAACAAAGAAAGAAAGAAAACTGGTCCTTCGAAAACATACAATCTACACCTAAGCTGGTTTCATAGTGTACAATGTACAAGTCCATAAAAGTGAATTTAAAGCATATTGTGGAAAAGACTACATAGAAGATATTCAATGAAAATCGAGCAGAAAAAACTTCAATTTAAATCAAGTTATTCTGATGAAAAATAATTAAAAGTTTCATGTTTTGAGCAATTATTTTATTTGAAATAAAATATTCAAAACAAATGTATTTGAATTATGGCAATGTTTTTTGTTCTGAAATGTTGGTGAGCAAGCTATAAGATATCCAAATAAACCATTTTGAAATCGTATTGTACAATTAAGACAAGAGATAGTGGTTGGTCTGCAAGACAAAATTTTGGCTGTCCCATGACAACCTCTACTTTACTGGTAACATCCTTTTTTATAATACCTGCACACAGGGAAAAGAGAGAAAATTATTCTGCTAAAGGACTGAATCTGAGAAAAATTTTTCAGATTAATAAGTCTTTAGCATCTAATATCTTCTTAACTGAAACAGCACATTCATAGAGTACTTCCATCAGAAACAGCATATTCTAGAAGTACTTCCATCATATTAAACAATTGCTTAATTTAACAAAAATTGGCAATCTATTTAAAACCCATTTATGTGCAGAATTGCCTTCAATTATTCAACTTAATTCTAGCCCCCTTAATTCTTAAGGGATAGTTCTAAGTGTGTATATGGTTGCATTTTTGTTTCTTTTTACTGAGGAAAACTAGAATAGCAAGAGGAGAAAAAAATTTAAAAATATTTACCAACACAAACCAGTTTTTGCTTTATTCCAAAAACCCAATTGGATAACTTACCATTTTTAATAACTGAAGATGCCAAAGGGATAATGACTTCAGCCATGTTTGGAATTTGAGGCAAGTCCATGATATAATCTAAGGATAGATCTAATGCCAATTATGAAACAGATAATACTAGCTCAAGGGTTGGATGTTGTGAATTAGTTTTATCCAAGACTGTATAAGCAAAAAGCACCTAGAAACAGACAAGTTATAATGACACATTTCAAGTAGTGCAAAACCATTTTTCGTAATACACTGTCAAGGATAGGTTAACCTCCCTCAGCAATCAAAAGCATTATAAATATGTTCAATTTTCATTTCTATTTTTTGAATAAAGGGAGTTAAATTTAAAAAACTGTCGTTTTGATCTAAGGGTTCTAGTGTGGAAAACTTGTGCACTAGAAAAGTGATATTTTTGCAAACAGAATGAAAGTTACAAAATGGGCCGAGGAACATGTTTGACAGCTGGTTCAACTGCTATGCCTATGTTTATGCCTCTGGGGATGAAATGACTCCCTGTGGGTAAAAGGCAATAAGTTATGAAATTTTTCCATTGCTTACATATTGTGTTTGTTATTAGGAAGTATCAAGACCTGTTTCTGTAGAAGGGGATTTCTTCCAGGGGAAAGAATTTTCTAAATGAAGTATTCTCTGTATGTAGGGAATTTTCAGAAGATTTTTTGTGAGGGGCGGTGGGGGGGGGGGAGAGGTATTTTCCATTGATGGAAGGCAAACTTCCAAGCACAATTTGAAAAACAATTATCAAAATTTTCAACTAAACGTAGAAGGGGGGGGGCGGCCCACGTCTCAATACTTTCTTCTTTATGCAAAAAGTTTGGCTTTTGTCCCAGTTTTTTATGAATAACTGCTGAAAAACAAAATTTATTGGATTGGAATAAGAAACTTATCAATGATTTATTAATTGACAATTATTTCCCACCTTATAGAAGTAAGAATTTCACAAGATCTGAGAAACATGTTTTGGGTCTGAATTTTCCATTGAATTATATTCTAGACTATGAAAAATAAATGATATACTCCTGATACTTCAAAAACAATTGATATATCTTATGGATAATTGACAATCTATCTAAAAACCACTTAAAATCAGGCCTTCAGGAATGGGAGGGTATAACATGGAACTATAGCCAGGTTCTAGGATGAAGACTCAGAAACAATTGCAATGGTGTCATTTGATGTTAAATGATAACTTTTTGTTTTTTTAAAGGCATTTATCTTTTCTATATAACACAAAATATTACTTAATTACAAAAGGGTCTATGGTTATCTCCTAAACATTCGATTAATGGCTAAAACAAGCCAAATTAATAACAAAAACAGAACCTACGAGTCTATGCAGCTTTCAAAGCTTTTATCAAATAAAAAAACTTAGTTAAAATAAGAAAAATAGAAATTAAAACATAGGGAAGAGAAAGTGTATTTACACACAAGTGGATAGATTGGAGAAGATCATTGGTGTTACTTCCACACTCCACTGGATTATGATAAATCCTTTTTTGGTAATTTTAATTAAATACATACCTGTATGCTCAATTTAAATGACCATAGAAACCAAGGATCCTGTTTAGCTGATTTATCCAACTTTTGAATATATCATCTTAAACTCTCTAACATTAACTTTATTTTTTGAGGACTTCCTCTCTTATTTCTTTCATAATAGTAGTTACCATCTAATTTTCAATAGCAAAAGAATATGTGTGAAAACCAATTTTATTACAAATATTCTCTTTTGAACTTCAAAACAAACATTCAAATTAAAGTATAATTTTAAACTGGTGAGCTTTCAGCAATTAATATGATTATACATAAATTTTCAGTTTAATTTATTAGTTCTTTCTAAAGATGTAAATGACGCGTATAGTTTCACTACAAACAAGAGTTTGGGTACTGCCTTTTTCTTCAACTTTAAATAAAAACGGAGAGCCTAGTGGGTCATAGCCACTTCTGGGAAAACAGATTACATTAAAAATGTTTTCTTTTCCAGTTCTTAATGAATTGAAAATAAAAATAAATTAAAGTGAAACAAATTCTTGAACGGATTAATGTTTCAAGAATTAATATAATTATAAATTGGATCTTTAAAAAATTAATATCATTATACATAACATATTCAATTTGTTGTTGCTTATACTTTCCAAGACGCATGTTGTTATCAGTAACGTACCAGTAATTCGTCAAGTTTAAAACTTTTACAGTGAGAGAATGAGACGCTACCAAGACACTGGTTTGTAGTTATATTTCTTTGATTCGAGCTTAATGTATATATTCAATTTAAGTTTCTCAAGTTTTAACATTTAATTATTCATTTACATTCGCATCTAGTGTATGTTTGTTCGCATTGATTTTTTATTTAATTTCGCTTCATTTGAATTTTCAATTATAATTAAAAAGCAAAATATTTTGTTTGTTTTAATATTGATTTTGATATTCAACAAAAGCATTACTTACTTTAAGATATATTTATTCTGTTATATAATTACTTTTTGTGGTTGTCGCTATGATTGTTTATTTAATTTCTGCTCGTTTTTGGTTTCATTTCTTCTTTCATAGTAATTTATGATTATTTTTAGTTTGAATTTTAACAGGTCTGTGTATCTGCTGAGTTTAAGCTTAAAATTTACTATAATTATCTTTAAAAAAATGATTTGTCATTTTTTTTTTTAATTTATTTTTATTTGATTTTCATTGCAAACCTCTTGACGTCTTAAAGAATTAGTTATTTCAAAATAAAAATTACAAAAAAAATCAAATGTTAATCAAAGTATAAAAACTGGTATCAAATTAACAATATCAAAGTAAAAATTGGGTTTCTGTCACCCCGGGAGTTTTATTACCTGATTTTTGAAATATTTTTAACAAAATGGCTATCTCAAAGTTTTTATTGTATGGGTTTTAGGACAACAGAGCAGGGGGGGGGCTGAGTGTCCTTAAGTCTATCTTTAATATTTAAACATGAAATAGAAATTTATATTTTAAATAAAATTAGCCCTCTGAACTTTATATGCGAATCCCTTCAATTCTTGTAGAGTCATAAATACACCCAGAGTTTAACTTACAACACCTGTCCCAGGGCCCGGGGGGATTGCGTTACAGTTGTAGTGTCTGATATTTGAACTATTTTTAACAAAAGTATCATCTCAAATTTTTATTGGATTGGTTTCTTCGACCGATAAACCCAGAGACATGACGGATAAGAGGGGCTCGTTGGCCTCTGATCTTTTTTTTACTCTGAGAATATTAAGTAAAAATGTCAATCTCCGTTCATATGAGACTTCTCTAAAGGTTGTGCGACAATTACTGGTATAAGCACCATATACAGCCCCATGACCGAGCTTAAAATGTCTACACCCGGGTCCTGACAGTTGTGCCGCCGCAGGTTTTTTTTTATCTCACCTTTCCACTATTTAAAAAAATTACTGTATCACACATTATTTCAGAAGGGTTTAGGGAAAAAAGGGTGGGTGTGTGGGGGGGGGCTAGTTGCGGTCAGATATATTTTGACTATCAAAAATTAAATTATAACTTTCAATGTCCTATCAAATGAGCCCTCTCTGAAGTTTATACGAGGATCCCTTTCATAAAACCATATACGCCCCCAAGACAACAATTACAACGCCTGCTCCCTGGGCGGAGGTGTTGACACCGGAGTTTTTGTTAAATAATATTCGAAAAAATTTAAAAAAAATTTAAATCTTAAAACTTGTAGCAACTAGGGGTTGGGCAAAAGAGTGGGGGGGGGGGGTATGTTGCCTTATAAATCTGTAAAATCAATATTGGAACAAAAAATTAAAGGACAGAAAAACTTATCAAAAATGAAAGTTAGAGTAAAAACCCTTTCAAGAGAACCCTACCTATCTCTAGGAAAAAACTGAGAATGCATTCCACAGGGCCTAGGGGGGTGTCCTGACTCCAGAGTGTCACTCATCCAACCTTTTAACTATTTTAAACAGAATCTATATCTCAAAAATTTCAACCTATGGGTGGAAACCGAAGGCATGGGGGGGGGCGACCGGCCCGCGCATATATTTTTACTATGAAAAATTAAGAGCAAACTTTCAATGTCCAATAAGATTAGCCCTTTCTGATGTTTATACGACGCTACCTTTCCTTTTAAGCAAATATACCCCAGGGCATAGCTTACAAAACCTGCCCCCGGGCCTTGGGGGGTTGTGTTGACACCTGAGTTTTTGTTATATGATATTTAAACAATTTTTAACTTAATGGCCATCTCAAAATTTTTCTTGGATGCATTTGTGGAATAATTGAGGTTGGAGGGCTAGTTGTCCTCCAATCTCTTTTGACTCTCAAAAACTGAGCTAGGACTTTCAATTTCCAATCAAATGAGCCCTCCAAAGTTTTTACGATCATTCCCTCCATAACAACCATATGTTCCCCCAGGGCATAACTTAAAACGCCTGCCATGGACCGTGGGGGCTGTGTCCGCCTTTTCCTTATATGGTCTTTGAACTTTGATGAATTAGCTATCTCACATATCTGGTGATACATTATCTTTCAATTATTTTTAATGAAAATAGCTGTATCAAATTTTTTATTATATGCATTCGGGGAAAAAAAGCGTGGGGGGGGGGGGTTCGTTACCCCTCAAACACCTTTTGACTCTTAAAAGTGATTTAAAACTTTCAATTCTCCTCTCTGAGGTTAATATGATCAGTCCGTCCATAACAGCCCTATATGCTGCCACGGCGTAAATTATTGCCCTTGACTTGAAGACTGTGGGGGGAACGTCGAACTTAAAGATATAATTTCCGAGACTTTCAACTGCGTTGAATGTAGTAATTTTCACAAAGATCTGATCTAATATGTTTTGGGGAACTGGGGGTTGGGAAGGGGCGTTAGTGACTCTCCAATCACTTCAACAGTTAAGACGGACAATACCAATTTCCATTTCAAGTCGAATGAGTCATCTCTGAAGTTTATACGACAAAGCTTTCTTTCAAAACTTCATCTTCCCCCAGGGCATAGCATAAAATCATGGGCCTCAGGGCTGTGGGGAGGGGGGTGTCATTATCCACGACCTAATTTCCCGAATTTCCACGCCGTTGAACAAAATGGCTATCTCAAAATTTTTATTGATATGTTTGGGGACAAGGTGGGTGAGAGGGGGTTAGTTCTCCTCCAATCACTTCGACTATTAAGAAGGACAATATCGCTTTCAATTTTCAATCGACTGAGTCCTTTTTGAACTTCCCAAAACAAAGCTTTCTAGAATTATCTTATCGGCCCACAGGATATAACTTACAAACAGTGTCCTGAGGGTTGTGAGGAGAGTGTCCTCCTCAAAAGCATAATTTCTATCTGGAAATCAACTATGGAGAACAAAATGGCAAACTCAAAATTGTGATTGGATGCGTTTGGGAAAATGGTGGTTGGGAAAGGGGTTTTAATTGCCTTCCAATCACTTTGGACCCTTAAAAAAGCACTAGAACTCTCAATTTCCAATAAAATGAGCCCCCTTTGAACATTTTTACATCGACCCCTTCTATATGAAGAACCTCTGGGAAAAAAAATAATAATAGTAATAAAACATTAGAGCCGTATGTTCTTTACAATATTCAATGCTATAGCGTTGCCTCTGATTAGTTAAAATATATTTTTCAACAGCACAAAAATACTTGTTGGGAAAACTCTTATATAGTGGTTTCGGTAGATTTTGAGAAGATTCCATAACTTAGATTAGAACAATGTGAACGCACTATTTGATACTTTTTTAATGTGTCTTCTGAATACATATCATATAATTATGTCACTAATAAGTCAGATTTTAATTTATTGAATTAGTGTTAGAGAGACACCCAGTTGCTGACTCTGATTGACAAAAGTATTAAAGATACAAAAAATATCACTGCATCCCTTATTTCATTTTCCTTTATATTATGAGCAAGTACTATGTTGATTCATACCCCCCCCCCTGTTATAAAGAACACACCCTTGGATCAAATATTTATTTGTTATCTATAATGATAATAACTATTATATGTTAAATGTGAAAATAATTTTTTTAAATAATTTAAGGTAACACAGAAAAACCACTGGGTATAAGTGATAACAGTAGAGTTACCAATTGCAAGGGTCTGAGGGTAATAAGAGACGTTCAGTGTATGTTCTCTGTTCAGGGCATATATTTGACCAGTAGAGACAGAGAGGTGGACAAATACAATTTTTAACAAAAATGAAAATAATGTAGGGATTTAAGAAAAAAATTTGATTCTTAGGATGTCTGTTTCAGAGAATCAAGAATTTTACAGACGATTAAGGGGAGAGAGTTGGAGTGTCAAAAAAGCAATATATGGTTTTGAAGCAGCATTAGATAAGAAATCTATAGGTACTCCTTTTATTTATTTTTTTTAGCTCCAGAAGCAACTTAAGAAAAATTGTTGCCTGAAACCGAAATGCTACCAAGCGCTTTAAAAGTTGTTGTCAGTACATCATTCCTATTCTCCAGAAGGTGACACTATAGAATTCTGAAAGCAACTTTGAAACATTAAAAACTATATCTTTTCTTTACTCCCCTTATGGTTAATTGAAGCCTATAGATTGAATTGATTGTTATATATGCACTAAATTTTCCTGAATTGAGAAGAAGGGGCAAGAAAAAATCATCTGCAATGCAAATGAATGGTTTATTTAAATTCAAGATCAAATTTTTTAAATTCAAGAGGCCTGTGACATTTGGATATAGCATCCAACAATACATCTGTTTGTACTCCTTTTATTTTGTTTGTTTGACCTCTGTTCAGAAGCAAGTTCAGAAAGGTTATTAGTTATTAGAGTTGGTATCAGTACATTGCTTCCACTTAAAAGAATGAGACACTAAAAAAGTCTGTAAA
Organism: Artemia sp. Qi Xiang Cuo; assembly: GCF_049724085.1. Lineage (NCBI taxonomy): Eukaryota > Metazoa > Arthropoda > Branchiopoda > Anostraca > Artemiidae > Artemia > Artemia sp. Qi Xiang Cuo. The sequence goes on from NC_142807.1 coordinate 56,359,043, forward strand.
CAGCTTTAAAAGTTTTTAAAACAAATATTTTACATTTAAAATGGTTAAATGAAGCAATTAGCGTGAATTTTTAGTTATACAATGAATTTTCCTGAGGATTCAGGGGGAGAGGATTAGAATTAATCTTTGAATAAAATTAATGTTGTACATTAAATAAATACAAAACTTTGAGTATAAATAAAAGGTTATTTTGTATCGATCTCAATACACAGTTAACTAGAACGTTAAACTTTTGGAAAGCTTGTCACAGAAATTAATAATAACCTTTTTAATATTGAAGAATAAAAATTCGTTACTAATACATAGGAGGTCATGCATAAACAATTGAAGCTTACGACACAATTTAGCTAGAGTGAGAGTGGATATACCAATTGATGCTCTTTATTATGCTCTTTCATAATTCAACTATTGGCTTTTTTATGCTCTTTAATAATTCAATAATTGCTTCTGAAGCCAACACCTTTTTAAGTCCTTAAATGACTCAAAACAGCAGATAGTCACTAGGGTGACACAAGTTTTGTTTTGAAGTCATTTTAAAGAGATTTTTGGCTCTTTATAAAACAGTCTACAAATTTGTTTTCTAAGTAACATTTTACTTATAAGCCTAAGGATAATAATAATTGCACTCCTAAATCAGCTGCAAATGACATTTTAGATACAAGTAATGCCACTGTATCCCTTATTTTATTCTCTTTTATATTAGGGTGAATCAGGGAAAGTCCGACAGTGGGGTAAGTCCGATACCGACCTTCAATTTGTCTATGGTCCATTGTATCTGTGGGAGGCTTTCATATTTTCTTCCATATTAATAGCAGTAGGCAACAGTGCCATCAACTTCTGGCAGAGTTAGCACGCCTTCTGTTCAGAGGGTTTTGAAGTTTTTTGGACGGCGTTTTTTTAGGAACACAGGTAACTGACTTTACTTTAACTTATGCAGATTATAAAGTAAGAGAGATAGAGAATTTGTTTTTCATTTATTAGACACTAGAAGACCAGGATCATCTTATTGATTTTTTAAAACCAGCTAATGTTATTAGTTTAACAGATAAGAGGGGTGTTGGTCTTACCCCCGAAAAAACCCACCTGGGGACAGTCTGACAGGTCAGTCTTGCCCCCTACGGGGGAAGTTTGGCTGGGGTGTCGGACTTACCCCATGTTACCAAAGATGGATATTTTAAATGGTAGAACAGATTCTAAGCTTTAGATAATAAAGGTTGAAGCCAGTAACCATCCTTAAATGGCTTTACTAACTTAGTGGAATGTAGTGTTGTGTTGATCATTCATGTATTGCAGTTCTGTGCCTGCTTTCGTTTATCTTTCTCCCCTGTAATTTTTTTTTCGTCTTAACCTTTACTTGTGACCTGCCGTGCAAAAAGTGTAGCAAAGTAGAAATGCTACTTGGCATGTATCAAATTTGTTGGCAGATTTTGTCTGAAAATACCCTTTTTACATATAAAATAATTTTTGCTCAAAGAAAAGGTGTCAAAACACAAGTCGTGCTCCGCCGTGCAAAAAGTGGGATAGCATAGTAGCAATGCTAATGGACAGTTTTCATGGCTTAGTAAAATCTGTTGGCATTTTTTTTTCAAAAATACCAGTGCTTCCACTATCCCCAAATTTTTGGGGATTTCCCCCAAAATCTGTCTTCTCATAAACATGATCAAAATCGGTTCCCCAAAAATCCCCTTTCTTTCAGGGTTGCCACCCCTAGTAAATTATCACTGATGACAATCCACCCCTAGTAACTATTACTTTCACTTGACTTGAAATAATTTTTTCACTATTTTCAAAAGTTTATGTCTCAATTATTTACTACACATCCAAACCAGACATAGATTACTGAATTACTGACCTTTCTTCCTATGCTAGTAAAAGTATACTGACCTTTTTATAGTTGTAGTACAGTGATCAATGAATATTAAGAATGCAGTTGGGTGTGTATTATTTTCATAATACCAATATCATTGGAGTGTACAACTCAATCCATAAACTACCAGCAGTAAGCTATATACTGTATACTTGATACTTTGAATACTATACACCATTAGCAGTATTAGAGTAAATATGAGACAGTACTTTAATATGATTAAATATGATTAAGAAAACTATTGATATTTCTAACCGCAAGCTATACTAAGTTACATGAGTTACTTTTCTGAAAATTTTACCTATAGAAATACTTCTTGCTCAAAGAAAAGCTGTCAAATCACGGATTTTGCTGCTAAAGTGTTGGCAGCTTTTGGAATTCTGCTACTGGCTGTTTTGGAATTTTTTGCACACCTGCTTGTGACAGGTTTTCGAATACATTCATCAATTCATTCATAATTCCCCTTCGAATAAATTCATCAATTCATTCATAATTCCTTTGTCTTTTCTAGATGCCTAGAAACTATGTTCGGAAAACACAACGCGGGGTTGGAGGAACATATGATGCAACTCAGCTACACAACGCGCTAGCAGAGATATCTTCAAAGAGAATGTCTATGCTACAGGGTTCGAAAGTATTTCAAATACCGCGCACTACCTTGCATGACCATCTTATGAAGAAGACAAAAGTCAAAAAACAGTTTGTGGTGGAGGGAGGAGTCAAGAAATTCCTGCTGAAATAGAAAAGGATATGGCTCAGGGTCTCTGAATACTTTGAAAAGCGGGGCATAGGTCTGAGCAAGCAGGAATTTTTTGACCAAGTCCAAGAATAGCTCATCAAGAACAAAGTTCAAACTAGATTTAAGGACAACCGACCTGGTCATGACTGGTGGGTGGGGTTCAAGTGCCGAAACAATATTTCACTAAAGAAACCTGAAAGGTTAGAAAACAAAAGACTTTTGCAGCAATCTGACCCCTTCATAATGTATGGTTTTTATGAGCTGTTATATGAAACTGCCACGGCGATGGATATTCTTGACAAGCCCCAGTGCTGGTTTAATTTGGAAGAGACATCTTTCTGCAGGGATCCTGGTAACACGAAAGTTGCTGGAGCCAAAGGCTCACCAGCCACTCGTAGAACAGGTGGTAATGGACGTGAAAATACAACTGCCTTGGTTTGTATCAGTACAAACGGAGAAAAATTCACACCTTTAATAGTTTTCTCTGCAAAGAATACCTGGACCTCATGGATACCTGTAGATGGAGCTTACCCTGATGCATCTTACTCATCTACCAATAAAGGGTGGATGACGTCTGATCTCTTTATGAACTGGTTTGAATTCCAGTTTCTTCCTCATGTAAAGGGAAAGGCACTTCTCATCTTAGATGGACATGGCAAACATGCTCTTGCAAAACTTTCTCTTGCTCTTGCAAAACTTGCAAACGAAATTAACGTGACAATTCTCAAGCTACCTCCACATGCTTCAACCTCTCGATAAAGTGGTTTTCAAGAGAATGAAAGTGTCTTATGATCAGAATCTCTCGAAATGGCAGAGGGAGCACCCTGGCAACATTCTGTCAAAGAAGGATTTTGTATGTCTCTTATCAAAGGTATGGGATACCTATTTCACTCCTAGTCTGATTAAAAAGTCGTTCAAAGCAACTGGAATCTTTGACCTGAGTGTTCCAATGAGAGTAAACCCATCCGTAATTGACCAAACCAAGTTTGAACCTACCAAGTTGAGACGCTATGCACAAATGAAAAAGGAGCAGGAGAAAAATTCAGGCACATCTAAAGTCACAACCACTGTCAACACTGAACTAGAAAAAATTACCTTTTCTGTTACCTTTAGTCCAAGGAGGTTGCTTGGCAACCAATCAAAAACTTTTGAAAATATTCTTCTTCACTCAATGAAGCAGCCCGACCTACCATCAGTTTCAGGAATAGAAAAACGGAAGAAAATTGCAAGAGAGGCAGAAGTGATAACATCAAAAGAACATCTAGAGGTGCTTCAGAGGGAAGAAAATCTGAAAGCAAAAGGCAAAGGGAAGAAGAAAAGTTCAGATGGGAAGGGTATAAAATCGAAAAAAAAATTTCCTAAGAGGGAAGCCAATAGAGATACGGGTGATAGCGAATCAGACATCAGCCTTGAACTTGGCTCTGATGAGGATGATCAGAGTATTCAAGATACTATTCAAGAAAGTGACAGTGATGACAAGGAGACACCCAGTAAGCAAAAGATTGTTCCCAAGCTAAATGAGTACTATGCAGTTAGATACGATGCAAGGAATGACGAATAAGGTTACATAGGAAGGGTTCTAGACTTTCCTGACGAGGGAAAAGTTAAGCTCAAATTTCTTCACTGCTTGAGCCTTGCCACCTACTCTTTCAATTGGCCAAAGAAAGACGATTTCGATACTGTAGATGACAAATACATTAAGCAGGACCAGTAAACTTAGTGGGAAAACCGGACCATTTGAAATACCCCAAATCCGTCAGGTTATTGTATCGTACAAGGCAGTTACTAGCAAGCGTCAGTAGATCTTTGTCTTATGCCCATACACGTAAGCTACAACATATATGAGTAACTTTTTGTATCTGGAGTCAAACCATATTTTGTGTGATATGTTTTTCTTTTTTTAAAATACAAGCAATCATTTACATTCAGTCATGTGAGCACCTTGGCCATGATCCTTTTACCGTTGATCTGTTGTGTAAGTCTGAGACTGTTGGAGTTACCCCACAGTAGCAGAAAAAAGTATGCTCTGGCATTTTGATGCCTGTCAGTTTGGCATCAATAATGTCTGCTTACGGACTTATAGTGATTCCTCAATGCCCTATAAGATGGTGAAGTCATATTATTTTTGACATATTGTTGAAAAAAGCTAGGAGGATATGTTGCACTTCCCCCAAAGCTGGGGTAAGTCCAACATAGCAGACTCCACCAACTTTGAGACCTGGTGATGGGCTACAAGCAAAGTATATGGGAAAATCAGAAAGTGAATAATATGGAAAACTGTTGTAACAAAAAGTTTGATAGAAGATGATATGAGATACTCATAAAAAAAAATCTTGAGAGTCAATTTAACAAAAAAAAACATGTTAAGGTGTCGGACTTTCCCCGATTCACCCTATAAGCTATTACCCTCTTTATGCAGAGACTCCTCCTCACTGATCTAACACCCAGCCTTAGATCAAATATGTATGTGTAGTCTATGATCATTAGATCCATTAGGCCTATGTGTTCAATGTTAAAAAAAATTTTATAGCAGATTTCATGGCACTGGGGAAATCACAGTATCTAAGTGATTACAGTGGAGTTACTGACATTAGACATCACTTTAGGGTTCATATAAGACTTTAAAATTACTCTTGTAAACTAAATGACCGTCATGTTTGGAAATAATGTGATAAAAAAAGAACTAAGTGGTGCATTCGCCTTTTCTCAATGCCAACAATGAAATTACCTCTAAATTTACTGCAGTTTAAATTGAATTGTGCAAAATGGCTAGAAAAATGTGATTTTCTGCATATTATGAAGAAAAATGCTTTTACTAACATGTTTTGTTTTGGAGAGTAACTGTGAAATAAAAACTGTGCTTTTTTTTTGGTTCCTTAATTTATATGGCAATATATATAGCCCATTGTCGAATTTTAAAAATAAATTTTAACTAAATTTATTTTAAAAATTTCATTTACCCCCCCCCCCCCAATAGTCAAATACAACCCTTAATTTGTATACTTGTAATGTATTTTCTATGGTTTTGATAAAGTGTTAAATCAATTGAGCAACACAAGCATTGGAAAGAGCAACATAAGGACTATTCAGTGCATGTGCATTGTTTAGCACATATAATTGACCAGTAAAGGGGGGGATGTGGATAAAACAAATTTACTACAGAAATAAAATTAGGTTGGGATTGAAGATAGAATTCTGATTCTAACAATATATCTGTTTCGATGAATCAAGAATCTTATTTAATTAAATAAGAAATCTATAGGTACTCCTTTTATTTTTTTAGCTTTAGGAAAGTTGTTGCCTAAGTCGAGACTACTTTAAAAAAGTTTGAAAGTGCTTAGGTTTTGATAGGTGGATTCAGTACATCATTCTAACTCTGAACAAGGAAATCACAATAAAATTCCGAAAACTACTTTAAAATATTCTATACTTTGCCCCTCTGATGGTTAAGTGAAGCCTATAGATTGAATTGTAGGTTATACAGGCACTGAATTTTTTTGAGTTGAGAAGGGGGGGATTGAAATCCAATGAGATTAAAATAAATTTTTTAATTCAATTAAAGACAAAATTTTTCTAATTAAAGAGGCTAGGACACTTAGATATAGAACCAATTAATAAATCTCTTGGTACTCCTTTTTTTTGGCTTATATTCAGATGAGTTGTTGTCAAAAATCAAGACTCCTAACAAGTGTTTCAAAGAATCTTATAACAGGTAACAGTAGACTATATAATTTTTACTTATCAGAGGGAGACACAACGAAATTATGAAAAATAATTTAAAATTTTAAAAAACAAACATGAATTTTCCACTTTGTATATTAAGTCAATGCATTTTATTGTTATTGAGAGCAGCCCCGTACGGTCCGACAGTTTGGGGGGTGGGGGTAGAATTCATCTTCAAGAAAATGAACATTTATTTAAATTCAAGATCAAACTTTGAGTCTAAAGATAAGGGTATTTTGTATCAATCTCAATGTTCAGTAAATTAAAAAATTAACCTTTTCCAAAGCAATTGTGATGCAAATGAATGTTATAATTAGATTGAGGATGCAATTCTGGGTATATATTTGCAAATTGTGGTGGTAAATACTCTATGAATATAGGCTACATGTTGTAAGAAATTCATGAGTTTCTTAGAAAACTGGAAAAACAAGTAAAGAAGCAATGAAAAAGGTTCTCAACGTGCATAATGTGCTAACTAGAATTATTCAGCATATTATGGAGTAAGAATTATTTTCTTAACATGTTTCCTTATGTTCAACAGGGATCCTAACCTTAAAATAAACTACTGGTTGGCCAATTGGCTAATTTAAAGATTTATATATACATACACTGTCAAATTAGCCATTTGTTGGTATCCAAGTTTAAATCTTTGTCATGGAGTGAGCAACACCATACTATGCAGCAGAAGCCTGTTTTTCAATAGCAACTTTGAGATTTTGATGCAGTCTTTTTTATGCATATTTATTGGATTGTTAATAAGAAGGCGGTAAATATCTACCAAATCATATTATTGAGTTAGGACTAAAGTGAATAGGGCCTACACCAGTTGATGCCTTTTTTTTATGCTGATTACAAATGTAATAAGCATTTCTATCGGAAATGAAGGTCAATATCTACCAAATCATATTATTGAGTTAGGAATAAAGTGAATACAACATTTGATGCCTTTTTTTATCCTGATTACGAATATAATAAGCATTTCTATCGGAAATGAATTTCAGCCCTGCCCCCTATATAGGCTACACCTAACCTAACCCTGAATGGGCATATACCGGGGGGGGGGCTTAAATTCATTTCCGATAGAAATGCTTATTATATTCGTAATCAAAAAATTAAACAAGAAAAACGGGGTTTAATTTCTATAAAGAAGTGAATACAACACATTTAATTAAACACAAATACTCTGAATATTTCGGCCCCACATCCGGGAGCCTTTCTCAACGGAAAAAAAATTCTTACATAAACATAAAAAACATTCTAAACAAACAAAAGAAAAAATATAAATAAATAGGAAAAGAAAATTCACATATTAAATAAACAACTCCATTCACTGGCGTATAAAATCGAATGCATATATTGACACACCTTCTCACAGAATATAAATTGACATATATCAAAAAATAAGAATTTATACTTAAACTAAAACAAAAAAGGTCTGCTAACCCCCGGCCCATAACCCCTAAATAGATCTCACAAGTTCATCACCCAATGTTTCAATTATAAATTGAACAGATTCGTTTGCTTGCAAGCTTAGCTGCAGTTCGTTTACCTTTCCCAGCATTTAACCCAGTCTGACCTTTGTCTGCAAGGTCATCATTCATATCCGAACTATTATCAAAAATAGTAGTGGTTGAATATTTTACCTGCTTTTTAATTAAACTATTATAAATTGAATTGATCCTAAAATCCCCTTCGTTTCTATTGATACTAATACCCACATAGATTATCTTTTTTATTTCTTTAATTTCTCTGAAGCTTTGTAAAAGTCCTACAGACGTATCTACTATTTTTGTTTGATCAAATAAAATACCGTGATTAGGAAAATTATAAATATGTTCTGCAACAGCTGACTCAAACGTTTCTGGTGTTTTGTTTTGTTTTAGAGTGCAATCTATGGCGTTCTTGTGTTTCTGTAGCCTATTTTCTAAAATCTGTTGCGTTCTTCCCACATAAAATTTACCACAAGAACATGGAATTTTGTATACTCCCTTTTACAAAGTTCTCGGTACCTTGTCTTTCCCTTTATTTAACAACAAGCTTATATTTTTTCCTGATTTAAATGCTGTATTTATATTATGTTTTTTAATTCTCTTCTTAATTTTTGTGATAATATTGGGATAAAAGGCAAAGTTATGTAATTTGTTTCTTGATTTGACCCATCTTTTTCTAATATTTTTGGTTCTGTCAACTTTTTTTTCCTTTTTTCGATTATTTGAGAAATCATATTTTCCAGATAGCCATTACCTATTAGAATATCCTTAATAGAAATTAGTTCATTGCTTATGTATTCTGGTGATGCTAATTTTAATACCCTATCAACTAAAGAAATAACCACATCCCTTTTTACCTGGATTGGATGATTTGATGTGAAAGACAAGTAACGGTTGTTATTAGTTGGTTTACGGTAAATTGAAAACACTAGTTTGTTATTATTTCTATGGATCAAAATATCTAGAAACAGTAACTTATTCTCTGTTTCCTTTTCAATTGTAAAAATTAATTCTCCTCCCACATTATTTAAATGTTCCAAAAAACCTTCAATTTCTGATTCCCCGTAATTCCAAATAACTAAAATATCATCCATATATCTGCCCCAAAATTTAGGTTTCAAAAAATATGTTACTATAGCTAAAGTTTCTATATACTCTACATAAATATTTGCTAACAACAGACTTAAAGGCCCTCCCATTGCTAATCCCCTAATTTGATGGTAAAAATTATCTCTAAACGTGAAATAATTAGTATACCTGCTAGTTATTCTGAATAAATTTAATATAGTTTCCAGTTCAATTCCCAAAGATAATTCTTCTATCTCATTTTTTCGTTCCTCAAGTTTTTTGGATAAAATACTAAACAATTTATCAATAGGAATATACATATACATGGATTTTATATAAAAACTGAACAATCTAGATTCTTCTGATATTTCTGCACTTATAAGTTTATCTTTTGAAAATTCCGAGTTTTTTATATACGAATTTTGGAGATATAATAATGGTTTAAGTGTCATTGCTGCCCATTTCTTGATTTTTGCCGTTGGTGAATTGGTTGTTGAAACAATAGGTCTTAAAGGGATACCTGTCTTATGTATTTTTGGCAAACCATATATTCTAGGGCTAACTGATATTCTAGGGCCTAGAATATATGGTTTGCCAAAAATACATAATACAGGTATCCCTTTAAGACCTATTGTTTCAACAACCAATTCACCAACGGTAAAAATCGAGAAACGGGCAGCAATTAATAGGTCTTAAGGTCTTAAGGGGATACCTGTTTTATGCATTTTTGGCAAACTATATATTCTAGGGCTAACTGATATTCTAGGGCCTAGGGCCTCCGGAAAATATGTTTTCTCAAATAATTGAAAAAAGGAAAAAAAAAGTTGACGGAACCAAAAATATTAGAAGAAGATGGGTCAAATCAAGAGACAAATTACATAACTTTGCCTTTTATCCCAATATTATCACAAAAATTAAGAAGAGAATTAAAAACACATAATATAAATACAGCTATTAAATCAGGACAAAATATAAGCTCGTTGTTAAATAAAGGGAAAAACAAGGTACCGAGAAATTTGCAAAAGGGAGTATACAAAATTCTATGCTCTTGTTTTAAATTTTATGTGGGAAAAACGCAACAGATTTTAGAAAATAGGCTACAGCAACACAAGAATGCAATAGATTGCGCTCTAAAACAAAACAAAACACCAGAAACGTTTGAGTCAGCTGTTGCAGAACATCTTTATAATTTTCCTCATCACAGTATTTTATTTGATCAAACAAAAATAGTAGATACGTCTGTAGGACTTTTACTAAGCTTCAGGGAAATTATTGAAATAAAAAAGATAATAAATGGGGGTATTAGTATCAATAGAGATGAAGGGGATTTTAGGATAAATTCGATTTATAATAGTTTAATTAAAAAGCAGGTAAAATTTTCAACCAGTACTATTTTTGATAATAGTTCGAATACGAATGATGACCTTGCGGACAAAGGTCAGACTGGGTTAATTGCTGGGAACGGTAAACGAACTGCAGCTAAGCTTGCATTTAAACGATTCTGTTCAATTTATAATTCAAACATTGGGTGGTGAACCTGTGAGATCTATGTAGGGGCCATGGGCCGGGGATTGGCTCACCTTTTTTGTTTTAGTTTAAGTATAAATATACTCTCATTTTTTGATGGATGTCAATTTATATTCTGTGAGAAGGTGTGTCAATATGAGAATTCGATTTTATATGCCAGTGAATGGAGTTGTTTATTTAATATGTTAGTTTTATTTTTCTATTTATTTATATTTTTTCTTTTGTTTGTTTAGTATGTTTTTAATATTTATGTAAGAATTTTTTTTCCGTTGAGAAAGGCTCCTGGATGTGGGGCCGAAATATTCGGAGTATTTGTGTTTAGTTAAATGTGTTGTACTCACTGCTTTATAGAAATTAAAACCCGTTTTTCTTGTTTAATTTTTTACAACCAATCAAAATTTTGAGATAGCCATTTTGTTCAGAATAGTTGATTTCCTGGTAGAAAATATGATTTTGAGAAGGACACTCCCCCAAAACCCTCAGGGCAAGGGTTTTAAGTTAAGCCCTGGGGGCATATAATCTTTTTATATAAGGTGTTGTCGTAGAAACTTCAAAAAAGGCTCATGCGATTGGAAATTCAAAGGGCTAGTGCTCTTTTCAATGGTCAAAAGCGATTGGAGGGCAACTACCCTCCCCCCAAGCTCATCATTCCCCGAAACACATCCAATCCAAATTTTGAGATAGCCATTTTGTTCAGCATAGTTGATTTCCAGAAAGAAAATATATTTTTGAGGAGGATACTCCCCCACAACCCTCTGGTCAAGGGTTGTAAGTTATGCCCTGAGGGCTTATAAGAACGATGTTGGCACAATGTACTATGTATTATTTGTTTCTTTAGAGAAGAGCACTTCATATGGAAGAGGTCGTCGTAGAAAATTCAAAAGGGGCTCATTAAATAGGAAACTGAGAGTTCTAGTGCCCTTTTCAACAGTCAAAAGTGATTGGAGGAAACTAGCCCTCCCCCCCTCATTCCCCCAAAAACATCCAATCAAAATTTTTAGGTTTGTTCAGCGTAGTTGATTTTCAAATAGAAAATATGTTTTTGAGAAGGACACTCCCCCACAACCCTCAGGGCAAGGGTTTTAAGTTATGCCCTGGGGGCACATAAGGTTTTTATAGAAGGTGTTGTCGTAGAAAGTTCAAAACAGGCACATTCGATTGGAAATTCGAAGGGCTAGTACCTTTTTTAAAAGTCAAAAGTGATCGGAGTGCAACAAGCCCTCCTCCCGCCCATTATTCCCCCAATCACATCCAATCAAAATTTTGAGATAGCTATTTGTTCAGCGTAGAGAATTTCTTGATAGAAATATATTATTTAGGAGGAAACTCCCCCACTACCCTCAAGGCAAGGGTTTTAAGTTATGCCATTGGGTCCAGGCATATGTTTATGGGATCCTAGGGTTTTAAGTTATACCCTGGGGTTCAAAAAGGCTTATTCGATTGGAAATTCAAAGGGCTTGTGCCCTTTTAAATAGCCAAAAGTGATTGGATGGCATCTAGGCTCCCCCCCCCCACGCCCCTCATTTCCCCAAACACACCTAAGGAAAATTTTGAGATAGCCATTTTGTTCAGCGTAGTTGATCTCCAGATAGAAAATATGTTTTTGAGGAAGACATTCCCCCACAGCCCTAAGGGCAAGGGTTTTAAGTTATGCTCTAGGGGCATAAAAGGTTTTTAAAGAAGAAGTTGTCGTCAAAACTTCTAAAAAAGGCTCATTCGATTGGAAATTCAAATGGCTAGGGCATTTTTTTAATGGTCAAAAGTAATTGGAGGGCAACTAGACCCCCATGCCAATCATTCCCAAAGACACAACCAATCAAATTTTTGAGATAGCCATTTTGTTCAGCGTAGTTGATTTTATGATAGAAAATATATTTTTGAGGAATAAAATTCCCTACCACCCTCAGGGCAAAGATTATAAGTTATGCCCTGGAGGCATATAAGGTTTTTATTGTAATCTTTGTCGTAGAAACTTGAAAAGGGGCTTATTCGATTTGAAATTCAACGGCATAATACCCTTTTTAATAGTCATAGTGATTGGAGGGAAACTAACCCCCCTCTCGCTCCATCCTTTTCCCCAAACACATCCAATATAAATTTTGAGATAGTCATTTTGTTCAGTGTAGTTGATTTCCAGATGGAAAATATTTTTTGAGGAGACCACTCCCCCACGACCCTAAGGGCAAGGATTATAATTTATGCCCTGGAGGCATATAAGGTTTTTATTGAAATCTTTGTCGTAGAAACTTGAAAAATGGCTTATTCGATTTGAAAATCAAAGGAATAGTACCCTTTTTAATAGTCAAAGTAATTGGAGGGTAACTAACCCCTCTCTCATGCCATCCTTTTCCCCAAACTCACCCAATATAAATTTTGAGATAGCCATTTTGTTCAGTGTAGTTGATTTCCAGATAGTAAATATATTTTTGAGGATAGACTTCCCCCATGACCCTCAGGGCAGGATTATAAGCTATGCCCTGGAGGCATATAAGGTTTTTATTGAAATTTTTGTCGTAGAAACTTAAAAAAGGGCTTATTCGAATTGAAGTTCAAAGGAATAGTACCCTATTTAATAGTCAAAGTGATTGGAGGGCACGTAACCCCCGTCTCACGCCATCTTTTTCCCCAAACTCATCCAATATAAATTTTGAGATAGCCATTTTGTTCAGCGTAGTTGATTTCCAGATAGAAAATATATTTTTGAGGAGGACACTCCCCCACAACCCTCAGGGAAAGGATTATAAATTATGCCCTGGAGGCATATAAGGTTTTTATTGAAATCGTTGTCGTAGAAACTTGAAAAATGGCTCATTCGATTTGAAATTCAAAGGGATAGTACTCTTTTTAATAGTCAAAAGTGATTTGAGGGCAACTAACCCCCCTCTCACGCTCACTGTTTCCACAAACACATCCATTCCAAATTTTTAGATAGTCATTTTACTCAACGTTGTTGACAGATTTGGAAATTAGGTCTTTAAGGATGACAACCCCTCCCCCCAAAGCCTTCAGGGCAAGGGTTGTAAGTTATGCCCTGAGTCATATAAAGTTTTTATTGAAAGTATTGCTCTAGAGACTTCAAAAGGGATCATTCAATGGGAAATTGAAAGAACTAGTGACTTTTTTAATAGTTGAAAGTGATTGTATAACGACTAACATCCCCTCTGACGCCCACCATTTTCCAAAACACAACCAACAAAAAATTTGCTGGTCAAACTATAATCTCTTAAAAAACGAAAAAATTTAAAGTATTATTTTCTTTTTCCTTTAAGAGACAAATCTTTGTCGTAGAAACCTGAAAATGGGCTCATTCGATTTGAAATTCAAAGGGATAGTCCCCTTGTTAACAGTCGAAAGTGATTTGAGGGCAAATAACCCCCTCTCGCACCCACCTTTTCCCCAAATCCGTCCAATCCAAATTTTCAGATAGCCATTTTACTCAACTTAGTTGAAAGATTTAGAAATTAGGTCTTTAAGGATGACAACCCCTCCCCCCATAGCCCTCAGGGCAAGGGTTGTAAGTTATACCTTGAGTAATATAAAGTTTTTATTGAAAGTGGTGTTCTCGAAATTTCAAAGGGGCTCATTCAATTGGAAATTGAGAGGGCTAGTGACTTTTTTAATGGTTGAAAGTGAGTGGATAGCAGCGACTAACGCCCCTCTGACGCCCACCATTTTCCAAAACACATCCAATAAAAAATTTACAGGTCAAACTATAAAGTCTTAAAGAACGAAAAGATTTAAAGTATTATTTTCTTTTTCCCTGAAAAGACTATGTTAATATAAAACGAACAGAAATTACTTTAAAAAACTTTTTCCACAAAATAAGTTTTACAAAGAGAAGTAAAGAGCTCCATTAAACAAAAAATTAGCAAAAATAACATCAAATAATCAACCAAGCTTGAATCTACCACAAATCAGAATCAATAAATAAATGAAACCCAAAACAAACAGAAATTACAATAATTAACTGAGTCAAACTCAAAACGAGCAGAAATTAGCATAAGTTGTGGTCAATATTTCTATGCCTTCCCAAGGCCAGATCAAAATTTGTACTTTACTGAAAAAGTACAAATGAATGTGCATTGTCAGTTTAATTTACATATACTAATATTTAGTAAGCAAAATGTCTATATTGTTTAATTTATTAAAGTTATAAAAGTAAAAACAATTATATTGTTCGTATTTAAAGTAATATGGACGTTGCCCATTTCGGAAGAGTGTATACATTTAAAGCATTCAGGGCAAACAGGAGTTGGGTACTTATTACGCTTGAGACGTGATTTACGTTTATAGGTCTAATCGCGCCACCTCGAAACATTTTTTCTTTTTGGATTCCGACGGCCAATACCCCGAAATTCTATCCAACCTGACTTTTTTTTAGACTGACAGGGGTGGCAATGTACAAGGAGCACAAGGTAATTAGGCTATTACCGTTCCACCACAGCACAGTAATGCCTTCCACCGACGTTTATATTAAGTGGATCCCTGGTCTTTCTTTTTAATTTCTTTTTCTTAAACCAGCTTTTTCACAGCATTGCCAAGTCTGTTCGCACACAGTGTACCGACGCTGTTAATATTTACTTATGCTAACATTTGTACGAGAGTGATGGAAGTGAAGAAGTTGTCAAAATACACCTTCAAATTCTTATTTTCAAGACCACGACACTCATTCCCCCAACCATATCCAATCAAAATTTTTAGATAGCCATTTCGTTCAGCGTAGTCGATTTCCAGACAGAATATATACTTTTGAGGAGGACATTCCCCCAAAACCCTTAGGGCAAGGGTTTCAAGTTATGCCCTGGGGACATATGAAGTTTTTATACTAGGCGCTGTCGTAGAAACTTCAAAACAGGCTCATTCGATGGGAAATTCAAAGGGCTAATACCCTTTTTAATAGTCGAAAGTGATTGGAGGGTAACTAGCCCCCTCCCACGCCCATCATTCCCCCAAACACATACAATCAAAATTTCTAAATAGCCATTTCGTTCAGCATATTTGATTTCCAAAAAGAAAACATGTTTTTGAGGAGGATACTCCCCCAAAACCCTCAGGCCAAGGGTTCTAAGTTATGCCCTGGGGGTATAAAGGTTTTTTATAGAAGGGGTTGTCGCAGAAAATTCAAGAAAGGCTGATTCGATTGGAAATTCAAAGGGTTAGTATCCTTTTTTAATAGTCGAAAGTGATTGGAGGGCAACTAGCCCCCCCCCCCCACAACCATTATTCCCCAAAACACATCCAATCAAAATTTACAGATAGCTATTTTTTTAGCATACTTGATTTCCAGATAGAAAATATGTTTTCGAGAAGGACACTCCCCACAACTCTCAGAGCAAGGGTTTTAAGTTATACCCTAGGGGCATATAAGATTTTCATAGAAAGTGTTGTTGTAGAAACTTCAAAACAGACTCAAGTGACTGGAAATTAAAGGGCTAGTACCCTTTTTAATAGTCGAAAATAATTGGAGGGCAACTACCCCCCCCCACGCAAATCATTCCCCCACACACATCTAATCAAAATTTTTTTTCAAAATTGAGGAGGACACTCCCCCACAAACCTCAGGGTAAGGGTTTAAGTTATGCCCTGGGGCATATGAGGTTTTTATAGAAGGCATTGTCGTAGAAACTTTAAAACAGGCTAATTAAATTGGATATTTAAAGTGCTTGTACCTTATTTAATAGTCGAAAGTGATTGGAGGGTAACTAGCTCCCTCCCCTACGCTCATCATTCCCCCAAACACATCCAATCAAAATTTTGACCTAGCTATTTTGTTGACCGTAGTTTATTTCCAGATAGAAGATTTGTTTTGAAGAAGACACTCCCCCAAAACCCTCAGGGCAAGGGTTTTAAGTTATGCCCTGTTGGCATATAAGGTTTTTATAGAAGGCGTTGTCGTAGAAACTTCAAAACAGGATCATTCGATTGGAAATTGAAAGGGCTAGTGCCCTTTTTAATAGTCGAAAGAGATTTGAGTGCAACTTGCCCCCCCCCCCTCACACCCTTTATTCCCCCGAACACATCCAATCAAAATTTTGAGATAGCCATTTTGTTAAGCGTAGCATGACTTCCAGATAGAAAATATGTTTTTGAGGAGGACAGTCCTCCACATCCCTCAGGGCAAGAGTTTTAAGTTATACCCTGGTGGTATCTAAGGTTTTGAAAGAAGGTGTTGTTGTAGAAACTTCAATAAAAGCTCATTCGACTGGAAATTCAAAGGGTTAGTCCCCTTTTATATAGTTCAAAGTGATTGGACTGCAACTACTCGAAAGAAGCATCATTTCACCCACACAGTTTGAATTTCATAGGCAGCGTGCTAGCGCTACCTAAGTAAATACCCATGTGGGAACAATGTGTTGTTTTTTTATTTTTTTTTTTTTTATCCATATGAGACACTTCGTATATAAGGAGTTGTCGTAAAAAGTTCGAAAAGGGCTCATTCGATTGCAAATTAGAGTGGCTAGTACCCTTCTTAATAGTCGAAAGTGATTGGAGGGCAGCTAGCCCCCCCCCCCCCACGCCCAATATTCCCCAAAATACATCCAAGCAAAATTTTGAGATAGCCATTTTACTCAGCGTAGTTGATTTCTAGATAAAATCTATCTTTTTGAGGAGGAAACTCCCCCACAACCCTCGTGGCAAGGGTTATAAGTTATGCTCTGGAGGCTTATAAGGTTTTTATAGAAGGCATTGTCGTAGAAACATGAAAAAAGGCTCATTCAATTAGAAATTCAAACGGCTAGTGCCCGGTTTAAAAGTCGAAAGTGACTGAAGGGCAACTCCCCCCCCCCCCCGCCTATCATTCCCCAAAACACATCCAATCAAAATTTTGAGATAGCCATTTTGTTCAGCGTAGTTGATTTCCAGATAGAAAATATCTTTTTGACGAGGACACTCCCCTACAACCCTAGAGGCAAGGGTTTTAAGTTATGGCGTGGGGGCATATAGGGATTTTATAGAAGTCGTTGTCGTAGAAACTTGAAGAAAGGCTTATTCGATTGGAAATTCAAAGGACAAGTGCTCTTTTCAATAGTCGAAAGTGATTGGAGGGCAACTATCCCCCCCCACGCCCATCAAACCCCAAAACACATCCAATCAAAATATTGAGATAGCCTACCGTTCAGCGTAGTTTATTTCCAGATAGAGAATTTGTTTTTGAGGAGAACGCTCCCCCCCAACCCTCGGGGCAAGGGTTGTAAGCTATGCCCTGGGGGCACATAAGATTTTTATAGAAGGCGTTGTCGTAGAAACTTCAAAAAAGGTTCAATCAAAGGGCTAGTGCCCTTTTTAATAGTTGAAAGTGATTGACGGTAACTAACCTCCCTCTCACGTTCACCTTCTCCTCAAACACATTAAATAAAAATTTTGAGACAGCCATTTTGTTCAACGTAGTTTAAAGTTCTGGAAATTAGGTATTTAAGGATGACAACCCCTTCACAACCCTCTGGACAAGGATTGTAAGTTATGCCCTGGGGGTATATACAGTTTTTATAGAAACCGTTGTCGTAAAAACTTCAAAAAGGGTTCATTCCATTAGAATTTAAATGGTTTGTGCCCTTTTTAATAGTCGAAAGTAATTGGAAGGTAACTAACACCCCATCCATGCCCACCCTTTCCCTAAACACATCCAATCAAAATTTTGAAAAAGCCATTTTGTTCCACGTAGTTAAAATTCAGGAAATTATACCTTTGAGCAGGACACGCGTCTTCCGAGCAAGGGTTATAAGTTATGCCCAGGGGGCATATAAGTTTTTATTTAAATGTTTATCGTAGAAATTTTAAAAAAGGCTCATTCGATTTGAAATTCAAAGGTTTAGTGCCCTTTTTAATAGTTGAAAGTGATTTGAGGGCAACTAGCCCCCCTCTCTCGCTCACCTTTCCCTCAAACACATCCAATCAAAATCTTTTTATAGCCATCTTGTTCAGTGTTGTGGATTTCCAGATAAAAATTATGTTTTTGAGGAGGACACTCCAACACAGCCCTCAGGGCAAGGGTTGTAAGTTATGTCCTGGGGATATATAAGTTTTTTTCTGAACGCGTCGTCGTAGAAACTTCAAAAATGGCTCATTCGATTGGAAATTGAAATGACTATTGCCGTTTTCAATAGTCGAAAGTGATTGGAAGGCATCTAAACCCCATCTTCTCCACAATTTCCCCAAACATATCCAATCAAAATTTTTAAATAGCCATTTTGTTCTACGCAGTTAAATTTCAGAAAATTATACCTTAGAGCAGGACAATCCCCCCACACTCTTCAGGGTAGGGGTTATAAGTTATGCCCTGGGGTATATAAGGTTTTTATTGAAATGTTTGTAGTAGAAACTTGAAAAAGGGCTCATTCGATTAAAAATTCAACGGGCTAGTTCCCTTTTTAATATACGAAAGTGATTGAAGGGCAACTAGCCCCCCTCTCATGCCCACCATTTCCCCGAAAAACATCCAATCAAAATTTTGATATTTCCATTTTGTTCAACATATTCAAAAGTTCTGTAAATTAGGTCTTTTAGGATGATAGCCCCATCAGAGTTTTCAGTGTAGGGGTTGTAAGTTATGCCTTGGGGGCATATTAGCTTTATATAGAAAGTTGTTGTAGAAATTTCAAAAGGGGCTCATTAGATAGGAAATTGAAATTGCTTTTTTTAATAGTCGAAAATAAGGGGAGAGTAATTAGCCCCCTTCTTACCTCCTCTATTTCCCCAAACACATTCAATCAATGTTGAGAGATAGCCATTTTGTTCAATGTAGTTGAAAGTTCTGGAAATTGTGTATTTAAGGATGAAAAACCCCCAGAGTCCCCTCGGTTAAGGTTGTAAGTTATGCCCTGGGGGTATATAAGGTTTTTAATGATAGAGTTGTCGTAAACACTACCAAAGGGGGTCATTCAATTTGAAATTTAGAGGGCTAATGCCCTTTTTAATAGTTAAAAGTGATTGGACGGTAACTAACCCCTCTCTCACACCCACCATTCTCCCAAACACATCCAATAAAAATTTTCAGAGAGCCATTTTGTTCAACGTAGTAGAAAGTTCTCGAAATTAGGTCTGTGATGATGACAACCCCCTCCCAAGTCCTCGGGCGAGGTTGTAAGTTATCCTCTGGGGGCAAATTATCCTCAGGGCTATCATTGAATGTGTTTTGGGAAATGATGGGCGTGGGGGGGGGCTAGTTATACTCCAATCACTTTCGACTATTGAAAAGGGCACTAGCTCTTTCAATTCCAATCGAATGAACCTGTTTTGAAGTTTCTACGACAACGCCTTCTATAAAAAAACTTTTATGCCCCCAGCCCATAACTTAAAACCCTTGCCCTGAGGGTTGTGGGGGTGTCTCCCCCTCAAAAATATATTTTCTATCTGGAAATCAACTACGCTGAACAACATGGCTATCTCAAAATTTTGATTGGATATGTTTGGGGGACTGGTGGGCGTGGAGGGGGGCTAGTTGCCATCCAATCACTTTCGGCTATTAAAAAGGGCACTAGCCCTTTAATTTCCAATCGAATGAGCCAGTTTTGAAGTTTGTATGACAACACCTTCTGTAAAAACCTTATATGCCCCAGGGCGCAACTTAAAACCCTTGCCCTGAGGGTTTTGGGGGAGTGTCCTCCTCAAAAATATATTTTCTATCTGGAAAGCACAGTTTATAGAATTAGCAGTATGATGATTCCCTATCTCACCCATTATAAAAACCTGGACCGAGGTGCGAGTGCTCCAGCGAACGTTTTTGCAGATATAAGCATAAACGGCATCAGATCTTTTCACGGGTTGACAAGTCAGATTTCTCTTGGACGCGGAACTTGGCTTCAGCGTTGGAACACTAATTTTGAAGCAACTAATTTTAAATTTATTTATTCCAATAAATACATGAAAATCACTAATTAGTAGTGCAATGTTATTATTAGATGTTTTTAGGAATTAAAAATAGGTTTCGAAGTCTCAAGTTGGTTCCAAAGGCATTTTGAGAAAGTTTCTGCCAAAATACGTGTTCCAGGGTAATTGGACCGCTGATGGCAGATCAAATGAGAGGAGCTGTTTGTACGCGCCGAGATATATATATATATATATATATATATATATATATATATATATATATATATATATATATATATATATATATATATATATATATATATATATATATATATATATATATATATATATATATATATATATATATATATATATATATATATATATATATATATATATATATATATATATATATATATATATATATATATATATATATATATATATATATATATATATATATATATATATATATATATATATATATATAATATAGTTTATATAAAGAGTTTTTCTTAAAACTCTTTTAAACTCTAAACAATATATAGTTTTTGAAAGTTTTTATTAAAGAAAAGTAAATGCCATATTAAACTTAAGATCAGTAGAAATAAAATTTTCTGAAAGTTCCCTAAGAATTTTACGAAAAACACTTTTTAACAGACGTTGGGTATTTTCTTGGATAGGGCTATTATGGCAACTATTACAACAGCAACCAATAAATAGAACCCAAGTCCTAAAGTTGGTCTCAATCAGGAACCCTTATCGCTATCTAAATTCACAAAGTGCAAAGATTTTCAAACAGAGGTGTTTATTGTTTAAAGTTCAGAAAAGGTCTGCCAATTTCATACTAAAAAATTGATTTAAAACGAAAATGGTATCACATATAAAATAAAAGTCGTAGAAAATAAATAACATAGTGTGAAAAAAAAATGATAAACCAGCTAGGGGCAGATCCAGAGGGGGGGGCGTGGTGTGCCCCCATATAGTAGTATTAATTAGTGGAAGTCTACTCAATAACGCCCGTTTTCAGAAATTAAACTTAATCCTAACGTAAGTTTGTCGGATCAACCTATTTTGCGCCCCCCCCCCTAAAAAAAATCCTGGATCTGTCCCTGAAACCAACACACCTATCCCACCAGTTATTAGAAGAAATAAAAAATACTTATTTTCACAATCTCATCAGCCCCCCGCCCCCTTTTTTATAAAATCCTAAAAATGCCGAACATATGAGTCCACTGTATGTAAATAAAATATTTAGTCATAAATTGTATATAAATCAAGTCATACCTGTGAAATGGGACACCTGCTAACCACTTGGCTGGCTCACCAAGTTTTTTTCTGCTTTTGCAATTACGAATAATGCACTTGGTAACCCTTTCTCATTGATTGACGAAAACCCACTAACCCGCTAATGCAGAAATAAGTGGGAGGAGCTTTTTGTTCTCACCGAGAATGAAGACCAGAAATGATCTGCGATAAACTTACTGGATAATTCTATAAACTGTGCTGGAAATCAACTACGCTGAACAAAATGGCTATCTCAAAATTTTGAATGGATGTGTTGGGGAAATGATGGGCGTTGGGGGGGGGGCTAGTTACACTCCAATAACTTTCGACTATTAAAAAGGGCACTAGCTCTTTAATTTCAAATCGAATGAGCCTGGTTTGAAGTTTATACGACAACTCCTTCTCTAAGAACCTTGTATGCCCCCAGGGCATAACTTAAAACCCTTGCCTTGAGGGTTGTGGGGGAGTTTCCTCCTCAAAAATATATTTTCTATCTCAAAATCAACTACGCTGAACAAAATGGCTATCTCAAAATTTTGATTTGAAATGTTTGGGGGAATGGTGGGCGTGGGAGGAGGCTAGTTGCCCTCCAATCATTTTCGACTATTAAAAAGGGCACTAGCACTTTGATTTCCAATCGATTGAGCCTGTTTTAAAGTTTCTACGCCTTTCAATAATTTTTTACTCTTAAAAAGGGCGCTAGCACTCTCGTTTTCCAATCAAATGAGCCCCCTTTGAAGCTTCTACGACGTACCCTTCCATATGAAGTGCCTCTGGAAAAAAAATATAATAATAAAACATTAAAACTGTATGGCCTTTACTATAGGCAACGCTACAGCGTTGCCTCTCAAAGATCGACGTGGGTAAAATGTATTATTTTTTTGTTATTGTTGTTGTTTATACCATGGTACTTTGTATCGAAGGAGTTGTCGTAGGAACTTCGAAAAGGGCTCATTCGATTGAAAATAGATAGGGCTACTGCCCTTTTTAATAGTCGAAAGTGATTGGAATAAAACCAATCCCCTTCCCCCGCCCCCCCTCCCATTTGACTTTATGTTTAAAAACTAAACGTTGCCGAGATTAAATCAAAATGCACTGTGTTAATGCTAATGCCCAGTAAGGCATCTCGGCAGTATCTCAGGAACGACTGAGGGTCTTATGTTCAAACTTTTGGAGCTCCTTCTGCTTTTAAGATTGAACCAAATCAAAATAGCGTAAGTGTATCAAAGCTATCAAAGAAAGTAAACAGATTGTTTTGCGAGTGGTATCAAGTTTTTCATTTCAGGTCATCTAGACAAGGTATGAAACTAAATTAAACACTTCTATTTGTGTCTGGATTTTTAAGAGGGTGTATGTTGTTAAAAATTGCTGAAAATTTTTCTCTAGCATACAAATAGCAGGCCATACTATAAATCTTTCAAAAAATGAAAAGATTTTAAGTATTCTTTTCTTTTTCTCTGAAAAGACTATGTCAATAGAAAACGAACAGAAAGTAATCTAAAAAACTTTTTCCACAAAATTAATTTTTCAAAGAAAAGTAAAGAACTCCCTTAAACAAAAATGAGCAAAAACAAAACCAAATAATCTACCAAGCGTGAAACTACCACAAATCAGCATCGATAAATAAATGAAACCCAAAACGAACAGAAATTACAGTAAATAATCGAGTCAAACTCAAAACGAGCAGAAATTAATATAACTTAGCCTCAAAACCCCTGTGCCTCCCCAAGGCCAGATTATAATTTGCACTTTAGTGAAAACAAAATACAAATGGATGTGCATTGTTATTTTAATATACATATACGGATATTTAGTAATCAAAATGTTAATATTATTTGATCTACTAAAGTTATAAAAGTAAAAACATTTATATTTTTTATCAGTCAAAATTTTTTGTCAAAATTTTGATTGGATGTGTTTGGCAAAACAGTGGGTGTGAGAGAGGCGTTAGCCACTATACAATCACTTTAAACTATTAAAAAAGACGCTAGTCCTTTCAATTTCAAATTGGATGAGCCCTTTTGAAATTTCTACGACAACGGTTTCAATTAAACTTTATATGACCCCTATGCATTACTTACAACCCTTGCCCTGAGAGCTGTTGGTGAGGGGTTGCCATCTTTAAAGACCTATTTTCCAAAACTTTAAACCACATTCGATAAAAAGGCTATCTAAAAATTTTGATTGGATGTGTTTGGGGAAAAGGTGGTTGTGAGAGGGGGGTTAGTTGCCCTCAAATCACTTTTGACTCTTAAAATAGGTACTAGGATTTCAAACTTAATGAGCCCTTTTTCAAGTTTCTACGCAAATATTTCCATTAAAACCTTATATGCCCCAGGTAATATCTTAAAACCCTTGCCCTGAAGGTTGTGGGGGAGTGTCCTCCTCAAAAACATATTTTCAATCTGGAAATCAACTACGCTGAACAAAATAACTATCTCAAAATTTTGATTGAATGTGCTTGGGGGATTGATGGGCGTCGGAGGGGGTGGGGGGGCTAGTCTCCCTAAAATCATTTTCGAAGATGGCCCACAGTACGAACCCTTTGAGAGTTCATTCGAATGTTCATGTATAGAAGTTTCTACATTCACACATCCAATAAAACAAACCCATGCCCCCAGGGATTAACTTAAAACTAATGAACTGATGGTTTTTGAGGCTTGTCAACAACTAAAATACATTTTATATCTGGAAATCAACTAAGCTGAACCAATTGGTTATCTCAAAATTTTGATTGGTTGTGCTTGGGGGATTGAGGGGTGTGGGGGGGGGCTAGTTGCCCTCCAATCATTTTCGACTATTAAAAAAGGCACTAGCCCTTTGATTTCCAATCGATTGAGCCTGTTTTAAAGTTTCTACGACAAGGTATTCTATAAAAACCTTATATGCCCCCAGGGCATAACTTAAAACCGTTGCCCTGAGGGTTGAGGGGGAGTGTCCTCCTCAAAAATATATTTTCTATATGGAAATCAACTACGCTGAACAAAAGGGCTATCTGAAAATTTTGATTGGATGTGTTGGGGGGAATGATGGGCGTAGGGGGGAGGGGGGCTAGTTACACTACAATCATTTTGACTATTAAAAAGGCCACTAGCCCTTTAATTTCCAATCGAATGAGCCTGTTTTGAAGTTTCTATGACAACACCTTCTATAAAAACCTTATATGCCCCCAGGGCATAACTTAAAACCCTTGCCCTGAGGGTTGTGGGGGAGTGTCCGCCTCAAAAATATTTTTTCTATCTGGAAATCAACTACACTGAACAAAAGGGCTATCTGAAAATTTTGATTGGATGTGTTTGGGGAAATGATGGGCGTGGGGGGGGGGGGGGGGGGGCTAGTTACACTCCAATCACTTTCGACTATTAAAAAGGGCACTAGCTCTTTAATTTCCAATTGAATGAGTCTGTTTTGAAGTTTCTACGACAACGCCTTCTATAAAAACCGTAAATGCCCCCAGGGCATAACTTAAAACCCTTGCCCTGAAGGTTGTGGGGGAGTATCCTCCTCAAAAATATATTTTTAATACGGAAATCAACTACGCTGACCAAAATGGCTATCTCAAAATTTTGATTGGATGTGTTTGGGGAAATGATGGGCGTGGGAGGGGGCTAGTTGCCCTTCAATCATTTTTGACTCTTAAAAAGGGAACTAGAACTCTCGATTTCCAATCGAATGAGCCCCCTTTGAAGCTTCTACGACGACCCCTTCCATATAAAGTGCCTCTGGGAAAAAAATTATAATAATAAATCATTGAAGCCGTATGGCCTTTACGATAGGCAGCGCTAAAGCGCTGCCTCTGAAAGATCGATGTGGGTATAATGTATTATTTTGTTGTTGTTGTTGTTTATACCAGGGTACTTTGTATCGAAGGAGTTGTCCTAGGAACTTTGAAAAGGGCTCATTCGATTGAAAATAGATAGGGCTGATGCCCTTTTTAATAGTCGAAAGTGATTGGAGGAAAACTAACCCCCTTCCCACGCGACCCTCCCATTTGACTTTATGCTTAAAAACTAAATGTTGCCATAAGATTAAATCAAAATGCACTGTGTTAATGCTAATGTCCAGTAAGGCATCTCAGCAGTATCCCAGGAACGACTGAGGGTCTTATGTTCAAATTTTTGGGGCTCCTTCTGCTTTTAAGATTTAACCAAATCAAAATAGCGTAAGTGTATCCAAGCTATCAAAGAAAGTAAACTGATTGTTTTGTGAATGGTATCAAATTATCTATTTCAGGTCAACTAGACGAGGTTTGAAACTAAATTAAACACTCCTATTTTTATCCTGATTTTTAAGAAGGGTTTGTGTTGTTAAAAATTTCTGAAAATTTTTCTCCAGCATACAAATAGCAGGCCAAACTATAAATTTTTGAAAAAAAAGAAAAGATTTAAAGTATTCTTTTTTTTTTCTCTGAAAGGACAATATAAAACGAACAGAAATTAATTAAAAAAACCTTTTTCAACAAAATTAATTTTTCAAAGAAAAATAAAGAACTCCATTCAACAAAAATGAACAAAAATAAAATCAAATAATCTACCAAGCGTGAAACTACCACAAATCAGCATCGATAAATAAATGAAACCCAAAACGAACAGAAATTACAGTAATTAACCGATTCAAACTCAAAACGAGCAGAAATTAACATAAGTTGGGCTCAAAACCCCTATGCCTTCCCAAGGCCAGATCATAATTTGCAGTTTACTGAAAAAAACACAAATGAATGTGAATTGTTATTTAAATATAAATATGCTAATATTTAGTCATCAAAATCTTAATATTATTTGATCTATTAAAGTTATAAAAGTAAAAACATTTATATTTTTTGTCAATCAAAATTTTTTGTCAAAATTTTGATTGGATCTGTTTGGCAAAACGGTAGATGTGAGAGGGGCGTTAGTTGCTATACAATCAGTTTCAACTGTTAAAAAAGATGCTAGCCGTTTCAATTTTCAATTGGATGAGCCCTTTTGAAATTTCTACGACAACGCTTTCAATAAAAACTTTATATGATCCAGGGCATTACTTACAACCCTTGCCTTGAGGGCTGTGGGTGAGGGGTTGTCATCTTTAAAGATCTAATATCCAAAACTTTAAACCACATTCAATAAAGTGGCTATCTAAAAATTTTTATTGGATGTGTTTGGGGAAAAGGGGGCTGTGAGAGAGGGGTTAGTTGCCCTCAAATCACTTTTGACTATTAAAATAGGTACTAGGCACTCATTCCAACCAAAATAGGTACTCATTTCAAACCAAATGTGCCCTTTTTAAAGTTTCTACGCCAAAGATTTCCATAAAAACCTTATCAGCCCCCAGGGCATAATTTATAACCCTTTCCCTGAAAACTGTTGGGAGGGGGGAGTGTCCTGCTCAAAAGTTTAATTTCCTGAACTTCGAAGTTCCTGGGACAAATTGGCTATCTCAAAATTTTTATTGGATGTGTTTGGGGAAATGGTGGGCGTGGAAGGGGTGTTAATAGCCTTCAAATCGCTTTCGACTATTAAAAAGGGCACTAGCCATTTCAATTTCCAATTGAATGAGCCCTTTTTCAGTTTCTACGACAACACTTTCTGTAAAACCCTTATAGGTCCCAAGGGCATAACTTATAGCCTTGCCCCAAGGGTTTTGGGGGAGTGTCCTCCTCAAAACATATTTTCTAACTGTAAATCAAATACGTTGAACGAAATGGCTGTCCCAAAATTTTGATTGGATGTATTTGGGGGAATGATGGGCGTGAGGGGGCTAGTTGCCCTCTGATCACTTTCGACTATTAAAAAGGGCCAAAGCCAATCCAATTTCAAATTTAAAGAGCTCTTTTTGAAGTTTCTAAGACAACTTTTTCTATAAAAAGTACCCTGCTCTAAAGGAAAAAAAAATTATATTAGTACATTGTTCCAACATCGTTCCTGTATGCCCTCAGGGCATAACTTAAAACCCTTGCCCCGAGGAATGTGGCGCTGTGTCCTCTTCAAAAACATATTTTCTATCTTGAAATCAATGACGCTGAACAAAATGGTTTTCTCAAAATTTTGATTGGAAGCATATGGGGGAATGTTGGTCTTGGGGGGCGGGGGTTGACTAGTTGCCCTCTAATCTCTTTCGACTATTAAAAAGGGCAAAAGCCACTCAAATTTCCAATTGAATGAGCCCTTTCCTAAGTTTCTACGACAACTTTTTCGATACGAATTGCCCTGCTCTAAAGGAAAAAAAGTACATTGTTCCAACATCACTCCTGTCTGCCCTCAGGGCATTACTTAAAACCCTTGACCTGAGGGCTGTGGTGGAGTATCTGGAAATCAACTAAGTTGAACAAAATGGCTATTTTAAAATTTTGATTGGATGTGTTTGGGGGAAGGAAGGGCGTTCAAGAGTGGGGGGGGGGGGCTAGTTGCCCTCCAATCGCTTTTGACAATTAAAAAGGGCACTAGCCGTTTAATTTACAATCCAGAGAGCTTGTTTTGAAGTTTTTACTACAACGTCTTCTATAAAAACCTTATATGCCCCCATGGGATAACTTTAAACCCTTGCCCTAAGGGTTTCGTGTGAGCGTCCTCTTCAAGAACATATTTTCTATCTGGAAATCAAGTACGCTGAACAAAATGGCGATCTCAAAATTTTTATTATATGTATTTGGTTGAAAGATGCGCGGGGGGATGGCTAGTCACCTTCCTATCACTTTTGACCATTAAAAAGGGCACTAGCTCTTTTAATTTCCAATCTAATGAGCGTTTTTTGAAGTTTTTACGGCAACGCCTTTTATAAACACCTTATATGCCCCCAGGGCATAACTTAAAACCCTTGCCCAGAGGGTTGCGGGGGTAAGTTTTCCTCAAAAACATATTTTATATCTGGAAATCAACTACGCCGATCAAAATGGCTGATTGGATGTGTTTGGGGGAATGATGGACGTGAGGAGCTAGTTACCCTCCAATCACTTTCGACTATTAAAAAGGGCACAGGCCACATCAATTTCCAATTGACCCTTTCAAAGTTTCTACGACAACTTCTTCGATACGAAGTGCCCTGCTCTAAAGGAAAAAAAGATACATTGTTGCAATATCGTTCTTATATACCCTTAGGGTATAACTTAAAACCCTTACCCCGAGTGTTGAGGGGGAGTTTCCTTCTCTACAACACATTTTCTATCTGAAAATCAACTACGCTCAACAAAATGGCTATCTAAAAATTTTTACTGGATCTGTTTGGGGGAATGATGGGCGTAGGGGGGAGGGGGCTTGTCACCCTCCAATCATTTTTTTACTATAAAAAAGGGCACTAGCCACTCTAATTTCCAATCAAATGAGCCCTTTTTGAATTTTCTACGACACCTTCTTCGATAAGTGACCGGGTATGGAGAAAAAAACACGTTGTGACCACATCGTTCTTTACTGAAGCACCGCTATTACGTTGCCTATGAAAATGTCAAGCCTTCCAATCACTTTCGACAATGAAAAAGGGCACTAGCCCTTTAAATTTTCAATCGAATGAGCCCTTTCAGAGTTTTTACGGTAACTCTTTCTATAAACAGCTAATATGTCCCCAGGGCATAACTTACTGCCCTTGCACTGAGGGCTGAGAGAGGGTTGTCATCCTCAAAGACCTAATTTCTAGAACTTTCAACTGTGTTGAACTAAACGGCAATCTCAAAATTTTTATTGGATGAGTTTGGGGAAATGGTTGGTGTCAGAGGGGGTTAGTTCCCCTTCTATAAAATTCGACTATTAAAAAGGGTTTAGCCCTTTCAATTTCTAATCAAATCAGCCCTTTTGAAGTTTCTACGACAAAACTCTCATTAAAATCTTTTTATTCCCCTAGGGCATAACTTACAACATTTGCCCTGAGGGTTGTGGAAGGGGAGGGTTGTCATGCCCCAAGACCTAATTTCTAGAACTTTCAAATACGGTGAACAAAATTAATATCTCAAAATTTTGATTGGATATGTTTGAGAAAATAGCGGGCGTGAGAGGGGGGTCAGTTGCTCTTCAATCTAGTTACTTTCGACCATTAAAAAGGGCTTTACCCATTTCAATTTCAAATCGAATGAGCCCTTTTTGAAGTTTCTACGACAACTCTTTCTATAAATGCCTTATCTGCCCCCATGGCATAACTTACAACATTTGCCCTGAGGGTTGCAGGGGGGAGGGTTGCCATCCACAAAGACATAATTTCCAGAGCTTCCAACTACTTAGAACAAAATGGCTATCTCAGAATTTTGATTGTATGTGTTTTGAGGAATGGTTGGCGTGAGAGGGGGATTAGTTGACCTCCAATTACTTTCGACTTTTAAAAAGGACACTAGTCATTTTAATTTAAAATCGAATAAGCTATTTTTGAAGTTTCTGCGACAACGCTTTCTATAAAAACCTTATATGCCCCTAGGGCGTATCTTAGAACCCTCGCCCTGAGTACTTTGGGGGGGGGGGCGGGATTGTCATCCTTAAATACATAATTTCCAAAACTTTCAACTGTTGAACTAAATGGCTATCTAAAATTTTGATTGGATGCTTTTGGGGAAAAGGTGGCCGTGAGAGGGGGGTTATTTGTCCTCCAATCACTTTCTACTATTGAAAAGGGTACTATCCCTTTGAATTTCCAATCGAATGCACCCTTTTTCAATTTTCTACGACAAAGATTTCAATAAAACCTTATATGCCCCCTGGGCATAATTTGTAACTCTTGCTCTGAGGGGGAGGGGTTGTCATCCTCAAAGACCTGTTTTCAAGAAAATACAACTACGTTGAATGAAATAACTATCTCAAAATTGTGATTACATGTGTTTGGATAAACGGTGGGCGTGAGAGGGAGGGTTAGTTGCCATCCAATCACTTTCGACTAATAGAAATGGCACTAGCCCTTTGAATTTCCCATTAAATGCTCCCCTTTTCAAGTTTCTACGACAAAGCTTTCAATAAAAACCTTATGTGCCCCTAGGGCATAACTTGTAACCCTTGCCCTGAGGGCTCAGAGGGGGAGGGGTTGTCATCCTCAGAGACCTAATTTCCAGAACTTACAACAACATTGAATAAAATTGCTATCTCAATATTATGATTGCATGTGTTTGGATAAATTTGGTTGTGAGAGGGGGGCTAGTTGGCCTCCAATCACTTTCAACTATGAAAAATGATACTAGCCCTTCGAATTTCCAATCGAATGAACCCTTTTTCAAGTTTCTACAACAAAGCTTTCAATGAAAACCTTATATGCCCCCAGGGCATAACTGATAACCCTTGCCCTGAAGACTGTAGGCGGAGTGTCCTACTCAAACGTATAATTTCCAGAACTTTGAACTGCTTGGGACAAAATGGATATCTAAAAATTTTTGTTGTATGTTTTTGTGGAAATGGTGGGCGTAGAAGGGATTTTAGTTGCTTTCCAGTCATTTTTAACTCTTAAAAAGGGCACTAGCCATTTCAATTTCCAATCGAATGAGCCCTTTTTGAAGTTTCTGCGACAACACTTTCTATAAAAATCCTTATATGCCCTCAGGGCATAGCTTACAACACTTGCCCTTATGGTTGGGGTGGAGGGGGGGGGTGTCATCCTCAAAGACCTCCTTAGAAATTTCAACTACGTTGAATAAAATGACTATCTCAAATTTTGATTGGATATGTTTGGGGAAAAGGTGGTAGCGAGAGGGGGTTAGTTGCCATCACTTTCGACTATTAAAAAAGGCACTAGCTTTTTGAATTTTCAATCGAATGAGCCTTTTTTGGAGTTTCTACGACATCGCTTTCTATAAAAACTTTATATTCCCCAGGGCATATACTACAACCCTTGCCCTGAAGGCTTTTTTTAAAGGATCTTTGGTGGCTCTGGTCTCGGATTTCAGTGGTGGTGGCAGGCAGACCCGTCCTATAATTGAGAAGGAGCTTGAGTCTTTCGCCAATTTTGTGCCTAATTTTCTCCTTTGAAGTGTTTCTTGCATGGTTTATTTAAGCGTAATTGATGTCATTCCTTTTTGTGTTCACGATTACAGGCTCTTTCTTATGACACTATATTTTTTGTAGATATGTCTACAGGACGAACGTGGTCCCAAGAATTTGTTTCTAGCCTCTTAACTTTGATTAATCCGTATACATAATATTTTCAAAAATTTATAAATATATCTGAAATATGAAAAATACAATATGGCTTAAAACTCTGCTAAAAAGTAAGAGTCAAAGAAAAGTATGCTGGAGAGAAAATTAAGATGAAAAATGTATTTCCTAACTTTAAGATGGATGCACATCAGTTTTCTATGTATAATTCAAATTCCTTGGAATAAGGAGGGAGTATAAATATGAACTTGAAAACAACTTTGGGGCATAATTTAAGCTCTAAATTCATTCCTGAAAGTTGTTTTCTCCTATTGCAAGTGTCTTTTCAAATAGCAAATAGCCCCGTTACGTTAATTATATCTTTACGAAGTGCTCACGCAACAACCGAGGCAAAGCCCAGTATTTAAAATAGGTAGGAGACTACCAGCTTAAAAAAGACTTAATAAAGAATAGCTGTCTAGAAGACGCCATAGAATTCTTGGCATCGCAAATCATTTTACAATAAAATTAATTTTTATTCCTTTGGGGCAGAGCTCGGTGGAAATATGTTTTCTTTTTTGGTCAAGAATACCCGCAAAAGACTAACATATTTTCTTCGTGTGAATTAGACATTTCTTTATGATGTTCCAATGTCCCGTTAGCGGTGATGACAACGCAAAAAAAATGAGGGAAAGGTCACATAAGTGCTAAACACGCAAGTAAAATATTTTTCTTGTTTTTCCCGATAAGGGGGAGGGCAGTTACTTTTCTGTATAGGGTTTTTGACAATTGCGATTTCCATGCCACAGTTTTCATTTGATCCGACGCAAATTTCAAGGGATTTCCAGCTATTTTTTGAAATTCCCATAAAAGAAAATTCGCACCATAATTTTATCATTAAGATCAATCTAAATCATAGTTATCAATCCTTACTTAGCTGCTAACGGCTATTCTTTGTCACTTCACTTCACACAATTTTTTTCTGGCTACTGTGATTGGCCATGATTTGTTCTTTACTAAAGCTACTGCAGCAACCTTGAACCGTAAATTAAAGTAAAAACACAACTCACCTTTTATTTTTTATAGGAAATCCAGTTTCATTCTCCATTAGGTAATAGTTACCCTACTTTCCCTCACAAGACAAGAGAAACACCTGACCTTGAATCTTGCTTCCTTCTTGCGAGGAAACTAGTAAGAAAACTAATGGTTTCCTTCCTGCGCGAAGAAACCCGGAAACACGGGAGATTAATGATCTTTCAAATAATAAGTTGAGAAAAATCTATGATGGATGAAAAATATAGAACAAGATCATTTTTCAATTTGATGAAAACTTTTTCAAGGGGAAGGAAAACCACAAGCTCCCTTCATCTCCAAAGTTGACCAACACTTAATTAACTCCTTCCCATAGAAGCCTTTTCTATTTCTATTGAACTAATTGAAAATATTTACTTCCTTACTTGTTTGGCAAGGTACTAGCTGAATGCCGACTTGGGAAAAGAAACTCAAGAGGAAATTTAATATATTAAATACAAGGACCCACAGGAACCTCAAAGCGATGCTCTATTGTTTCGATTATTACCCTTAAGCCCGTAGTACGTCTAAGTTAAAAAATTCACCTTTGTCGAAAAAATACTGGTTTTGGTCAAATTTTGAACTTTAGTTGATTACAGTTGTACTGCTGACAATTTAGAGCGTTTCCAAATATTTTGCAGTACCTACCTATGAGCAAGAAGAAACCCAACCTAATAAGCGAAAAGTGATAAGCGAAGCCCCCCAAAAAATCGATAATAATTACTGTTACTATGAAAAACTCACCGTAACATCAGGCCCCCGAAGGCCAAAACAGCTAAAAACACTCTTCTTCCATCACAAATATTCCATGCCTCCCAATTTACACCCTCTTCGGAAATTCCAATTTCTCTTAATTTTTTTTTACAACATCCTCCCACCCAAACCGCGTACGACCTGCCTTATGCTTAGCCCTAGACGGTTGGCCATAAAGGACAATCTTTGGCAATCCGTCATTCTTCATCTGCAGAACATTCCCCCTGCTATTTTAACCTTTCTCTCATTTTAGCCCTAGAATGTTGGATTGAACCATAATTTTCTTACAGCGTACTGCTTGAAATGCGATCGGTCATTCGGGTAACCAAAACAATCCGTACGCTATTTTTCTTGGAACATCTAGGCAAATATTCTTTAGATTGTCTAAATACCCATGCTTTACAATTATATTTGACCACTCTAATCACTGTAGCTTTCAATATTCTAATCTTGGTTTGCAGACTTATCTTCCTATTCTTCCAAACTTTCTTCAGCTGGGAAAAAACACCCTGAGCCTTGGCTGTTCTAGTTTTAACACCTTCACTGCACCTCCCGTCATTACTAAAAATACTGCCAAGGTATGAAAAACTGCCCACTTGATCGATCTTTTCGTTACCCAACCGCACCTTTTCCTTTCCGCTTATTCCTAGCCTTACCGGCTTAGTCTTCTTAATATTAATTTTCAAAACTATCCTAGCGCCCTGAATTCGCAAAACTTCTGAAAGTTCATTATTTTTACCCACACTTTCATCTAGGATACTTAAATCATTAACATAATCTAAATCGAGAGGAGTTTTTCCTCACCATTTGATTCCTTGTTCTCTCATTGCCTTTCCTGTGCTTCTTAAGACGAAATCGATCAAAATGATCCATATAAAGGGGTATAGCACACAACCCTCTTAGCCCCTTGAACTTAGCCCCAGATTAAATACACATCCAGCAGCTAACCTGGTTTCCTAATTGAACCACAGCAGTGTTATTCTCGTAAACAGAACTAATCACTTTAATATATTTATCTGGTATGCCATACAAGGATAAGACCTTCGCTAAAGCTCTTCTACCAGTTGAAACAAACGCTTGCTCTTAATCTATAAAACTATTGACTAAAAGCCATGTGATGAATGAAGCAACTCTCAATTAGTTATCTAAGAATGAAAATTTGATCGACATATTTTCTTCTTTTCCTACAATCATACCTTTCTTTTCATAAAATTTTGTCTACAGTCGACAGCATTTCTAAGTCTAAAAAATATCATCTTACTAAGTAATTTGCTTCCTACAAAAATCAGGATGATGCATCTAAAATTACCGCATTCACTCTAATCACCGTATATATATGTATAAAGTTTTCCTAAAATCGTCAGGTACTTTCCCTTTTCAAAAACCCCAATGATAATCTTCCGTAACTTATTTCTAGCCTCATATTTACTGTACTTAAGAAACTCATTTACTAAACTATCATCACCTGGAACTTTGTTATTCTTTAATCCTTATAATACTGTCACAAATTCTTCTTCACAAAATAATCTTCCTTCATATCCGTGGTATCACAAGCTTTTTCATTTTTCTCTATATGTTTTCCTGTAACTCTATCCCGGTTTAGCACATCTCAAAATGTCATCCCCATTTCTCTTTGACTCGTTCCTCATCACTAATTGTGGCCTCAATCTTGTTCTTAACTGGAACAAGTCCAAAATAACTACTCCCTCTCAACTTATTAAAATTGTTTTACTATTATGCCGTCTAGCTGCATCTTCAACATCGTCGGCAATCTTATCCAAGTCTCCGCTCAGCACCAAGTCTTAGTTCATATTGTTTATGCTTTCTCCACTTACTTTACAGTCCTTTTATTTTCTATGATCTATCCCTAAGATAATTCTTGTACAGGCACCTTTTTTCTATCAAACATAAAGGATTTTCACTAAAATTCCTAGCTGCGTTCCAAACTTTCTTCCCTAAGGCACCGTTAGTAACCTAAAAAATTGTTTCCCTAAAATTATTCCATCCATGTTCAATATTGTCACCTTATAAACTACCAAGCATAGTATTCATCTTTACCTAGAAATTATCTCTCAAATTCTCATCTTGGAGTCTACCAGAATAAGTAGTATCGTCACAGGCACCTTCAAGCGTGGCCAACCCCCATCGAATCCCGATCCGGATAGTTTTTTTTTAATTTGTAACATAGGAAAATAAACGTGGCATTTTTGTGAGCCGTATAGGGGATGTATATGTGAAGCTCCTAGCCCCTTGCACCTGTACACTGCGGTCGACCGTTTCTAGTGGAGCTCTGTGACATCATATGACAAACCCCTTTGTTTTTAAGGGCAAGCCCTCCCTTTTTTCCATAGGATTTCTACTGCATGCCCTCTGACATCACTGCATTTATGCCAAATTCTCACTTGGCAAGATTCCCAGATGCTATGAAACAATATAATTTCTTGAAGTGTGGTCAGGATAATAAGGAAATTAGCATAGGGAACTAGCATTGTATTTCAAGCGCAGCCGTGTGACATCACGAGAGACATAAAAAAAATAGCATAGGACAGTCAAGGGTATGTTTCACCACGCGACACACCTTTTTGTATTTATGTGATTCAAGAACATGCCCACCCTTTTTCTATAGGATTTTAAAACAAGCCCATGACATCATGACAGCCATAGCAAAAATAGCATAGGATTTCAAGCGCAGCACTCCCAGGATTTTAAAAGCATGCCCTCTGACGTCACAACATGCCTGTTTCTATCTGGCAAGATTCCCAGGTGCTGTGACACCACATAATTACTTGAAGTGTAGTCAGGATAATAGGGAAATTTGCAAGTGAAGCTTCTAACCCCTAGCACGTGTTTCTAGCTGGCAAAATCCCCGCTAAGGCAAGATTTGTCATGTCCTGGCAAGATTTGGCACGCCTAGGGAAGAGTCCTGGGTGTTCCAATTACTTGGAATATGGATGGGATAGCAGGGAAAATAGCAAGTAAAGCTCCTAGCCTCTCGCACCTGTACAATGCGCTCAGCTGTTTTACCGGAGCTCTCTGACGACACGGCAGGGTTTGGTCATGGTAACACACTATCTTGAATAGAAAAGAAGGTAGAAACTAGCACTGAAACAACACATACCAAAATAAACCTTTGAAGTAGAGCATGCACTAAATACCAAAATATACCTTTAAAGTAACAATACATCAAATATGAGATATGCACTGATATCTAGCTTGCGTAAGCCTAGCGACAATCTCAAACTATATATGGGCCACAGTTTATAGAATTAGCAATAGGATCATTCCCTATCTCACCCATTATGAAAACCCGGACCGAGGTGCTAGTGCTCCAGAGAACGTTTTTGTAGATATAAACATAAACTGGCATTAGATCTTTTCACGGGTAGACAAGTCAGATTCTCTTGGACGCGAAACTTACAGTTATAGTAGAAATAATCGGAAATAAGTGGAAACCCACTATTACGAATAATGCACTTTGTAACCCTCTTGGACGCAAA
This sequence comes from Artemia sp. Qi Xiang Cuo, assembly GCF_049724085.1. Classification (NCBI taxonomy): domain Eukaryota; kingdom Metazoa; phylum Arthropoda; class Branchiopoda; order Anostraca; family Artemiidae; genus Artemia; species Artemia sp. Qi Xiang Cuo. The sequence goes on from NC_142807.1 coordinate 56,395,882, forward strand.
ACTTGCAGTTATAATAGAAATAAACGGAAATAAGTGGAAAGCCGCTATTACGAATAATGCACTTTGTAACCATTTCTCATTGATTGACGGAAACAGACTAATCTGCTAATGTAGAAATAAGTGGGAGAAGCTTATTGTTTGCACCAAGAATGAAGACCAGAAATGATCTGCGATAAACTTACTGGATAATTCTATAAACTGTGATATGGGCAGCATAAGGATGAAACCAGGGTTGCCCCCATCAGTAGGATTTTACTAGATCTAGTAAAAGAAAAAAACTAGTAAATTTATAGGATCTAGTAAATTTCCTGAAATCTAGTAAAAACTAGTAAAAAGTCATGATTTATAGTAAAAAAAAACTTTTTTTTATTTTCCATGAATTCAGATAAAAAACTATCGTAACCATATGACAATTTACAATTTTTGCCTGTCTGTTTTACAACTTACAATTTTGCTTGTCCGTCTCAGAGACAGACAAGCAGTCACCTATTATCATAAACATACATTTCACTTCCGGCGTCTAAAGGTCGACAAAATCAGCTCTCTGTGTATCAAATCTTACCAACTAAAAATGAAGCTATAATGCCACTTGGATTTGTGATGATTGGGAATCTATCGGAATCAAAACAAAAGCCATCCACCCAAGGTGATTAGGTGAATCTCCTCAGTTTGAAAATTTTTATTGAGCAAAAAGGAGTCAGTTTCTTTCTGGCAGTGAGACGGACAACATCAAAAAAAAATATCATACATGTTAACTATGTTTATATACATTGGGCAGCTGGTCTTCATGTGAGAACTGTACTACAGTTGATGACAATAATGAAAAGTGTAGACTATGCAATCCGTGTAAATTGCATAAAAGATATGATGTACAAATTAAGGACTGTAATACCTGTCTTGAAGAGACTTGTGACTCTCATCCAAATGGATATCTATGCTCCAATTGTCATTTTGATAAGTGTGACCAGTGGGAAAATACTTACGCTGGTATGACTGGAAAAAACCCTAAACTTGACTTCAGTTTATTTCTAAGGGATTGGTATCGTCACGAATTTAAATTGTATTGGGAAGTAGAATTTGGAACACGTTTCAATTGTAAAAACATGAAAAGAGTCTGGTTCCTGCGTCATCGTTGTGAGGACAATGCAAGTAATGATTATAAACCTAGCGATTTTTATTTGGCTGTGACAGAAAGTGATTCTTCATATGAGAATATTGTGTGCGACATTACTTCAAATAATCACATAGAAACAGGTGAATTTTTCAATATGAATCGTAATAGTATCATTGAATTCACAAGAAGATTTAATAAAAATGAAGTTACAATATATTGTGGAAAATGTAACCCTGACTTTGCACGCCAGAATCAGTACAAGTTGAATCCAAATGATCTGCTACCACTAACCGTTGTCGATGACGATGACTATGATGATGACAATCTAAATGACTATGAAGAAGAAGAAATCTAAACAATGAAGACAATAGACTCTTTTATAGTGCATATATGTTTTATTAATAAACAAATTCACATACATTTTTAAAACACTTTATTCTTAGGGCACTGAAATCAATACTATACAGGTCTGAGAGGGTATTTTCTACTAGAAAGTCATTCAAACTTGGACTGTGTACATAAATGTTGAGAAATTCACTGAAAGTATAATAACGACATCGAAAAATTAAATAAAGTAATGCATTAAAACCACAGCTTTTTGTCGATAAATCTTGTACTCGCATTCGATTTTGAATAATTGTCTTCCCACTTCCTTCAAGGTAGTTTTTGATCTGTGGTGTGTTGAATGCATATGGTAGACCAAGAGGATCAAAAAATTCTATATTCTTTGCTGTTTGTTAGATGCACAGCCAATGACCCGTCTGCACAGTCGAAGGACTACTATTAACAATGATAATGGTTTTGTTAACAGTATAAATATAATCAAAGAAATCTGAGGGTATACAATAGGATTTTTTTTTTTACATAAAAGGATCCATGTTAAATATACTGATTATTTGATTGGTGTTCATGGTGCCAAGTCTAAAAGAACACTACCATCGGGGGTAATTTCCCAGTAGGTTTTAAATTGATTGAGTGAGATTTATGTTACACTCTCTGTCAATGGTTTGTCAAAGGTACACTCCAAACGTAGAGTACCCGTTCGGGCAATACTCATATCTTGAGTACCAGACAAGTCCAAAACAATGATACCATGACTTTTTGCAAATATTGAATCGGTAATACCATTTTCATATAGTTGAGAATTTCAATCTAGGGATTGCATTGTCAATTCATATAGGGTCCTATAGGATTTTTTAAAGGACAAATTGTAGAGAGGAATTCCATTTACTTTGCATATAAGAGAGGAAAGTCCAAATAATTCAAATTCATGTGGCAAGCTTGTCCACGATCCTATGGCACTGGCCCATTTTACAAAAGCCAAGGCAAGTTTCAATGGAATTTCACCATTGATAAATGAAGAATCGGTGTAGGTAGTTGATCCAGTGGCAATATGACGTTGATTGGCGATTGTGTGAGGAACGAACAGTTTGATATGATTTCGAGAGGTACTTAGTTTTTCAATTGCCAAAGCAACAGAACTCATAACCTGTTGTTTTTGCACATGAAGAATTTCCGAAGTGAGATTGACATTAGCATCGAGTGCTGCATCAATTGTTTTTCTCAATATGAAATTGGACGGTGTAAGTTGTAACTTTATATCAATTTTAACATGGGGGGGCATCCATTGGGATATATTGAATATTTCATGATTGAGCCTACCAACTAAATGATACTCTTTGCTCACTGCCCAAGTGAGTGCACCGTCAGTATCAACATTTGATCTATAGTCATAGCCCATTGGCAGACCTCTCAATTTCTTATAAGCCATTGGAGTCATCAACATAAATTGTTTGTAACTAGCCTAGTTTGATAGATTGTTGCTGGTGCTCACCAATGTTCCATTTATGTAGACACATATTTGTTTAAATAAATTGTGTAGTATAGCATTTTCATAAGGTAGTCCATCGACGTTGGAAGGAGGTGAATTTTCAGACTATTTCCTCACCACAACTTTTTAATCAATAAATGTGGATGATAAATCTATGAAGTAGTCTTCATTAGAATAAATTTGAAAATGTATGTTTTCAGAGAGGGGTTGCTGTGGATAGAATTGTTCATAGTACCGGTGTTTTACACTGACATCCACACTTTCTTCATTGAAAAGATTTAGAGATGTGGTGACAGTGGGATGAGACTCCTTGTAGGGTAGATATTCCATCTAGGAAAAGAAATCCCTTTTCGATCTGACAATTTTTCTTCTTGGTTTCTTTTTCTTACTTTTCTTTGACAAGAGTGATGATGTCTTTCTTTTCTGACATGAGTAGAGACTGATGAGTTATGAGATGTTTCCCTTCCTTTTAAAACCTTTTCCACTTTGTTTCAATCGCTCGCCAAGGGATCGTGCGCTGGACCTGAGATTTTTTGAAACACTTTCTTGAAAATCTTTACCATCCCCACAATCATGTAGCGTAGAGGACCCAAAATCTGCAAAACCGGCGCAATATATTTTTTAGCCAATGGTATTGCAGACTGAAACAGCTTAGCAAACCAACTGCCAAGACCATAGCCCGACATTGACGAACGGCCTTTATAATAGTCCATTCCATGACCTAATTATCGTAGTTATAGAGCAGTTACATAGCAATCAATATCAGGGCATACAGATATATTTTTTCTATTAGCCATTTTTTGTTGTTGTTACCGAATGGTTCAAAAATGACAAGTAATCATGGCCAAACCTTTTGTTATTGCTAGAGGATCACCTAATTTACTTCTTTGTGTTAACTGACAGAGTTCCAAATACGAAGTGTTTACAGGAACATGCTGAAGATGCTTTAGATTATAGTGATGAACATGTTCATGGGTTGTTTTTCGTTCAAGAACACGTTCAGAATTTGAATTACCAACTCTCGATGTTTCCACAAAGGACGCGTAGAAAAATATACAAGAGACCAGGCGAGACCAGGTGGATAATCAGCAAAAATAACTTGATCCATCCCACTAAGAGTTTCAGCGTTTTTCCATTGATCATATTCTGTTTGAAGCCAAGAACATCTCTCAGATTTTCATTGAGATGAATCATTTCAGTGTCAACAGGTGAGGTAATGTAAATCCTATCGTGTTCCATTGAATAATTAAAATGGAAGGTACTATTCCTACGATATGAGATTTTTCTATTGATTGCACGAGACAAATCCGTCATAGTACCATATTCTTTATATCTCAATGTAACATCCGGGTATTCACTAGATTTAAGTGCTTTCAACCCATTCATACTCGACAAAGAGTGACCAATCGAATGGTATAATTTTTATCACATACACACGATCCTTTCTCAGAATATCATAGGTGTTTTTGAGAATGCAGTCGGCAAGAGCCACTTCATACTTTCCATCATCAAATTTGATGGCGGGGGAGAGTTTCGTCCAAAAATCACTTGTTTTATTCAAATTATTGTAGAGAGGATCGGAGACATTGGACATAAACGTTATATAAAAATCATTGGGCATTGTCAATATCTTCAACACTGATCCAAGAATCAAAATCAGAGTTGTATCCTAGCCAACGAACAAGCAACTGTTTCATGTCCCTGTGATTACGAGTCTTCAATATCTTTTCAATCTGATAGATTCCAATGTTTTTAACTTTTCGTAATTCATAATCATAAAAGCCACCAAGAATCTCATCATCTTTCATGTCACGTAGACGATACATTATGGGTGTAGTGTCCAAGAGCTTGGAGACTTTAAAAAGTTCAGTGGACCATAAGTAATTACCTTTTTCAAAAACATTAGTAGTTCGATTGATTCGAACAGTATCACCAACATTAAATTTCTTCTTTTTCTTCTCATTACCAAGACCATCACCACCACCATTTGAATACTTTTTTTAAGAAAAAAGTGTCAAATGTATTGACATCATGATGAACTTCTGTTGGGGTTGAGTTGGGCAGGGAACGATGTGGACGTTGATTGTAAATCAACATGATTTTATCCAAATCATGAATAAGAGCAGCAGTATTTTTTAAAGTGCAATATCTAGAAATTAAAAGTCGAATAGTTCTTATCAGCCGTTCAGCCAGTGCTGCCTTTATTGGATTATGACTAGGATAGAAGATTGTATCATATTTCAGTAGAACCTTCTTTACATGGGGATTAACAAATTTACTAACCCGATCCGTTTGAATCTTCTTATAACAATCCTGTTCAAGGATGATTTCAAGAGCTTTAGCAACTTCATCGCCGCTCTTTGACCGCAGTGGAACGGCATATGCATAGCGACTAAAACACTGATTGCAATTAGAATGTTCTTGTATGGGTGATTGTCACGTCGTTGAAGCTCATCCAGAGTCAAAAGATCTGCTTGTAATATTTTTAATGGGAAAAAGGCTTTAGTTTTTCGATAGTGATTACTACGAACCCTACGATTACGATGTAGAGTGTAACTTGATTTTTTCTGTAGATACTCTGCCAACCGATTCTTTTCAAGTCCAATGACTTGAGCAAGTGTGGTGGGTGAACTTAAACTTCCCACTGCACCAATATTCTCATAAACATGTTTCAATGCTTCATCCCTTCTGAACGTACACACGAAGTGAAGTGTCCACTGCCAATTTGCATACTAACAGGTGATGGTGAGGGCGATGCAGTGATATTAAGACGTCTTCGCTTGACTCCCCCACTAATAGCTCTTGTCAAATCCTTTCGACTTGGCGTGTTAGTATTTTCCGAAAATGATTCAAAAACATCTTTTGATATTTGACTAAATTCTTTAATCGTTTTAAAATATGTTTATTGGTAATAAGGCTTTTGGGAAAGTTTGATGAGTTTAAAAATGTATGCAGGTGACTGTCAAATGATACAAGTCTTTTACGATTCGTGACCAAATCTTATAATAAATCAAGTAGAATATAGGTCTTGACATGGATTACAACTTGATTCCCATTAGCATCAATTTGAACATGTTCACTGTCATTGAGGTATTTCAAGAGTCTTTTACACTGTTCACGATAGGAATGTTGCATTAGATCTTCAACACTTGTCATAACTTTACACAAATCTTCTTCTTCTTTTGATGTTATTGTTGGTGTTGATGATGATGATGATGGAGTCATTTCCTTATTGTGATCAATGACATTTACTTTGAGTGGTCTCTCACGATAGGGCTTGTGTTTGTCCACTTGGCGAAGTGCATTTTGAATCAGAATTAATTTTTCATTGTCCGCAATTGTCTTATTGTTAATGAATTTATTGAGGTTGTCCTCGAAATGTTCCTTTGGCGAAAGGGAGAGTTCAATGAGAGTCAATTTATAGGGTTCGGCCATTCTCTTTCTCTCTCTCTAGAGAAAAACGAAGCCTAATTCGTTTTGAAAAGTCTTGTCATTACACCGTTCGCGAAGTTTTGTCTCGTTTCGGAAACAAAATATTCGTAGGAAGCTATGATGTCACTTCAGATTGGAACTAATTTATTTTCTCTGTGACGGTAATAATTTTTACTGGCGATATATATTTGAAGGAAAACTTGATGTTATTTACGTACCGATTAAAAAAGAAAATACTGATATTTCTTTAGTGGCTTTTTACTCGTTTTATTTTTATTTATTATTTTTTTCCGATATAGTCTTTTTATTCAAATATTAATCTGCTGGGGGCTACGCTCGTTCTGCCTTTCTCAGTTTTTTGTTCCGAGTTCTAGACCCCAAATTTTTTCTTTTTTTCTTTATAATATTTGTAAGTTTTTCCGTGGTCTCTATAGTGCGGTTTACAAGGCTCTGAATTCGAGCGCGGTTTTGTTGCCTCGTCAAATATCTTTGATCTTTGTTTCTCCTGATGTTTGGCCTTTTTCAAAAGTGTTTTATCTACTTGTGCTGCTGACAAAGGAACTTGTTGCTGCCCCTCTGGTTTCTTTACTTTTCTCCATAATTTCTCTCTTAAAGACGGTTTTCTTAGAGATGGCCCAGGTTTAGTGATATCGGTTTCTGTAGAAGAATTATCGGTGTCACAGTCTGTTAGCTCACGTCTGGTAGATGGCGTTTGTTCCAAAAGCCATTTTTGCGTTAAGACTGTAGGTGAGTCTAGTTTATAAAAATCAGATAATTCATTGGTTCCTTCCAATTTTTCTTCCTCTGTGGATTTTACCCTTGGTTTATCATATTTCAAACCCTCATGTTGTGTTTGATTTTCTTCATCGCTAGTATCCGATGAGCATCGAATATTTCCCTTTTTTCTCTTGTTTGTTGTGGATATTTTGTAGCCAAGACTGGGCTAAAAACTCCTTCCACTCCTCCCAACCTTTGTGGTCATTAAAAAGGTCATAAAATTCATATGGTCTTCTGATATATACTGGTGAAATTGTGTCCTCTATTTCTTCGTCTGATATAATAGGCTCTGTTTTCCACGGTTTTGAAAAATATCCCTTTTTCATTCTATTATGGTGTACTAATTCTTCCTTTTCATTATATTGATGCTTTAGAACATTTGTTAAGTTATTTGGTAGAATCTTTACAATTCTGTAGGGCCCATCCCATTTCGGTTTTAACTTTTTTGTTCCTTCCAGGTTAGTTTTATACACATAAACCAAGTCTCCTAAACGGTAATCTGTTTTATTTTTACTTGTTCGGTCATATTTTTCTTTCTGCTCTGTTTTCGCATCTTCCAGATTGTCTTTAACTTGTTCCATAGCTTTATTCATTCGCATCACCATTTCTTGCTTATATTGGGCTAAGTTATAATATATTCTATCATTTTGTATTTCATCTAAACAAATTCTGGGATCTCTTATATGTTGCAAAAAAAGGCGTTTCTTTTAAGGAACGTGAAAAAGCCACATTTATTGCAAAGACTACAAATGGTAAATGTTCATCCCAATTTTCATTTTCCTCTCTTGCATGTACTCCCAGCATGTAAGCTAATTCCCTATGCTTACGTTCAACCTTTCCATTAGCTGCGGCCAAATAAGACGAGGTAAACCATCGTTTAACATCCAGATATTCTGTAATTTCGTCTAATAATTTGGCTCTAGAACATGACCCATTGTCACTAAGTAAAACTCTAGGAAAAATTCCGTGTTCCAGAAATAGACGATTGACCAAAACTTTCGCAATGGTTTTGGTCTTTTAATCTTTTATTGGAAAAGCGTATAAATATGCGCAAAAATGGTCGACTATGGTTAGTTCGCACCTGTTTTCTTTTCTGGAAACTGGTAAACTTCCTCCGGTTCCCCAAATGTCTATAGACATTAGTTCTCCTACCCCTTAAGGGGTGGGGTATTGACCTAATTCGGCCCTAGGAGTCTTTGGTGGCGATTCTTGTTTGACCCACTCTTGGCAGCCTTATATGAAAGTTTTTACTTTTGAGTACATTTTTGGAAAATATAAATTTACTTTCAGCCTCCCCATAGTGTTTGCTTTTCCCATGTGACAGCCAATCGTTGCATGTGCCATCTGTAAAATTTCTCCTTCCAGAGATTTTGGAAGTACTGGAATAATTTTTCAGTCATTTTTCTATATTCTTGTGATGGTCTATGATATCTTACCAAAAGATTTTTACTTTGGTCCAGATGAAAATTATCTAAGTCCTTTAAAAATGTTTAAAGTGCTCTTGTAGTTCCGTTACTTTTGATAAAAATGATTTCATCGCTAAACAAAATTTTTCTTTATCTTGATGATTCAAAATATTTTCATTAGACAGTATTTATAGCCCTTTCCAGTTCGTTCTGGATGGCTTTTATCAAATTTCCTTCCGTATCTGGATTTCGTGACAAATAGTCTTGTAAAATGTTTGTACGGCCCTTTATATAAATTGGGGTATATGAATATGCTTGTAGACGCAGTATCCACCGTGTCAGCCAGGCTGAAGTACTTTGCATCGGTTTTTGGTCTACGCGTAAAATGAATTTTTTTTCCAAGTAAAAATTGCCCAAAATATTTTGTAAAAACTACAACTGTCAAACATTTCCTCTCAACTGTTGAATATTTTCTTTCTGCCTCCGAAAGTGACCTACTGGCGTATTGAACTATTGATTCTACTCCTTCAGAATATATGTTTAATAATATGGCTCCTATACCGTACCCCGAAGAATCTGTTTGCAAACAGAAATCTTGTGACAAATCTGGTATTTTAAGTATTGGTGCCAGTAATAATTGCCTTTTTTATTTCATTTAGCGCTTGTTTTGCGTCCACTGGACATTCGAATTTACCTGATTTTTTCAAAAGGTTTGTCAAAGGTTGCGCTATTGTTGAATAATTTTTAATATATCGTCTGAAAAAGCTTAACAAACCAAAAACTGATCTGCAGCTTTTTTTATCTTCAGGACACTGTAAATTTTCAATGACTGCAAATTATTCTCGATTTGGTTAAATAGTACCTTGGATTATTAGGTTTCAAAGGAAAACTAATTTAGGTACTACTATTTTAACTTTTGTGGTTTTAATTTTAAGCCTGCTTTTTAAAACTTTTTCCAGTATTTTTTTAATCCGACCAAGTGGTCTTCTAGGTTTTCATTAAACAGAATTACATCATCTAAATAAGCCAAGGTTTCTTTTTTTTCCTGGCTCGTTATCTTTTAACCCCATATTCATTAGTCGACTAAAACAATTTGGACTAAATGATAAGCCAAAAGGCATACGTTCAAATGTGAACGTTCTTCCATCGTCTAAAATTACTGTAGCTTCATGCTTTGTTTCAGCATCTAAAGCGACTTGCCAATTTCTGCTATTAAGTCAAAACTAGTGTAATATTTCGAACCTCCTAGCGAATCTAAAATCGTGTCAATTCTTAGTAACTTCATCACGTCCTTAACCGTGATGGCATTTAGTGCTCTAAAGTCTATACATAATTTCCAGGTGTTATCTTTTTTCCTGACTATTACTAGTGGAAAACACCAATCGCTAACACTTTCTTTAATTATTCTTTGATCTTCCATTTCCCGTATTTGGCTTTCTAGCCATGGTTTTAAATGATAAGGTGTTTTATACGGTGATTTTTGATTGGAGGGCCCTCTGTTGATATATTGTGCGTGATTAAGTGAGTTAATCCATAATCCTCTTTGTGTCTTGCAAAAGTCCATTTGAAATCCCAAAGAATATTTTCCACCCGAGTTTTTACATCTTAAGGTAAATGTTTTAAATCAAATTGTTGCAAAAAATCCGTTTCCGACATTCCATACTTTTCTTGTGGTTGCAGTTTTAATGAGGATAAATGTTCGTGGCTAGTGAAATTTACGCTTAATTCTGGACTGTTTAGAGATTTTATTTCTAAATTTTAAATCTTTTCCACTGATCCAAGTTTTATCTGGTTCAGTTTTATTTTATTACTACTTAGATTTGATAGTTTTAAGTATGTTATACCATTTTGAATTTTTATAACATGATCTTCCACGAAAATCATAGGGTATTCTTTTATAGTGTATACTCCTATCATGGCATCCATTGTTTTAACCTTTCCTTTTTTTGTGTTTAATTTCGCTAGAACTTGAGCTGTCATTCCCCCTTCTATTGTGATTTTTCCACTTATTTTTAGGTTATAATTCACATCTTCACTGTCGTTTTCTGTTGTTACCCAAATTTTCCTATTATTTTCATTTGCCTGATTTATGGTTATTGTATCAGATATGGGTTCCCATACGATCCCATATTTTCTAATAGCATCTACTCCTAGAATACAAGGGAATGGTAGCTGCTTGCATATTATCACTGTCACAGTTATTTCTTTGTCCCCTGTACTGAATCTTACTGGATAATCTCCCAAGATTGTCAGCCTATGGCCTCTCACTGATGTTAGGGTTTTGTGAAATCTTCTTACGTGATTTTTGATACTAGGAGGAAACTTCTTAAGAACTCTCTATTGACGTAATGATTTAGACGTTCATGTATCTAATAAGCATGGTAAATTTTGAAAACACTCGATTTTAAAACAACGCAAAATCGGTAGACTATTATTATTTGCAGTTGTATCGCAACATTCTAAACTATATAGGGGTCTTTGTAAGGAAACAGCTCGTTCGACCCTTACAGGCTGGTTTCTCCGTTTAAATGCCCACTGTTTGGCCAAAAAATTCTGGGGTTATCCCAGTTTTCTTCAGCATTGCTACTTTGATCCTGGGTAGTGTTAACTTTTTGCCTCCTATGCCTAAATTCAGGAATATTATTAGGTGTTTGCCAAGTATTATTTGTTCCCTGCCTTCCTAAATTTCTGCCCCCCTGCGTTCTGAACTGGTGTCTTGTCTTGTGCGTTTTAGGTGTTTTCCAAGTATTATTTGTTCCCTGCCTTCCTACATTTCTGCCCCCCTGCGTTCTGAACTGGTGTCTTGTCTTGTGCGTTTGGCCTTTTTTGCGTATTCTATGCCAGCAATCTGCTGCATAGTGGTTTGGTTTGTTACAATAATAGCAATAAAATTTTCTCTTAAATTGTTTTTTTGTTTCCTGGTTACTTCTAAGTATTTTTGATCTGTCATTGTTGGTTCCCCAACTATCTGTCTTTGGTGAGGGAGGGTGCCCATATTTTCTATAGTTACTAACTGCTAATCTCTCAAGGTCGTGGAATCTGTCAGCTATTTCCCTAGACGGCGACCCTCGGCCTCCGTCGCATCTTTTTGGTTCACGATTTGGCTCCTCAAAGTTTACCTGTTTCTGTCCCCTTTCATGTTTTATACTTTCTTGGGCTCATGTGTTATTTATTGACATCTGATCAACCTTTTTCCTATCCTCGTCAATTTTTACCTATGTTTTGACTATTATTATGGCCTGCTCTAAATTTTCAGGTTTCCGTGATAATATTAGTTTTAATAAATTTTTTGGTAACCCTTGAGTAAAAGTATGTAGTTGTACTTTCTGTACTGTCTCGTCATTTCTGCCTTTCTCTAATTGTAAGCATACGGATCTACAAATTTTGTCTGCATATTCCCTGATACTAGTTGAGGTATTGAATGTGACTACCTCTGTTCTTAGCCTCTCGGAGATGCTTGTCTCTATGAATCTTGTTTTAAAAGATTCAATTAGAGTACTGACGTTATTTTTATGAATGTGTCTGGATTTCAAGAGAATGCCTCTAATTTTGACATGTTGGTTTTGATTTCGATGAATTTGTTAGAATTTCTACGCAGGGACGTACGCAGGGGGGGGGGGCTCCGGGCCCCGCCCCCCCAAATATCACGATTTTTTTTATTTTACTATAATTTTCTGATTTTTCTCACAGAATAATGGGTTTGAAGGATTTGCCTTCCCCGAAACAAATTGACCCCTCTCGATACAAATTCCTGTGTATGTGCCTGTTTCTACGTACTGGTCCCGATTTCTTATAAATTAGCCATGGTTTCTACAGTTTGGTCTGAATTTCTATGTTTTTGTCTTTATTTCTATGGGTTGGACTTGATTTCTAAGGTTACCCCTGTTTTCTACAGTTTGGTCTTATTTCTTATGAATTTGTCAGGATTCCAAAAGGATGCCACTAATTGCTAGATTTTAGTCATAACCTTTAATGAATTTTTCACGATCCCTGTGTACTGGTTATGATTTTATAGGGGTTGGCCATGATTTCTACAGTTTTGGTTTGATTAATATAGTTTAGTCTTGCTTTTTATGGTTTCTTCTGAATTTCTAGGGTAGGTCCTGAACTCCTGAATGCTAGGCACTTGCAGTCAACATAAAACTGAACCTTTTTATTCAAATAACTTCATTCAAGCTAGTTTTATTTAGGTTCACTTAGCGTGGTGCACCATGCCAAGTGAACCTAAATGAACCTAGCTTAAATCAATTTATTTGAATATAAAGGTTCGATTGTATGTTAACTGCAGGCATCTGGGGTGCTGGAAATAAGGACAAATCCTAGAAATACAGATAAAACTATAGAAATTAAGAACAAACCATTGAAATCCAGACCAAACTATAGAAACCATGGCCAATCTCTTTAAAATCATTACCACTACATAGAAATCTGAAAGAATTCATTAGAATCCTTAAAATCTTGATCGAACTTTAGAAATTAGGGGCATCCTCTCAAAATCTGGAGATATTCATAAAAATCAAGACCAAACAGTAGAAACCATGGGCAACCCTAGAATTTCATACCAAACCATAGAGATCAAGAACAAACCATAGAATCAAGACCAAACAGTAGAAATCATGGCTACCCTCTAAAAAACATAACCAGAACATGGCAATTCTGACAAATTCATACAAATCCATATCAAACTGTAAAAATTGGGGGCACGTTCTTGTAATTTGGACAAATTAATTAAAATCCAGACCAAAATGTGGAAATAAGGGGCAACCCAAAAAATTCATACCAAACCATTGAAATCAATACCAGACCGTAGAAGTCCAAACCAAGCTGTAGAAATCGGGACAACCTCTAAAAAACCATGACCAAAACAAAGAAATCTTGAATAATTCGTTGAAATCATAAGCGTTGCATAATAATTCACATTAACTTATAAAAATCAGGGTCAATCCGAAAACATTTTAGACCATGCCAGAGACATCAAGAAAAAACTGTGCCGAGCCATAGAAATCATGAGCAAACTGTAGAAACCATGGCCGAACTCTAAAAAATATGGCAAACTTTTGAAATTACGACCTCACCATAGAAATCAAGACCAAAGTGTAGAAATCATTGCTAACCTCTAAAAGTCATTACTAATACCTTTAAATCACGATGAATTCATAAAAATCAATACCAAATTGTATAGCTTGAGGCAATCCGCTTAAAATCCGAACATATTCAAGAAAATCAATGCCAAACTGTAGAAATTAAGGGCAAACTTAAGAATCCAGGCCAAACCATAGAAATCCACCAAAACTCTACTAAATCACTAAATTAGAGCTAAACTATAACTCTAAGCTAAAAATCTAAACTAAAACTGTAAGCTGAAAGTAAACTTTAATTCTAAAAAAAACCCTAGACTAAAAATTAAACTGTAAACTGAAACTCTAAACTAAAAAAAACTAAAATTCTTAACTAAAATGCTAAAATAAAACTCTAAGCTAAAACTCTTAAATAAAACTCTAACCTAAGACTAAACCAAAACCCTAAACTAACTCTCTAAACTAAAACTATAAACTAAAAGTCGAAAATACTAAAATTCTAAACATAAACTCTAAACTAAAACTCTAAAATAAAGCTCTAAACAAAAACTCTAAAACAGAACTCTAAACTAAAACTAAACTAAAGCTCTAAACTAAAATTCTAGACTAAATCCCTAAATTATAACTCTAAACTTAAACTTAGAAATCCCAACGAATTCACTAAAAATCATCACCAAACCTTAGAAATTATGGACATCCTCTTGAAATCCGAACAGATTCATAAAAATCAAGACCAAACAGTAGAAATCATGAGCAACCCTAAAATTTCAGACCAAACCATTGAGAGCGGGAGAAAACCATAGAAATCAAGACCAAACTTTAGAAATCATGACCAACCTCTAAAAAATCATGAATAATACATAAAAGTTTGGACGAATTCATAAAACTTGAAACCAAACTGTAAGAAATAGGGGCATCCTCTTGATCTTTGGACAAATTCACAAAAATTGAGACAAACTGTAGAAATCACTGGAAACCCTAAATTCATACCAAACCCTAGAAATCAAGACCAAACCCTAGAAATTGGAACCTAACCATATAAATCAAGACCCAACTGTAGAAATCATGAGCAGCCTCAAAAAATCATCACCAATACATTGAAATCTGATTGAATCTATTGAAATCATAAGCATTGCATAATAATCCACATAAGTTCACGGAAATCAGGTTCAAACCATAAAAATCAAGATGATACTAGAGTATTGTAACTGAACCACCGTGTAACTGAACCCCAAGCAATGACCAACTGTAACTAAACCAAAGTGCAACTTAACCACCGTGCAGCTGAACCCTTATGCTACTGAACCCAGATGTAATTGAACCCCCTTTAACTGAGTCCTCTTGCAACTCAACCCCTGTGCAACTCAACCCCATTTAGCTAAACCCCCAATGTAACTGGACTACCATGTAACTGAACCACCGTGCAACTGAACCACCGTGTAACTGAATGACCGTGCAACTGAACCACCATGTAACTGAACTACCGTGCAACTGAACCCTTGTGTAACTGAGCCGTCGTGCAGCAAAACCACCGTGCTTAAATTGGGTAAAACACAAGTTAGAAACTTTACAAATTCAACCTTGTTGGAATTGTTTGCTTTTTTAGTCTTTATGTACATTACTGTTATATGAAAATACTTTGTTTTGATGGTACAAAAATAAAGGAAATCGGACGTCATAAACTCTTAAATCTAGATTTATTTCTCTTTTTTATGTATGTTAATGGAGTTCCTTTCACCCTCACACTTTCTAAGAGTCTAAGCGTTTACCTCTCTCCCCCCCCCCCTCCCCCGGAAAATTTCCCTTCCTCCGCCCGTGAAAACTCCTCACTTGCAAAATACCCATGTCGCGGAAATTATGGCTTTCAAAATTTAAAAATCTTCTTTGAGATGTGTTATTTTTAGTTGAATTGAGAAGTTCTAAGGGAAGTGTAAAAGATGAATTTATCTGTAAGTCTTGCCCCCCCCTCCATGCAAATACTTTCTTCTAATGAAAAATCTTCCAGAAAACCTCCATGCAAAAAATTTCCGT
Organism: Artemia sp. Qi Xiang Cuo; assembly: GCF_049724085.1. Lineage (NCBI taxonomy): Eukaryota > Metazoa > Arthropoda > Branchiopoda > Anostraca > Artemiidae > Artemia > Artemia sp. Qi Xiang Cuo. Next base: position 56,411,551 of record NC_142807.1, read on the forward strand.
ATGTTTCCTAATGACAAATAATATCTGTAAGTAATAGACAAATCAAAAAACATATAAAGGAACTGAAACTTCTACAACTGGGTTGTCTGATTGTTTTGTAACTAGGTAGAGAGGGAGATAACTCAAAGGGTACATTTTGATGCCATAATACGTCAGCTCTTATTGAGCCTTCAAATAAATACAAAATTAGCTTAAGGGAGAGACGACAGGAGGACGGAAGAAGAAATTGTTTGATAATCCCCAGGCACTTCTAGTCTTTATTTATAATCCGAAAGTGATTGGAGACTAACCAACCCCAAGAGTTATTTTTTTTGGGGGGGGGAGATTTTCCAAGGGTAATTATTTTCTGGGAGCGGGGGTATTTTCCTTTGGGTGTCATTTTCCGTTGGGTATTTTCCTCGAGGGATGTTTTTTACTGGGGTAGAGGAGGGGGGGGTTAATAGCGGTTCTCACTGTCTACATACGGTAATGTTTTTTGCCTCTTTGCTTATTTTCTTCTTTTCATTTTGAGGTATTTTCTACGCTCGTAGTTGGTTATGGTTTGGTTTGAAAAAGGTTAGTTAACTGCTTTGGTGGAGCCAAGACAAAAGCTACTTTCTCTTTGCGTTTGGAAACTTTTCGTTTGATTTTTTTTCTTAGATAAATCAGACCTTTCCTGAGCGTTGAGTCATAAAAATCTATACTGAAAATATCGGAATTTGGAGAATTTAGATAACAAAAAAATAGTTTTTGGTTGCACTTTCTTTAAATCCATTAAAAAGATTTCTTCGAAAAACGACTTTTCAAAGAAAAGTAAAGAGCCATATTAAACCAAAGACTAGCATAAATAAATTCCCATAACAATCCAAGCCCAAAATGATCAGAAACTACTACAAAAAAGAAACCCAGAAGGATCAGAATTTGAAACAAACGATCATAGAAAACATGGGAATTTGCGGAAAAACAAACAAAAAGGGGCTATAGAGTCAGACGTTAAACCCCCGTTCTAACAAACCCCCAATTAAATCAATCCTTCTTTAGCCCAACCCTCATTTAAATCAAATCCTGAACCTGAGTCAAGGCCTAAAAATAAGTTTGAACTAAGGCTCATTAAAAGCTCAAAATCTATTTATCGCTTCATTTGCGGTTTGTAGCTTGTATTACTCATCAGTGTACCCCCTATATCCTCTAAATTGAATGAAACTTTATGGATTGGGCCATTCGCCAAAGATATGGGCCGATAAAGTATTTATTTTGGTTCTACTGCAAAATTTCAACTTTTCATGAGTTTGAAGTCCTCCTCCCACAACTTATTCTGAAAGTTCTTGCTTATAAATGGAAGCGGTTCTAGATATATTGTTGTGTAACCATTTTGAGAATTTGCATAATCATAGTCAATTTGATTTATTAAATATCCGCCGAAATATTCCTTGAGAGCTTCACCTTAATACCCTTAGCTTGGGTAGTAGCAGTAGTAGAATTATTAGCAGTATACGCATAACACCTTTTATTTTCTTCTACATATTTTTTAACACGCCAAACTGTCCCTAGGATATTGCTGATGAGCCCTTTTGACGACCTGTATACAGATGGCGTGATGTGATTCAGTTCATCTTCCACCCTCAATATACGTTGATAAATCCGCCTTCATACCGTTCATTACTGTTAGGTACGGCTGTAATGACAGTCCCAGCAATAGTATTAGTAGTAGAATTAATAGTAATATCACTAATGTTAGTAGCAGCAGTAGCATTAGCATATTGCTTTTTGGTCACCTGAAAATTCCACTCATCAATTTCCAGAAGCTTCAACTCAATACCATTAGCTGTAGCTATCCCATTGCCGATATATCCTTTTGATAACTTGTATGTTCATGTAGTTCCTTAATTTTCATCTTAATACTTTTAGCTTACAAGTGGTTGCAATAGAAGTAGTAGTCAAACTACTAGTAGTAGTAGCTGTTGTAGTTGCAGTAGTAGTAAATGTAATCAAAATAGTAATAGCAGTACCATGCACAGGGCCAGATTTAAAGCTTTGACGCTTAAGAATCAAGCGTTTTTGTCGCTCCGTTGCTGGAAAATTTTCGGAATTACTCCCAAAAATGCGGGGCAACTGGAAGCAATTAACAGAACACAACTGATGAGCCAAAATGGCTAATGGAAGCAATTAACAGAACACAACTGATGAGCAAAAAGTGATGAGAGAGAATAATCCTTATTAAATATCCGCCGAAATATTCCTTGAGAGCTTCACCTTAATACCCTTAGCTTGGGTAGTAGCAGTAGTAGAATTATTATCATTATACACATAACATCTTTTATTTTCTTCAACTTTTTTTTCAACACGCCAAACTGTCCCTAGGATATTGCTGATTCGCCCTTTTGACAACCTGTATACAGATGGCGTGATGTGACTCAGTTCACCTTCCACCCTCAATATACGCTGATAAATCCACCTTCTTACCGTTCATTACCGTTAGGTATGGCTGTAATGGAAGTCCCAGCAATAGTATTAGTAGTAGTATTACTAGTAATATCACTAATGCTAGTAGCAGCAGTAGCATTAGCATATTGCCTTTTAGTCAGCTGAAAATTCGGCTCACCAAGTTCCAGAAGCTTCAACTCAATACAATTAGCTGTTGCTATCCTATTGCCGATATATCCTTCTGATAACCTATATATTCGTGTAGTTCCTTAATTTTCATCTCAATACTTTTAGCTTACAAGTGGTTGCAATAGAAGTAGCAGTTGAACTACTAGTAGTAGTAGTAGTAGTAGTAGTAAATGTAATCAAAATAGTAATAGCAGTACCGTGCACAGGGCCAGATTTAAAGCTTTGACGCTTAAGAATCAACCGTTTTTGTCGCTCCGTTGTTGGAAGATTTTCGGGGTTACTCCCAAAAATGCGGGGCAACAGGAAGCAATTAATATAACACAACTGATGAGCAAACATGGCTAATGGAAGCAATTAACAGAACACAACTGATGAGTGAAAAGTGATTAAAGAGAGGGGTAACACCGAACTCTCCGCTACCATTCTTGGGAGATATCTGACAGTTTGTAAGTGACCATGGAATTCCTGTGTTGTTTTAAAGTCACTTTTCTGTGAATAAGCAGTGTGGGGGCAGAGTGCACCTGACGACGATAAATCATGTCAGTTCAGTTTTTGCCAGGAAACAATTACTCAGTGATAATTTATTGCTCCCCTTGCATTATGTGCCCCTAGGTCAGGGCCTAAGAACTAGGGATAAAATGTAAATATTTTCAAAGAAAGCGCTTCGTTAATTTAAATACATGAAATAAGCCAACTATTTGTTATAATCTTCAGATTGAAGGTTATTTTTGGCAAATTACCTAGAATTTGCCACTGATTGTCAAGGAACGTGTGAAGCGTTTCGTTTAGTTGTACTATGTCTGCTTGGAGATTTCGTCATCGTTCGTACACGGAAGTGTGAAGCCTGTCGCTTAGAGGTACCCTTTCAGTTTGGAGGTTACAAATCTGGCAGTTTAATGAAATCTTCTGATTAAGGCCGAAAAACTGAAATCTTAGGTATAAAAAATAAATTCAAAACGGGTAGGTTTTTCCCTGGGCCCTATTTTAGTCGTAATTATTCATAAAAAAGACTTTCGTTGCGTCCTAGCAAAGATATAACAAAAATACTTGAGTATGTAGAAGCTAGAAATTGTTATATTGCTCAAAGAACCCTGTTTTCAAGGACAAGCAATTTAAACTAAATTCTTTGTAAAGTCTGTGCCAAGTTTTTCATCAGCAGGAAAGAAAGTAGTAAGTATAGACTGCCTTGATTTGTAGGCCTAGGCTAGGATAGGCTACACTTTCATAAATATTACTTGTTTTTTTCAATTGTATTTGGATTTGAGGTTAAATTGAGGTTTGGATTTGAGTGATAAACAAATAGAAATATAGTACAGTTTATTGAGTATTTATGCATTGAAGTATTGTAGTAGCAAAGAAATGATATTAATTCAGTTAGTACCATAGCAAATGTCTTATAATTGGGTGTAGGCAAAGTACTTGTTTCAATAAATTTGATTTAAAGTAAAGCAAATTTTAATTCTTTTATAAGTGATCCTTGACTTTCTATGGTCCAAAAAATTCTTCTTTTGTTGGTCCATAGAATTAATCAGCTTTGGAGTTCTTGCTATTGAGGAGAAAAATTAACTAAATCTCCACAATATGTTTTACGAATAAGCTGCAATAAAAATTGGGCTATAAAATCAGTATGTTTAAACTTTAAAAATTGAAAAATTTAATAATCATTGTGGTTTTTTCTAGTTAATGAGCTTATGAAAAGATGGGGGAGCTTGAGAACCTGAGAGACCACTACGTCCACCTAAAGAAAAAAGGGAGATCTACAAGTGGATCTGGTGCTAGTGTAAGCTTAAAGACAGAAGACCAAAAGCTTGTACAAAGAATGAACTTACTTTCTGAACATATAATGAAAAGAAACCGTAAGACAACAGGGAACACTGTTCAAGATAAGAATATATCAGTGGAAATTTATTCAGAGTTTCCAGGAGGTGTCTCTAGTGAGAATCCCTTGAACTATACAACAAGTATTTTCGCCGAATCTCCTGATCAAGATGTTTCACATGCTGCAGTTAGCAGCTAACAACATAACTATGATGAGGTGAATGATGCTGCTTTTATTATCCCTAGTGAAGAAATTCTCATTAACAATCAAGCAGATATCCCAAGTTCTCAAGATTCTAATAGCCAATAGATATATGCATCAACAAGCCAAAATCAAACTCATAATAAAACAAATACTGGGTCTGGAAATCAAACAGGCCTGAAGGAACAGCAAGCAATTGACAAAAATAAAAAACAGCGAGGACCAGCATGATTTGGAGTGGTACTTTCTACAATCACTGTTATATCATTGAAATATTGTGAAATTTGTTCAACGTTTGAGAGATTTTTGCTAGGCTAATTAGTATTGAGATTCTTTGTGTCAGTATTCATATTTACGTCAGGATAATAGTTTAATTTTGCGTCATTAAAAGTTCCTAATAGTGCATTGCGTATCGGCATTAATTGATTAGGCAACATTATGAAAAAAAATATAGTACATACTTTGGAACCTGTTAGGGATATTTTTATTACATAACTGACAAGGATAATGTCATTTTAGCATGAAAATATCTGATGTTAGGATTCACAGAAAGCAAATAGCTGAAAAAGTGATAGCTCATGCTTGGATTATGGATTTCAGTAATCTAGCAGCCAAGACTAGCGTTAGAAAATAATTGATCAAGTGAAAGAAAATATTAAGCTCTACGAGTTTCATATATATTGAAAGAAAGACATTGTCCTGGGTAAATTTTCATTGGAATCAAATTTTATAGAGAATAAATCCTTGGGAAAGTGGGATTTTTCCATGGGGGAATAGCCAGATTTCGCAGCATTATTGAAAAAATGATTTTTTTCAAATAAGTTTTTTCAACTGAAAGAAAGGAGCAGAATTTAAAATTGAAACCAACCAAAATTATTGTGTAAATGAGGGTGGCTACTCCTCCAAAACAACTCGCTCTTTGAACTAAAGTTAAACACGACTCCTGAAAAACAATCTTCGTTTAATTAGAACAACAAGAATCTTTTTTTAAAGGTACTAAAAAAACTTTAGCGTAAAGAGCGGGGAATTTGGGAGGAATAACCACCCTCATAAACGTAATAATTTCTCTTCGTCTTAAGAATCTCCATTTTCTAACAGCAAAGCCATATTCAAGGTGATACAGCACACATTGATATGTGCTGTGTGCAATGGTGTGTGACGGTCTGATTTTTTTTTAATTCAAAAATTGTAAATGTAAAAGATTGCTCACTGAAATAAATTCATTGATTTATAGATGAAATTTTAAACTATCAGAAGTGAAAATACTTCGGCAAGCTACGAAATATAAATAAGTAAAACAGACGGGACACATTGCAAAAGCTAAAGTTGCGAGCCTGATAGAAGTTGCCTCATTTTCGAAACAGTTTGGCAAATACAATTGCAAATTTATAATCCAACTATATCAATAAACAACGTAAAACACAATCATTTGTTATAAATAATTATCGTAACTAATCTTTCAACTCTACTTTCTATGACAAAAACCTAACAGCTGAGACGCCATCATGCACCTTCCAAAACCTATAGAGACAAAGAAAGGTAAAACGAGCCCGTCAAAAAAAATCCACCATTAAAACAAAACAGAAAGGAAGAAAAAAATAAAAAAAAACTCAGGAAAGAATACAGGAAAAGAATCAGAAACAGTTACAGGAACAAAGGACTGAAGGACTCCAGCAACAAAGCCAAGGAAAAATCAACTGAGCCATTTTAGGGTGAAATATTAAATAACAATTTGAATTCCCTGCTTTACTTTGTTTTTTTCTTCATCCTTCTGTATAGAAAGTGTGATTATAGAAACCTAGGGGAGAACTTATCCAATCGGAAACTGGGAGCTACTGGTTCCTTTAACAGATGAAAGTCATTAGATGAAAGAAACATGTATTTTTTCACGAAAAACGGCTCTTTTTGGGCATTTACCAAACTTTGATAGGGTCAAAATACCAGGGCATGAAATTTCTAATGTATCTTATTGATTTTTATGGTCAAAAACCTGAGCCAAGACGTTTTGAACCCCTTCCCCAATCTTTCAGGAAAATAGCTCTAGAGTTTGTGGATTTCACTTTGCTGTATAGTGTTGATTTCACAGTGATTGACATGTTGATTTATAAATCATCAGCAGGTAATGATTCTATGAACGAACTACGCAACGGAAATATTACCTGTACTTTTTGTGACCAAACAGCTAACAGTTGGTACAATAGTAAACAACTATTGACGCCTATTGAAACAAAAAAAAAGACTAATAAACAACGTACCTAATTCCAACCGAAGAATTCCAAGGATGTTCAATCATCATAGAAAATAGAGGTCAAACCACCGTCTCTACATGATTGCTCCTCTTTGTGATGTAAAAACAGGCAGAGATAAAAGAAATTAAAACCGAAACAGATGGGCTCTAAAACAGGAATAAAAACAGGAACAGCAAATCTAAAAGACTGACAACTGGAATAGCACATTTAAACTGGGACAGCACAGATAAAAAAAAATAAAAACAGAACAAATAGACTCTAAAACAGGACTGAAAACTGGAACAGCACTCTTACACTTTGAAATGGCATTAAAATGCTTTTATATAACATGTACACAATTTAACAAGAGCAAGTGAAATAGGCTATATGAAATGAAACAAATGAAACACAATATAAACAAAATGAAAAACTGTTATGTGCAATAATCAGTCATAGTGGTATATGCCCCGACTGACAGAGACAGAGGTGAATCAGTGATTGATCAGAGAATATATCAATCGATTAAAATCTTTTCCACACATCTGATGGTTATTCTTCGAATACGTTATTAGAATTGAGAAGTTAGCTAAACAGTACTTCTATTTTAAAACCCATACTTAAAGGTTATTTTTGAGATTCGTGATCTTCCGATTGGGAATATTCAAATCAAAAATAACCATAAATTTCAAACCCCATCTATTAGGAAAGCCTTAGAAAGTTTAATTAAACCATTTATAATATTTCACATGATACCTTAACCCCTCCTCGCTGGTTTTGGTGCATAGCAAGAAACGCAAAAAAGTCTAGTATCATATTTTAAAAGTGGAATGAGTCCACTAAGGTTTATTATTGAAAAAAAGTGTCTGTTTCATCATTTTTTACTTATAATAAAATGGCATAGAACTTGGCACTAACGTTAAATAAAGCGCGTATATGTTATATTTTTCGCATTATTATCAAAATAAAGCACGTATATTCTAAGACTAGGGTTTTTGGCTTCCCAGACTTTAATATCTTTCATCTTAATGGACATCTTCCCTTTTAATACCTGAAAGAAATTGTGAAAAATATTCCCCTTTCCATCCCCACTTCATTTAAACCTAAAATGATCCTCACTGACTAAAACAGTGCACTTAAAACATACATTATCCTTGTCAAACTTTGAGCGATAATGGTGTGCTTTTTCTGCAATGAGTCAAGGATTGTGGGGGCTTTTTGACCAATGTCATAGTTGTAGTCAGTAACTACCTAGTGCAAGACTAGGCTTTCCGTCACTTTAATGATAATCCAGAACTATTTTCAGAGTATTTTTTAGCGGTCTTATTTATTTTTTAAATACATTTGTCTAGAAAATTTTCTATATCTGACCCTATGCTTGTAGGGGTAGTTGTAAATTCCTTAGAGGTGGTTTTTTAGATGTGCGCGCAGCAGTAAATGACTCAAAACTACTTTAGATAGTTTTTGGAAGAATTAGCTAAAGCAGGATCAGCAGATGAATCATACTGCCCTCTGTTTTTCAGAAGGAGGTTGATCCTCAAAGTTCTTCATAAAAAAAAAAATCATCAGACTCACTAAAAAAACATGTGTAATCAAACTCTCTATTGATTCTCGGAATACTGAGTTTAAAGGGCAGATGACATGTGTGGCTTGAGTTTGACATTCAGATTAAATTTTCTGAAGACATAAGTTTACATACGAGAAAAATGTTGTGAGAATAGCCCACACAATGTCACAGTGTATCACAGAGGAAATTGCTATATAAACCCCCGCCATGTAAACAACTGATAAAAAGAAATTGCAGTTGCAGGATAGGTATTTTCCGTGTAAAGTTATCAAAGCCTTTCTACTACTGAATCCGGGGATGCTCTGAAAGATAACTGAAAATGAAGAATAACCCAATCTGGATTTGTAAAACTTGCGACGAGTATTGTAACAAATGATAAATGAAGCGATGCAGGGCAAAATCTATTGCTAGAGAAAAGAGGACAGCGAGAACCGCATCAAGTATCCAACAAGAACTGTGCACTACAAATACTTCGGTTAGAAAACAAATCAGAAATACAATTTACCGAAAAATACGTTATTTGACCGCCACTAAAAAAAAATTAAAACAAATATCTTTCAGGTACCATAAAGTTTTTTTGGATACATGCATTGCAATTGCCTGCCGCTTATTTTGAAGAGATTGATTCTTTGATTCATCAATGGAAGTCAATATTCTGGATATCTGTGTTTGGATGATTTGGAAGTAAGTAACGATGTTTTCACAAGATACGATTTTTTTATTTAAAGCTAAGTTGTTAATTTGATACTGGTTGTTTCAGTGGATGGGCACATACACTGATCATAAGCTATGTGTTCTGGAACTACCCAGAATGGCCTATCTGCATTGTTTACGTGATAAATTAAAAAAGAATTGAAAAAACTAGAAACTAAAATAATTTGGTTTTCTGCCTTGGTGCGTATGACACCCAATTTATTACTCAGTCCCAGCTTTACATTTTGATGATAATGAAGCTGAGAATATAAAACAAAACTCTGGAAAAGGTGTAAAGGGAGTGTTTGAAGAGCATACGTTGAAACCAGGTATTTGTAAAAAGATTTGCATAGATAAAATTACAGGACATGTGTCAGAAAAATCCACTTTACAGAACACTTCGGGATCAACTGCTGTTATTACCGGGGTTACAACTACGGAACAAGAAATTCAGATTGTCATGAAATACCCTGCTCAGATAATTTATTGGAGACTTGAGGAAAAATTAGCTGCTGTTGGAGGTAAACAGTTTTTTGTAAGGACACAGTTACCGCAATCAAAGCACAGAGCTTCTCGATCAGAGGCAACGCTGTAGCGTTGCCTATAGTAAAGGCCAAACGGCTCCAGTGTTTTATTATTTTTTTTTTCCAGAGGCACTTCATATGGAAGGGGTCGTCGTAGAAGCTTCAAAGGGAGCTCATTTTATTGGAAATCGAGATTTCTAGTGCCCTTTTTAATAGTCAAAAATGATTGGAGGGTAACTAGCCCCCCCCCACGCCCATCATTCCCCCAAACACATCCAATCAAAATTATGAGATAGCCATTTTGTTCAGCGTAATTGGTTTCCGGGTAGAAAATAAATTTTTGAGGAGGACACTCCCCCCACAACCCTCAGGGCAAGGGTTTTAAGTTATGCCCTGGGGGCATATAAGGTTTTTATAGTAGGCGTTGTCGTAGAAACTTCAAAACAGGCTCAATCAATTGGAAATTAAAGGGTTAGTGCCATTTTTAATAGTCGAAAGTGATTGGAGTAAAACTAGCCCCCTCCCCCTCCCCACACCCATCATATCCCCAAACACATCCAATCAAAATTTTGAGATAGCCATTTTGTTCAGCATAGTTGATTTCCAGATAGAAAATATATTTTTGAGGAAGACACTCCCCCACAACCCTCAGGGCAAGGGTTTTAAGTTATACCCTGGGGGTATATAAGGTTTTTATAGAACGCGTTGTTGTAGAAACTTCAAAACAGGCTCAGTCAATTGGAAATTAAAGGGCTAGCTCCCTTTTTAATAGTTGAAAGTGATTGGAGTATAACTAGCGCCCCTCCTACCCCCCCCAAGCCCATCATTTCCCCAAACACATCCAATCAAAATTTTGATATAGGCATTTTGTTCAGCGTCGTTGATTTCCAGATAGAAAATATATTTTTGAGGAGGACACTCCCCCACAACCGTCAGGGCAAGGGTTTTAAGTTATACCTTGGGGGTAGATAAGGTTTTTATAGAAGGCGTTGTCGTAGAAACTTCAAAAAAGGCTCATTCGATTGAAAATTGAAGGGCCAGTTCCCTTTTTAATAGTCGAAAGTGATTGGAGGGCAACTAGCCCCCCCCCCCCCGCGCCCCTTATTCCCCCAAACACATCCAATCAAAATTTTGAGATAGCTATTTTGTTCAGCGTAGTTGATTTCCAGATGGAAAAAATAAGTTTGAGGAGGACACTCCCCCACAACCCTCAGGGCAAGGATTTTAAGTTATGCCCTGGGGGCATATAGGGTTGTTATAGAAGGCGTTGTCGAAGAACCTTCAAAACAGGCTCTTTCGATTAGAAATTAAAGGGCTAGTGCCCTTTTTAATAGTCGAAAAAGATTTGAAGGTAACTAACCCCCCTCTCATGCCCACCTTTTCCCCAAAAACGTCCAATCAAAATTTTGAGACAGCTATTTTATTAAACGTAGTTTTAAGTTCTGGAAATTAGGTCTTTGAGGATGACAACTCCCCCACAGCCCTCAGGGCAAGGGTTGTAATTTAAGGATTCATTTCTCCAAACACATCCAATCAAAATTTGGAGATTGCCATTTTGTTCAGCGTTGTTGATTTCCTGATAGAATATATTTTTGGGGAGGACACTCCCCCAAAAACCTCAGGGGAAGGGCTTTAAGTTATAGCCTGGGGGCATATAAGGTTTTTATAAAAGGCATAGTCGTAAAAACTTCAAAAAAGGCTCATTCGATTGGAAATTCAAAAAGCTAGCGCCCTTTTTAATAGTCGAAAATGATTGAAGGGCAATTAGCCACCCGCCACGCCCATTATTCCCTCAAACGAATCCAGTCAAAATTTTGAGAGAGCCATTTTGTTCAGCTTAGTTGATTTCCAAATAGAAAATATATTTTTGAGGAGGACATTCCCCCACAACCCTCAGAGCAAGGGTTTCAAGTTATGCCCTGGGGGCATATAAGGTTTTTATAGAAGGCATTGTCGCAAAAACTTCAAACAGGCTCATTCGATTGGAAATTAAAGGGCTAGTGCTCTTTTAATAGTCAAAAGTGATTGGAGTGTAACTAGCCCCCCCCCCCCCCCACGCCGATCATTTCCCCAAACACATCAAATCAAAATTTTGAGATAGTCATTTTGTTCGGCGTAGTTGATTCCAGATAGAAAATACGTTTCTGAAGAGGAAACTCCCCCACAACCCTCAGGGCAAGGGTTTCAAGATATGCCTTAGGGGCATATGAAATTTTTATAGAAGGAGTTATCGTAGAAACTTCAAAACAGGCTCATTCGATTGAAAATTTAAGGGCTAGTGCCCTTTTTAATAGTCGAAAGTGATTGGATTGCAACTAGCCACCCCCCCCCCCCCCGACGCCCATCAATCCCCCAAACACATACAATCAAAATTTAGAGATAGCCATTTTGTTCAGCGTAGTTGATTTCCAGATAGAAAATACGTTTTTGAGGAGGACACTCCCCCACAACCTTCAGGGCAAGGGTTTTAAGATATGGCCTCGGGGCATATAAGGTTTTTATAGAAGGCGTTGTCGTAGAAACTTCAAAAAAGGCTCATTCAATTGGAAATTCAAAGGGCTAGTGCCCTTTTCAATAGTCGAAAGTGATTGGAGGGCAACTAGCCCCCCACGCCCATCATTCCCCTAAACACATCCAATCAAATTTTGAGATAATCATTTTATTCAGCATAGTTGATTTCCAGATAGAAAATATATTTTTGAGGAGGACAATCCCCCACAACCCTCAGAGCAAGGGTTTTAAGTTATGCCCTGGTGGCATATGAGGTTTTTATTGAAGGCGGTGTCGTAAAAACTTCAAAAAAGGCTCATTCGATTGGAAATGAAAAGGGCTAGTGCCCTTTTTAATAGTCGGAAGTGATTTGAGGGTACCTAGCCCCCCTCTCACACTCACCTTTTCCCCAAACACATCCAATCAAAAGTTTGAGACAGCCATTTTATTAAACGTAGTTTTAAGTTCTGGAAATTAAATTTTTGAGAATGACAACTCCCCCACAGTCCTCAGGGCAAGAGTTGTAATTTAAGGATTCTCGAATCCTTCCCATTATTTCTTATGGAAGGGATGGCTGTATAAACTTTGGAGAGGTCTCATTTGACTGAAAATTGAAAGTTCTTGTTCACTTTTTAAGAGTCAAAAGAGATTGGAAGGTGACTAGCCCCCACCCCCTCATCCACGCCTTAAATGCATCATGTAAAAATTTTTAGATTGACATTTTTTTTAAATAGTTCAAAGTTCTGATAACAAAAACCTCCGGTGTCGACACAGCCCACCAGGGCCCGGGGGTAGGCGTTGTAAGTTTTGCCCTGGGGCATCAAGGAGGCACACTTGTGCCTCTATAAAGATGCGACCCGCCACGATGTTAAGTGATTTCCGGTCCTAGCGGCCGCAGAGAGACAGCGGTAATCGCATTTTGTAGCCCAAGCTCAAACTAAAAAACGTGCAAAATTTCACCCCCCTCCAACTTTATCTTCATGGGTAAAAGTGGGCCGGAATTTCCGACCCTCCGACCACAGCCCCCCTTAACGTTGTCCGATTGGGCTGAAAATTAGAGGTTAAGCTTTCGTAGGGCCCAGGAGCTTATCCTCGAAATTTCAGCTCAATCCGATCACTCCTTCCCCGCTTTCCAAAAAACAAATATAGTCACTTAAGTTCATTTTTTTTCTTGTTAGCCACGCCTACAGAACACAGTTGGCAACAGATCCGGGTGAATGAGGACTCATTCGAAGCAGAATTTGACCTGTTAGGGCCTTTTGATATTTTCAGACCGAAAAAATCATCCCCCAAATTTACATTTACGAAAAACCTCGTTTTCCTATAAGAGCCCATGTTAATATTCCCCACCACAGCCCCCCTTTAACATTGTTTGATCGGTCTGAAATTTAGAGGATAAGCTTTCCTGGGGCCTGGGAGCTTATCCTCGAAATTTCAGTTCAATCTGATCACTCCTTCCCTGTTTTCAAAAACCAAATATCAAGTTTTGTGGGTATTTGCTTGCGTCAAAAATAGATTCCACATACTAAAAATACAATTACAATTGTGTCTCTTTAGCACAGCGGTCGATACTTCTGACTGTCAGGCGGAAGACCCGGGTCCGATTCCCCGTCAGAGGAAATTTTTTATATACTGAATTTAAAGTTTAAAAAAGAAACTCAGTTTCTTTTTTAAATTATTTGAAAAAAATACGTTTTCTAAAGAGTTAAAGAGGCTGAGTTACAAGGTTGACCCTGAAAACACCCTGTCGAGAAAGAAAAGAATTATACACAATCATCTAACAGTTAGTCAAGCAATAATAAGTAATAAACTGTACAAAAACGTGCAGAAATTATTTGAAAAAACTACGTTTTCTAAAGAGTTAAAGAGGCTGAGTCAAAAGTTCGAACCTTAAAACGTACAGGGATTAGAAGGTACAGTTGGGGGGCTGCCACCCCCAAACCCCCCACTTTCGCAGCCTTTAAATAAAAAAAAATTTAAACTGAAAGTAAGGAGCGACATTAAAACTTAAAACGAACAGAAATTATTCCGTATATGAAAGGGGCTGTACCCTCCTCAACGCCTCGCTCTTTATGCTAAAGTTTGACTTTCTCACAACTCTTTTTTAAACAATAGGCTTTAAACAAGCCATTTTATTAAATGCAGTTGTAAGTTCTGGAAACTAGATCTTTGAGGATTACAACTCCCCCAAAGCCCTCAGGGCAAGGGTTGTAACTTAAGGATTCTCCGAATCCTTCATATTATTTCTTATGGAAGGGATGCTCGTATAAACTTTAGAGAGGGCTCATTTGATTGAAAATTGAAAGTTCTTGCTCACTTTTTAAGAGTCAAAAGAGATTGAAGGGCAACTAGCCCCTCTCCCTCCTCCACGCACTAAATGCATCAGATAAAAATTTTGAGATAGACATTTAGTTAAAATAGTTCAAAGTTCTGATAACAAAAACTCCGGTGTCGACACAGCCCACCAGGGCCCAGGGGTAGGCGTTGTAAGTTATGCCCTGGGACCTAACTTATTAAGGGAGGTTTATCACTTATGGGAAGGGGTTTTGTATGGGAAGAACACATAGGAAATCTTTTATAATTATCCAATTATAAGGTTAAAATACATATTCTGTGATAGATGTAACATTGCTTTGGCACACAAATTCCTATTAAGGTCAATTCCAAACAGTCGTGATCCCTTTGTGTCAGCAAGTGAAATGTTCTAAACCCCCCCCCCTTATTGGAGCTATTTTTTCAATCCATTCATTGTTGTCAATCGCTGTCCACAAGTTATGCAAGCTGTTTATTGTTTATGAATAAGGTTTTTGTCAAAGAGGTAATCGTATAGACTTTGAAAGAAGCCTCATTCAATTTAAATTGAAAGTTCTAGATCCGTTTTTTAAAGTCAAGAAAAATTGGACAGTAGGCACCCCCCCCCCCCATGTCATAAAAACTTGAAACTTTTTATAATCAAAAAAGAACAAAAATTAATTAAAAGAAAACTTTCCTAAAAATAAGTTTTTCAAAGAAAAGTAAAGGCCATTTTAAATTTAAGCTCAGTAGATACAAATACCTATTAAAATTCAAACTCAAAACGACCAGAAATTACTATTAAAGAATAAATGAAACCCAAAACGAACAGAAATTAAATAAACAATCATAGCATAAAACATACAACAAGTAATAATATAAATGAATAAATAGATCTTAAAGCGAGTAATGCTTAGATTGAACATGAAAATCAAGCTTAAAACGAAAACAAATATTTTGCTATTAAAGTATAAATGAAACTTAAAACGAACAGAAATTAATTAACAATCAATGCGAACAAACATACAATATATATTAATGTAAATGAATAAATAAATCTTAAAACGAGTGAAACTTAAATTGAATATGCAAATCGAGTTTGAATCAAATTAAAAAAAAAAAAAAAAAAGAGTTTGGGTATCACCACACTGCAGAAGCCAAAAACCTACTGCGTCATTGGCGCATTACTGAAAACGAGTCATATTACAAATGTTTTTTTTTGTACTTAATATTTAAAATAAACATTAAAATTACAGTAAAATTTTGAACTGATGAGCTGATAGCAATTAATATTATTATGCATCAAATATTCATTTTAATTTATTAGTTCTTTTCAAGATTAGTCAAGACAAATATAGTTTCACTACAAACAAAATTTGGATACTGCCCCCTTTTTTAACTATAAAAATCTAAAGCCTTCTGCGACATTGGTGCTTTCATTAATATTATTATATATCTAATATTCAATCTGATTTTGTTTATACTTTCCAAGACTGTTCAAGACTCATATAGTTTTGTCATTTTTTTAACACTGCCATTTTTTCGTACTAATCGTGTCGGTTTGTTATGAAAACATTCTATGGCTTCTAGGCATTTCTATTTGAGCTGAAAACTGCACCTCAAACTTTGTTGAACATGCATTTTCTTGCATGAAACACCAAAATATAATAAAATGTCAAGTTTCGGAGTTTTCCACCACTCGCAACCAAGTGCCATTGGTATTTTTGAATCCCGATGGTCAATTTAGGGGTTGGAGGGTAGGCTAATTCTCTTAGCAGCCCCATTCCGTCGTGGTATGATTCACACTTTCAACACCTCGCGTCCGGACTATCATATAATCTACCAGGCATAAAATTACCCCAAATCAGTATCAATAAATAAATAAAACCCAAAACGAATAAATTAAAATAAATACAACGAACATAAAACGAACAATTAAAATAAATATTAGAGTGAAACTCAAAACGAGCATAAATTAATATGAGTAGGGTTCAAAACCCCTATGCTTTCTAAAAGCCAGAATATAATTTGTACTTCACTGAAAAAAATTCAAATGAGTTTACTGAAATAATGTGCATTGTCAATTTAATATACATATTCTGATATTTAGTCCCTAAAATCTTAATTAATGAAAGAATTGTTTTCAGTAAAGCGCCAATGACGCAGTAGGTTTTAGGCTTCTGCAGTGAGGCGATACCCAAACTCTTGTTTGTAGTTATTTTTATTCGATTCAAACTTAATTTGCATATTCAATTTAAGTTTCACACGTTTTAAGATTTATTTATTCATTTACATTAATATATACTATATGTTTGTTCGCATTGATTGTTATTTAATTTCTGTTCGTTTTAAGTTTCATTTATACTTTAATATAAAAATATTTGTTTTTGTTTTAAGCTTGATTTTCATATTCAATCTAAGTATTACTCGCTTTAAGTTCTATTTATTCATTTATATTTTTACTTGTTGTTTGTTTTTTGCTGTGATTGTTTATTTAATTTCTGTTCGTTTTGGGTTTCATTTATTCTTTAATAGTAATTTCTGGTCGTTTTGAGTTTGAATTTTAACAGGTATTTGTATCTCCTGAGTTTAAGTTTAAAATGGCCTTTACTTTTCTTTGAAAAACTTATTTTTCGGAAAGTTTTTTTTAATTAATTTTAATTAGAGCTTATAGAGTAACAATTTTTGAATTTGAGCCTAGATTTGTTGTTTATTCAGAATGATTTAAAGCATTTGAAAAATCAGTGCTCTTTTACAGCGGAACAGATTAAGGTTTCTCACCTTCAACCTGTTCCTCACCATCATTCTTAGCAACAAACCTGTGCACTTTTAATATTTTGATTTCAAAATATTTACTAATCCTCTGTCATCAGTTATAACACTGCAATAAAGGAAAACAGAGTAAGAATCGACAAAAAAACTCATCTAAAAATCTAAAGAGAATAGGTTATGAAACTAAAGCAGGTAAAGCATGCTGTCTAATTTGCATTCTCAGATCATGTTCAGATGTTCATGGTTTTATTTGTTGCTTCAACCTAGTAAATAACAAACCATTGCTCACAGTAAAAAAAAAAATTAAAGAGTTTCTTTTAAAAAGCTGTCAAGTGACAAATAATTATCATTAAAAGCGGATTCAGGGATGGTAACTATTATTTTGATCAATCTTAATGGTAAAAGTTCGTTGCGAAAATCAACATATCAGAATTCTGGAAAAAATCCAGAAACATTTCGAGATTGGTGTCGGATCGAAATTAAAAACTCACCACTGGAATTGCTATTTATCAAAAACCACTCACAGAGAAGTCATAGTCCACCTAATTGAGCAACAAGGGAAATCACTTTTTTGCATAGGTAGCACTGATGTGTCCTCGTTCTTCTTTTTTTTTTTTTTTTCCTTTTTTTGCCGCTAGAAGGGATACTGAAACAACATTGAGAGCTGTTTAAGGGCTCATTAGAAAGGAAGCAATAATATCTATGTGTTTTTTTTGGGTGGGGGGCGCAACAAAATGCAACTGTATCTTCATCATATACAAGATGATATAACACATTTATTTTCTTCTGATAAGGGATGTAATATACTAATTAAATTATTCTATTGCCTGATCGTCCGAAATATCGTCAATCATGCTTTTTAATAACATCATGTATGGGAGATTACAAACATAAACAACAACATTGACACAACTTAGCATATTTAGATAAAATATAATTTTTGACAAAACTGTATCTTCAGATACAAAATGATGCTACCCACGTTACTTTTGACAAGAGTTAATATAACCATGGGCAACGAAGTATCCTTTATAGGGGGAGAGCCGATTTTGTGACGGAGAGGGAAGCTGTAGCTATACCAGCCTTAAGAAAATAACAGCGACGAATCGGGACAATTCAAGCTTGACCTGCTTTAAGTTTATTTTTAAGGTGCAAAAATGCACCAGAACGGATAACAGATACTGAAGAGCAAATACTAATCCCAAGCCAAAGCAACGCTGAAATTAGCTCAACTGCATAGAAACCACAACTCAGATCAGTGCTTTAGTGTTCGGAATCAGTAATAAATATTCCCACTTTCCAGCATTAAACATACGTTCAATATTTTCAAACAGCTTAGATGCAAACTGAATCGACCTAATTAGGCTAAACTCTGAACGTCTAATAAGTTTTATATCATCTTTACATTCAATTTAAAATAAATAAATTCTGGCCTTAAAACACAGCATAAAAATATGGGTTAGCAAAATGTATAAACAAGCATTATGAAAGTAGATACCACTAAATCAAATCCATTGACGATCAACTTCATGAAATCGGCTCCCGTTTTTCAAGACCCTAATCCTAATCTAGATATTAGTGAAACGAGTTAAAATCTTTCGAGAAACAATTTTTATTAACCTTAAGTGGGGCATACATGTTTCAAATATTGTCAAACAAGCAAACCAATTGCTATCCTTTCTAGAACTTCTAAAATTTGATTGCCAAAAGATACATTCCCTCCGTGTTTACTTATCATATACCAGGCTGCTATTTGAAAGCGGATATCTTGTCTGGCATTCTCAACTTTCAAGTAAACTTAGCAACAAAACTCGGCCAGTCTAAAAGTGTTCGCTCAGGATCATTTACAAAGAGATTAAAATCCTATATTTCTTCCTCTTTAAAGCCGCAAAAATTACCACCTTCAAAGAAAGGGGAAAAGAATTTGCTTGTGTTTTGCCAAGTCCACTATTTCCAATATCTGCACTCAGTATATTTTTCCTGGATTTCACAATCCTAGAAGATACCAACTCCCCCGCTTAACCTTCACAACAATCACAACTTACTCCCCAATCCAAATTGTTTGCGAGAGGTTTCAAAATTTCCATCCCCTTACTATGGAGTATCTTGATAATTCTTAATACATGTTGTTGACAAAAACAACGTCATTGTTCATGTTTTAGTAGATGGTAATTCCATGTTTTGGCAGTTGGCGTTGAGTTTTTGTTTTCTCTATGATGCTTCTTCGGCTTCATTTTTCCTGTGTGTTTCCAGTTTTGATCTCTATTTCTTAAACTAGTTTCTTTTCCACACTCCTTTTTATATTCAACCTTTTTAGCCTTTTTAGTCAATCCTTTTTATAGTTTTCATTGTTTTTCCTATTCTAAATGGCTTTGACTTGTATTTTTCTTTTGACTCGGCACAAACTCATTATTGAATTGGAACACAAATTCAGCTATTGATTTAGCATCTGAGTGTCGCTTATCAATAAAGTATTTTTTTATTGCAGTTTCCCAAAATCTTCATCTGTATTTGCTGGATGATTTTCTCTGACACATTTTTTCCTTGTTTTTTTAGGGACGGATAAGGTAATTTTACAATACTTCAGCAGCCTGATCAGGTTATTTAGAAATTTCATTCACTGTTTGATCAACCTCTTGGTGATCATTTGAAAGACATCAGCGATACTTAAGATGTTTCGAATTGTGTTGATCATATCCATATTGTTGGCTTGTAAAGCATTTGCTACTGGCTACGAAAATTACAGAGTATTTTGTTATCATCTTCACGGTATCTATGAAAGTGAGTCTTCTTATAACGGCCTGCAGTTGGTAAGATAAATTTCTTGTCTCCTGAATTAGTCCCCAAAGCCACGCCACGCCGACATGACGGCTAATATTGTGTGATTTAGTATCGGTGGCGGCGTGCCGCAGGTGCACCGAAACTTTTTGGCGGCGCACCGCTGATTTTAGACCTGTGGTGGTGCATTTTTGTCGGTGCTCCGCTGATTTTAGACCGGTGGCGCGCCATGGCACGCCGATTTTTCTGATTCAAAATAATAATAAAAATTCCACTACACCATGCACGTCAGACCTCGATTTTAGTAAGGATTTTTAAATGGTTGGTTAAAAACATACAAGAACAATATGACAAAACAGGAATTTGTTGGGCCGTGCGGAAAGTATTTATGTTCACCGTCGATCAGACCAAGAAGAGTTCTCATTTTTAGCCACTAGACCCAGGGAAACCTATGATGTGTTTATGTTTAACATCACATTGTTCCTATAAAATCCCGTGTTTAGTCATTTCCTTCTTGTTAATGATTTGGGCTAATGTGTGTATAAATTTCAAAGTTTGAAGTTCAAACATTTCCTGTTCACCAAATACATAAGAAAAGGAAGTGAAAGCAACAAATTACAACATCGAAAAAACACTGTATACAAGTCAGATACCATGGCTTAACAACATCAACAATTTTAAATCAGCGGTTGAATCACTTCAGTTACAATTGATGTAACAAAAGTGAGTTTGTTCATTCTGCCTGGAGCCATTGATCTTTTTGCAGTCACTATCAGTCCTGTCGTGCTAAAAAGCCGTTTAGCTGGGGCACTTGTGGCAGGTACAGCCAGAACTTGACGAGTGTAAACTGCCACTCGCGGGATCTGGTACTAGCATTGGTCCATGGGGTCCCACAAAATGCCGCAAATGGGCTTCTTCTTTGTATCTGCTGAAATAAGTTGTTTTTATAAGGGAGAACAAACCTGTACCCTTACCATAGGAACCCTGCACCCTACACTACAGGAGGAACAAAACTGCACCTTTACCCTCTTTTCTTGTCAACATGGAATAACCCTCCAAAATTTTTTTCTGAAAGAAGAGGTCAAGTTATGACGTTTCAAGTCAAAGTTTAAGGCTACTTCAACTTCAGTGTACTCTGCTAACTGTGCAAAAAAAATGTAATTCATTTTTATAGATATTTTTCTATACTAGCTCTAGATAATCTACCAAGCGGGAAACTACCACAAATCAGCATCGATAAATAAATGAAACCCAAAACGAACAGAAATTACAATAAATAACCGAGTTAAGCTCAAAACGACTAGAAATTAACATGGGTAGGGCTCAAAGCCAATATGCCTTCCCAAGGCCAGAACATAATTTGCACTTTACTGAAAAAAACATAAAATTTTTTATTTTTATAACTTTAATCAATCAAATAATATTAACATATTGATTACTAAATATAAGTATATGTTTATTAAACTGACAATACACATTCATTTGTATTTTTTCAGTAAAGTGCAAGTTAGGTTCTGGCCTTGGGAAGGCATAGCGGTTGTGAGCCTAATTTATGTTAATTTCTGCTCGTTTTTAGTTTGACTTGGTTATTTATTCTAATTTCTGTTCGGTTTGGGTTTCATTTATTTATCGATGCGGATTTGTGGTTGTTTTACGCTTGGTAGACTATTTGATTTTAATTTTGCTCATTTTTTGTTTAATGGAGTTCTTTACTTTTTTTTGAATACTTATTTTGTAGAAATAGTTTTTTTTAATTAATTTCTGTTCGTCTTATATTGACATAGTCTTTTCAGGGAAAAAGAAAATAATAATTTAAATCTTGTTGTTTTTTTAAAGAATTTATAGTTTGGCCTGCTATTTGTATACTGGAAAAAAATTTACAGAAATTTTCAACAACATAGACCCTTTTAAAATCCTGGACACAAATAGCAGTTTTTAATTTAGTTTCATACCTCCTCTAGTTGATCTGAAATGGAAAACTTCATACCATTCGCAAAAAAAATTGTTTACTTTCTTTGATAGCTTGGGTACACTTACGCTATTTTGATTTGGTCAAATTTTAAGAGCAGAAGAAGCCCCGAAAGTTTGAACATTATACCCTCAGTCGTTCTTGGGATACTGCTGAGATGCCTTATTGGAAATTAGCATTAACATAGGTCATTTTTCATTTAATCTTAAGGCAACATTTACTTTTTAAACATAAAGGCAAATGGGAGGGGGGACGTGGGAGGGGATTAGTTTCCCTCCAATCACTTTCGACTATTAAAAAGGACTCCAGCCCTTTTTATTTTTAATCGAATGAGCCCTTTTGGAAGTTCCTACGACAACTCCTTCAATACGAAGTGCCCTGGTCTAAACAACAACAACAACAAAAAAATTATACATTATACCCACATCGATCTCTACTATAAAAATGTCAAGCCTTTCAATCACTTTTGATTGTTAAAAAGTACACTAGGCTTTTTGATTTCCAATCGAATGATCCCTATTTGAGTTTCTACGACAACGCTTTTTATAAACACCGTGTATGCCCCCAGGGCATAAATTACAACCCGTACCCTAAGGGCTGTGAGGGTGGTTGTCATCCTCTAAGACGTATTTTCATGAACTTTCAACTACGTCAAAGAAAATAGCTATCTCAAACTTTTGATTGGATGTGTTTCGGGTAATTGTGGGTGTGGAAGGGGTGTTAGTTGTCTTCCAATCATTTTCGACTATTAAAAAGGGCACAACCCCTTCAATCTCTAGTGAATGAGCCCTTTCGAAGTTTCTACAACAACTTCTTCGATATGAAGTGCCCTGGTCTAAAGGAAAAATAATAAATAATGCATTTTACCAGCATCATTCTTATATACTCCCAGGGCATAACTTAAAACCCTCGCCCTAAGGATTGTGGGGGAGTAAACTCCTCAAAACACATATTTTCTCTCTGGAAATCGGTTACTCTGAACAAAATGGTTATCTTAAAATTTTGATTGGATGTGATTGGGGAAATGGTGGGTGTGAAAGGGGTTTTAGATGCCTTCCAATCACTTTCAACTTTTAAAAGGGGCACTAGCTATTCCAATTTCCAATCGAATGAGCCCAATTCGAAGTTTCTACGACAACTCCTTCGATACGAATTGCCCTGGTATGGAAAAAACAAAACAAAAAATAAATACTACATTGTGCCAACATTGTTTTTTACTTAGGCAGCTCGATTGCGCTGCCTATGATAACATCCTGAATTCCTTAATGCTCTTTTACCTATCTCTTTTCATCCAAAAAATCCGAAGGAAAAATAAACAGAATTTTAAAGTGGAAGGTAGGATTTTTGTTTCAAGAAAAATTTCTTCTTCTCTTTCCAACGAACCGATATACATGGCGAGCCCAAGATGACAGTATTTATCTTTAAGAAAAAGATTAGCCAGAATGACGGTTGAAGCCCAAAGGTCGATATTGATAACCAAAAAAGAGACAGAAAAAAACACGGCGGCGCATTAGTGATGCCGCCACCGATAGAATCAGCGGTGGCGTCAGCGCGCTGATGTAAGCTCGGCGGCACGCCACCGTTTTTTTTCGGCGGCGCACCGCCGACTTTTTTGTGCAGCTTCGGGGTCTATCCTGAATACCTTCAATAAATTGTTTTCTACCTTATGTACAATTTCTTGAGAGTTTTGGTCAAATCTTCTGATAGCTTTGTACTTTTCTGTTTACCTGGTCTCACGCATTTTTGTTGAATTTTGGTACTACACGTCTTCTTGATATAGATTCTCGAACTAAAATTACGACATTCTTAATTGTAGAAACGACATTTCTCACTTCAGGTACCTTTTTTCCATCATTGACCATCAGATTTAGTCTTTTTTTGCCAGCATTCTCAAAACCAATTACAAGCAGTTTGCATAGTCACAGTTTCATTCAAGTCTTTGACTGCTTATGTGTAAGATTTTTAACATAGAATCATTTCTGCAACTTGCAAAAGCCCTGAATACCTCGATTCAGCCTCAATTACGAAGGTAAAAAGTCATGAAAAAATCCTTACATAGGTTAATAAACGTAAAAATAAAATCCTAAATCCCTTTCCAGTAAAGTATGTCTCGTCCAAGGCATATGCATTCTATGAAGAGGGATGAATATTCCACAGTGTATGCACTGCATCTAATTACGGTTCTAGTTAAGTTCAGATAACAAATTCGTAAATATTTACCTAAAAATTCTATTGAAATTAATAAGCTTCAACATTCTGAAGATACTTTGAGAAATTTGACTTTAATCGCTTAGCAGTTTTAAATTGGATATTGAGTGGTCCTCAAATGATCCTTAGCTGGTTGTCAATAACCAGATAAATCTTATCCAGATTAAAATTGGTGGTTATGAATTGTTCACATTTCTGCCGAATTAATATTAGATGGTCATTTGGAATACGAGCATGTGATAATTTAAAAAGTTAGTGGCCCCTCTTTAATCTCAAAAATAGGCAACTTCCTACTTTTTATGTCAGCAATTTGTGTTTTTGTCCCCACCCCTTCCTGCTGTTTTACGTGAAATATGAAAAACCCACCAATGGTGGTACTTGTGGAAACTGAGGGAAATAGAATTTTTTAAATGTGCATACCATTTATGAAATGTTTTCCTATTATCCGTGGAAAAATATAAGGGATACATCAGAATTTATTTTTTCTTATGGATGAGTTATTAAACCCCATATATGTTATTGTATTTCCTTTCATTTTTACCTTCTGTGCATGAACAAACAAATTCGATGGATTTTATATTACCAGCTTTGTGTCCATGATGTAAGCTGCTTTTTCTCAGAAAAAGCTAATGGAACTAGTATTACCTCTGATTTAAATAGATATATTAAACACTAAACGTATCTCTCACATGATGAATCAATACTGATTCCTCAATAAAATAAATATTGGCATGACAAGTTTTGTATCTTGGTGTTAGAGTAATGACTGCAATTAGAATAACACGTTTGATCGAAGACAAATTTTTATTAACGCAGTATCCTATTAGTTATTCACGGGAATCAGAAATGTCTTCGTTGATCCGGTAATTGACTAGCTTCATCCGAAAAAGCCAGATCAAGAGGCCAAACATTCTTGGTTCGTATATTCCGATCGATTGAAACAAACGGGTCTTCATAAAACTGGTCCGAATAACCCATATTCGATAACAGAAGAACAAAAGACATTTGATTTATTTAAAATTGCATAAAACCTTAAATTTGACCTTGAATAATCTGAATTGTCTTATTACTATAAAGAAATGGAACAAGATCCAGATGATCTAGGTCCTGCTTTTGTTTCGTCAGATGGAACATATATTATTCAAGAGAGTAAGATTTTATTTAAAGCCTGGGCTGCGCTATTGTATGGTTTTAGTTCCAAATTTTCTCAATTTTTGGAAGTTAACATAGCCTAAGTAACGTTCTTGATGAGTAGCTTTAAGTGATTTAGGAAAATAGTTGATTTTTGTGAAGGAATATATCAGAAACATGTCCAGAGCCCAAATTTTGCCAGGATATAGGCTACTACCACCAGATGGCTAATAGAAAATAGTACAGTTTATATATAGAGAAAAAAACCTTAGCCAAACATTATATATAGAAAAGAATGTCTAGCCAACTAGGTGGCTAATATTAATGACAGTGTATGTATAGCCTATATACAATTTTTATAGGCCTATTGGTAAATATTTACCAAATCATATTATTGACCTACAACTATAGTGAATGTACCACTTGATGCCTTTTTTATGGTATTTCCAAGTATAATAATCATTTTTGTTGCAAATGAATTTTACCACCACCCCTATATATAACAATTCAGGGTATATATTTGCATATTAGGAGGGTAGGGGTAAATTTTATTTCTGATTTAATTGGGAGGTAAGTTTAAACTTTACCCCACCCCTCTAATGTGCAAATATATACCCTGAATGGGTATATAGGGGTGGGGGTAAAATTTATTTTTGACAAAAATGATTATCATATTTGGAAAAAACATAAAAAAAGACATTGAGTGGTATATTCACTTTATTTGTAAGTCAATGATATGATTTGGTAAATATTTACCAGCCTATTAGCCAAGCAGTTGGCTATTAGATCTCACCTATATATACATTTCAGCCTTAATTAGCCAACTAGTAAGCTAATATTAGAATAATCTGTACAATATAAAATTAGGCTACCAAACTAGATGACTATTAATATTCCAGTTATACATAAGCTTTAGTTTAAAATAGCCAGCTAGTCAGCTATCAATAAACTTCCTAATACACATATAGAATTAGCTATCTAGTTGGCTATTAAGATCCAAAATATATGTAACTTTTAGTTTAAAATAGGCAACTGGTCAGCTATCATTAAAGTTTCTAATACACAGTAGAATTTGCTCACTAGTCCACTATTAAAGTCTCAGATATATAGCCTACACATTTGGATTAGCCAACCAATTGGCTATTCGGGTAAATTTTTTGCAGTTCATATTTTTGATATACAAATAATATAAACATACCACTTGATGCCTTTTGTATGCTCTTTCAAAATATAACAACCATTTTGTTGGAAATGAATTTTACCTCCACCCCTATATACAGGTTCAGGGTATATATTTGTACATTAGGGGGTAGATATAAAGTTTATTTCTGATGCAAATGAGAGGTAAGTTCAAAGTTTACCCTCACCCCCCCCCCCCTAATGTGCAAAATAAATAACCTGAAATGGTATATATAAGGGTGGGGGTAAAATTCATTTCTAACAAAAATGATTATTATATTTGTAAAGAGCAAAAAAAGGCATCAAGTAGTATGTTCACTTTATTTGTAAGTCAATTATATGAACTGGCAAGAATTTAGTGCTATTAGATCCCACTTATATATACATTTCAGCATGAATGAGCCAGCTAGTCAGCTAATAAGAATAAGATAACTATATACACTCTAGAATTACCTAACTAGCTGGCTATTAATGTCCAGTGTATATAGGCTATAAACTTTAGTTTAAAATAGCTAGCTAGTCAGCTATGATTAGAATTTCTATAAACTTGTAGAATTAGCTGACTAGTTGGCTATTAATGTCTGATGTATATATAAACTTTAGTTTAAAATAGCCAACTAGACAGCTATCATTAAAATTTCTATAAAAGCTTATGGAATTAGCTGGACTAGTTGGCTATTAGAGACATCACATGTATGTATTTCTGTCTGAATTAGCCAAATAGTCAGCTATCAATGTGGTTTCTAATAGCCTTTATAGTAGAATTAGTTAACTAGTTGGCTATTTGACCATTTATGCTTTGCAACTTTGAATATCCCACTAAATTATTATATTCCTGTGCTTTGTTGTGCTGGGTTGAACATGGATAACCTTAAAACAATGTTGCCAAATCTGCTAAAAAGGAACTATAAAAACAGTGCCTGCAAACACAACTCTGACTTTCTTAGCTTTAAAAAGGTTGACATAAAAATAGTCTTGCTGATTTGCATATATTGTGTAAGAAGAAGAAACTTTATCAATAATGTATTCTATTTTCTGTTTGTGTGTTTAAGCTACAAGCTGAACAGAAGAAGGCCAGCACTATATTTCCCCAGTTACTCCCAAATATGCTCTTTGTTTGAAGAATATAAAAATATTGTTCTTTCTTGTTTTGTTTGAGTAAAAACTGCTATCCTTTTATATTCAATTTTTTCAAATAAATTTTATAGGTTTTGAATTTCTCAGCATGATGGATTTGAAAATTAGTTCTTGCTGTATTTATTGATTTAGGTGCTGAAAGGGTATCTGTTGTGGATATTCATCTTGATATTAGCTGCACTTATCTCTAACCCCCCCCCCCCCCTTTATTAAAAAAATAGCTTTTGCTCTTGATGGCAGATAATCCTAGTTTGCTATTTTCTTTCCCTGAACATGCATAGACTGAATTCAGTATCCAACAAATTTGCTATTTTATATTTTTGAATGTACTGTTTGTCAATGGCCAAGTGGTTGGCTATATTTATGACATTTATTCATAAAGCTTTTGATATTAGCCATGTAGTCTAAATATTATCATGAGATGATGAGTGGAAAGTAAGATATTCAACATCCCTGCCTTTGACTCGTCCTGGTCCACCATAGCAAAATGATGCAAAAGAAAAAATTAAAATTAATGGGCACTTCAAATCAATCATAATTTGTACTCTGATAAAATAATCACATTTTTTCTTAATTGTTGCTGCATATTTTCCAACCATCTTTTCTCTAACCCTTTTCTTAACCCCTCTAACTAAAATAAAGTCCAGTCAACACACTTTTTTTCTATCCCTCTCCCCACCACATTAATTTTTTTTATTTCTTGTTGGCAGACATTCCTAGTTTGCTATTTCCCTTCCCTGTGTATGCATAGACTTGAATCAGTAGCCAACCATTTTGCTATTTTATATTGTCATGTATACTTAAACCAATTTTAATAACCACCTACTTGGCTATATTAAGAATGTTTATACATTAAGCAGTTTTATATTAGCCAAGTATTGTTTGTTATTTATTTTATTGTTTGTATCCTTTTTTATTTGTTTCATCTTTTCCCCAGGGATGATTAACAAAAAATCGCGAAGAAAGGAAACGAGGACAATTAACAGCCAGGCTGTTAATTGTCCTCGTTTCCTTTCTTCGCGATTTTTTGTTTATCATGATTAGCCAGTGTGGTCTCAGAAATTATTTCCAGGGATGATTATATCCAACAAATGGCCCCAGAAGATCAGGAGTGGCCTCATTTCAACGAAAAATTAAAAATTGTAGTGCCTATTTTAAAAGACTAAAACAATTAAAAGTGGCCCCTTCCCATGTCGCTTTTTCCCCAAAGACATCAGATAAAAATTTTGGCATGGCCCTTCATAGCTGAAATATCCAACAACTATATTTTTGGGGATGACATGACTCCCCTTATAATTGTTGTGGAAAAGGTGGTAAGTTACACAAATTTCACATTGTTCACACATTGCATTTATTGCTGGGAAATGTACAGAAAGCTTTTGGGGAGGAATTTTCTGCAAGGGAAGGTGTACAGGGAACCTCTCTGTGAGGATGAAAGTTTCCAGTGGCAATTTTCTGGGGGAAGTTTATGCATGGGAAGCAAAGGGATTTCCCAAAATAATTTGAAAAACTGTTAGAAATTGAATTAAAGTAAGGTTTTGAAGTTTTTTCATCTAAAAGTAAGGATTGACATTTAAACTTAAAACAAACAGAAACCTGTTGATTGCCAGGAAATCTACCTTCTCAATCCATGGAATATTTTCCCCAGAAGAAATTCCTGCCATAGACAATTCATCCCTGCTGAAATCTACCCTGTTGTATCCCTTCATGACAAGCTAAAAAGCGAGTTAGAACAGCTGGAAAAACAGGGTATTATACAGAAAGTTACAACTCCTACTGAGTGGGTAAACTCAATTGTCACTGTTGAAAAACAAGATGGGTCTCTGCGTTTGTGTTTAGATCCAAGGTATCTAAATAAGGCTATACAACGACCCTTTTACCCCATGCCAACTTTTGAAGACATAGCTGCACGGCTTCATGGTCACAACAGGTTTACTAAGCTAGATGCAAAGTCTGGGTATTGGATGCTCAAACTGTCAGAACCATCGTCATTGATGACAACTTTCAATACACCCTTTGGAAGATATTGATACATGAGAATGCCTTTTGGGATTGTGTGTGCTCAGGACATATTCCAACAGAAAATGGAGGAAACGTTCAACAATCTAGAAGGTCTAGTTGTGATTGTGGATGACATAATAGTATCTGGTAAAGATGACGAGCATGATAGAAACCTTTTATGCATGCTAGAGAGGGTCAGAAAGGAAGGAGTGAAATTCAACCCGGAGAAATGTATATTTGATGCTCACAGTATCCCTTATTTTGGCCATGTCATCACAGCTGAAGGCATAAAGCCGGATCCAAGGAAGGTTCAGGCTATAAAGGAAATGCCATGTCCTACAAGCAAGGAGGAGCTCATGACGTTTTTAGGAATGGTCAATTTCCTATCTCGTTACATTCCAAATCTTTCGACTTTGAACCACTCATTAAGAGAGTTAGGAAAGCAGGATACATTCCAGTGGACAGATGTTCACAAATCAGAGATGGAGAAGATCAAGGTTTCTATTTGTCAGAACCTAGCTGCATTCGATGCTCAAAGTAAGGAAGTAGAGTTGAAAACAGATGCGTCAAAACATGGCCTCGGGGCAGAGCTTTTAACTCACGGACAGATTGTAGCATTTGCCTCAAAAGCATTGAATGAGACAGAACAGCGCTACTCACAGATTGAGAAGGAGCTGTATGCAATCATGTTTGGCTGTTGGAAATTTCACCAATACATTTATGGCCAAAAAGTCAAGCTGTACACAGATCACAAGCCTTTGGAAACCATTCTGTCAAAGCCTTTGTCTCAGGCACCACCAAGGCTGCAAAGGATGATGCTTCAGATACAGCCGTACGATTTGGAGGTTCACTACATTAAAGGCAAAGATATCCCAGTAGCTGATGCCCTGTCAAGACTGCACACATCTAAAGAAAGCGACAATTTTCAAAATGAGATTGAATTTCATGTAAACTCGTTTGTTAAGCACATACCTGTTAGTGATACAAAAATGGAGCAAATCCGAAAAGAAAATCAGCAAGATCCAGTCATGCAAACCCTCATCAAAGTGATCCAGGAAGGGTGGCCTGTCGTCAGAAAGTCTTGTCCAAGACCTGTTATCCCATACTGGAATTTCAGAGAAGAGCTAGCGGTTGTCAATGGCATCATCTTGAAGGCTGTCATTCCTTTAGCCATCCAGCCAAACATTCTCCAGCAACTGCATGCATCCCACATGGGCATGGAAAAAACCAAACAGAGAGCGCAAACTGTGGTTTTCTGGCCTGGAATGAACCATGAAATAGAAGAGTTTGTAAAGAGCTGCGAATCGTGTGGGAAATATGCACCAAATAACCCCAGAGAGTCTTTGCTTTCTACTCCACTACCCCAAGGCCCATGGGAAGCTATCGGTGTAGACCTTTGTCAATTAGAGGGCAGAAACTACCTCATTACCAGTGACTACTATAGCCGGTTCATTGAGATTGACAAGTTGAACTGCACAACTTCGTCGGAAATCATCACCAAACTCAAGTCACATTTTGCTAGATATGGCATACCGTTGAAGATTCGGTCAGACAATGGGCCACAGTTCTCATCCAGTGAGTTCCTTAGTTTTCTGCAACTGTACAACATCCAGCTCTGTACATCAAGCCCGAACTTCCCACAATCGAATGGACATATAGAAAAGGCAGTAGACATTGCGAAAAGAATCATGCAGAAAGCAGTTGACTCCAATTCGGATCCTTATCTTGGTCTCCTTGAGTACAGGAGTACTCCAATCAGTGGATCTGCATCACCGACTCAACTGCTCATGAGCAGGACTCCGAGGTCGATTCTACCAACTATCCAGCTGCGTCCCAAGGTAATACCTAGAAAAGAGATCATCAGGGTTCATGAAAGAAACCAGTGTAGGCAGAAAACCTACTATGACCGGCATGCGAAAGACTTAGCTTTGCTGAGTCCAAACGAAACAGTTTGGATGAAACTGTCAAAAGAAGATAAGCATTGGAAGAAAGGGATAGTTCTGTCAATGCCAGAGCCAAGATCTTACCTAGTACAAACAGAAAACGGAAATACTTACAGACGAAATCGCGTGCATTTGAAGCCTAGATTCACTGCACCAGGGGAAACCGAAATTAACATTCCAAATGAACTTGTAGACTCAGATGAGAGCCAGTCCATTGCGCCGGGTCCATTACTTGAGGGTACTGAGTCCCCTGAAAAACTAGACGCTACCAGTCCAACTATTGCTACTCCATCAAGGTTTAGAGTTGACGAAAATGCTGATGTTCCAGCCACACCATTTGCAACTCCGAATCCGGTTCCAGTGAACAGTAATAGGAATTCTAATACGAACAGGACTCTATTTGGGCCACGCGTGTCAAGATATGGAAGGCCCATAAAACAAGACAGATTTTCGATCTGTGAATAACTAAATGGAACTATGGTTATTTACAATAGTGATTATGATGCTTCAGAAGAGTTTTGTTTCTTTTTTGTTTTGTTATTTGTTTTTTTTTATTTTGTATGTGAAGGATGATGTTGTATGCTTACCTTTGTTATGATATGCTTGTGCCGCCTGTAATGCTCTCATTGTATTGCTTGCTGTGTGCTTATGCTTGTTGTTTTGTGTTGCAGGTCGGTTGGCTTCAATAAACTGATTTAAACAAATGTCTCTCATTGAACTCAACATACCCCTCCCCCCAGATTTATGGTTTGGTAGTGTTCTATCCAATCTTATCTGGTATGGACATTCGATTATTTTTTCAGCCTAGCCTCTCCCCCAGAACAAATTCCTATGTATGGTCTGATTTTTAATGAAACTTAACAAACCTTATTTAACAACAAAATTGAAAAAAAATGGAATAAAACAGTTCATCAAAGTTTCTTAGAAAAAAAGCAAACATATCAAATGAGATCAGTAGGCAGATGACCATAAAGTATGTTTGTTTTTACTATAGCCCTTCATATGAAAGGGTGGCCACATAAATTTGGGAGGGGGCTCATTCAGTTGGAATTTGAAATTTTCTAGTGCCCTTTTCAAAAGTCAAAAGTGGTTGGAACACAACCAGCCCCCATCCAGCATATTTATTGGACTTTGTCCTTTCTATGATGGACCAAATGGTTATCTCAATTTTGCACTTGGGTGTCTTTGGGGAAAAGAGGGATACTGGAAAATGGCTAGTTGATTAAAATTGCACTTGAACTTATAATTTTTTCTTTATAAGCCATTTCCCAATATTCTAGGACCCCAACCTGAATACAATCATCCCTAGGGAAAAAAACAAACAACACACATCTTTAATCTTTTTGACAAAAATACAAAGCTCTGAATTGTTTTAGGCAAGAGCTATGGACCTCTATAGAAGGGTTTTATAATCATTTGGTTGTTAGAGGGATGAGCAGATGCCTCAAAGGGTGCATTTTAATGCAAAAATATGCTAACTCTCAGTGGCCCTTCAGATAAATACAGAATTATTTTCAAGGAAGGACAGCTGGAAGTAGATTTTGATATGTAATTCCTCTTGATTTCCAGGAATTTTTCTGGTCTATGCTGTTATTATGAAAGTAAACAGTAAAATCAAGGCAAAAATGGGCAGAATTTATTCTGTATAAGAAGGGAGTGCCTCCTCCTTATGCACCCTTCATGATCAAACTTTGGAGGATGCTCATTTAATCAGAAATTGAGAGCTCTTGTCCTCTTTCAAAGCTGAAAGTGATTTGTAACTAATTGACTGCTAGGGCCCCAGTTGGAAATGGTTGCTAAGGCTCCATTGGGATTGGATGCTAGGGGCACAGTGGAATTAGATGCTAGAGCCCCATTAGAATTGACTGCTACCTACCATTAGAATTGGTAGCTTGGGCCTGGTGTCTTGAAGGTTCCCCACTGGTTGGCCCTGAAGGTTTTATAAGTAACTAGGCTACATAAAAATCAAAGAAAAACATTCTCTATTATGTAACAAGCATCTTCCTATAGTATTACATGACAAGCAGGTGCATGTAATAACATCCTGAGGGAATTGTTGTTAAACTTCTTCTTAATCTCAAACCACTAGGGAAGAAAGAGTGGCTGCTATGGCACCTTTTAAAACCAGTGAGGGGATACTACTGCTAAATAAGATAAGATTTACTGCTGAAAAACAGCTATCACAATCCCAAAATGGCTGAATTCGCACTTTAGTGCAAATTAAGCACTAAAGTGCGTTTTGGCTTTGTAGAAAAAACACTGTTTTGGCTTTGTAGAAAATAAATCATGGACTTTGCATTTGTAATATGAAGAAGCAGATTTACATATTTCTTTTTTTATATGTTTATGCAGTGAGTTCACTTTGGATGTTTTACCACTCTTTAGTAGATTCAATTTAATTCCAATTAATTTTTTCAATTGTCTAGTATGTCTAGTATTCAATTGTCTAGTATGGTTTGTCATTAGAACATGTTCTTACTTTTTTCACAGGGAAGGAATTTATGTATTTTGTTTAATCAGATTTTGGAATTCAGAGACTTTAAAATTAATGTCATTTTTTCCTTTGAGAGCCAGCCAATTTTCATTGGTAATTCAAGATCCAAATGTGTAAAGGCCACCATTGGAAATTGGGCAATAAGAAAACTCAGTAACAGAAAAAGTATGATTAAAGCTGTTGAGAGGCTGCGTTAATAAACAAAAATGGTAACTTCCTCCTAACAGGGGCAAAGGGACAGGAGGGGTATAGAATGCCTGCATATTGGTGCATATCAAATCAAGGGTAAAATTTTCTTTTGTTGTTGGTATTTTTACTATTTGTTTTAAATTTAGGGAACTACAAAGGGAATTTAACTTTAGATCATTAGCATCACCTACTAAGAAAATACCGGTGTTCAGGAATTTGCATAGGATAAAGTCTGCACCACTATGCAGTTGTTGGTAGAATTGCTTTCTTTGTGCAGCGTCTTGATTTGGGGAATAATAGAAGCAGCAAAAAACAATCAAATTAAAGGGGTGTGGTAAAACTTTGGGTCTTACACTTTCCCAAATGATTTCATTGTAATCTGAAAGGTTGGGAGCATGAATTAATTTAGGAAAGAGATGATTATTTACAAATAATAGTATTCCACCTCCCTTTTTACCTAGCGGGTGATCATGAGGATGAAGTTCTATGAATTGGAAGTGGTTATTAATTTACAATAAATCAGGGTTCTGTGCTTGGACCTCAGTTACGGCAATTACATCAATTTTGTGTACTTCACATAGGGCCTCCAGCTCAATCAATTTGTCAAAATTCAGGCTTTTGGTGTTCGTAACAAGCAACTTTGGGGAAGTAAAACGGTTACTAAAGAGGGCATATTTTTTTTGTTAATTGTGGAAGACAGTGGGGGGTGGGAGGAACATGGATCTGGGAGAGGAGAGGCATCTTTTTCGGGATGAAGGCTGGGATTCGTTTGAGAAGCAGGATTAAAAGGCGGGGCTGGCCCGGGCTTGAGAGAAAAAGAGGACAGTGGAAAAATTATGAGAATATTTTTAAGTTGGGATTTGGGGGGACATAATTTAGATCTAAAACCCTGGTTCATACTAGAGTCATTCAATTCAATGCTTCCATACCTCGAAGTACCAGGGAACGAATGGATGGAAGTAGGGTCTTCTTTGTGGTGATAGAATACGGTGGGGGTCTTAAATTCCCCGGAATGAGCTGGTGGTGGTGCTTCAATGGACACTGGTGTTACTTGACAGGCTCAGTGACTCTTGTTTTTTGATAGTTTTCTTTGCACTGTTGGAGGGGGGGGGAATTTGTTTTTGTTGAGCTGAACTGCTTGCAGTATCTCACTGACCTTTTATGTAATGGTGGGAAGGTTTGATGTAACTCGTTTTTTGACAGGTCCAAACTGATGAGAGAAGGAATTGGAGGGGGGCTGACTGTGGGTTTAAATTTTTTAAGAAATTTGAGCTTCCCCATTCAGGGTGACATTGTTTTTCAGTCCTAGATATATGGGCAAAAAGGATGATCTTTGGCATTCTGTTATCTATCATCTCTGAAACTTGTCCTACTCATCTCAATCTTTCCAACATTATAGCCCTAGAAACTAGGATAGAACCACATTTTTTACAGCTTGTTGTTTGATGTCATTCAAACTGTTATTAGTGGTAATGGATAATACTACTTGACCATTGTTATCACTCTATCCTCTAATATTCTAATCTTGATTTGTAGACTTATTTTCCTATTCTTTTGAAACTTTTTTCAACTGTGAAAAAGCCCCCTGAGTCTTGGCCATTCTACTTATTACACCTTCATTGCATTCACCACCTTCACTAATAATGCTACCCAGGCAAGTTTTTATCTCTTGTATCACTTTATCAGTACCATCTCTAAGTCTAAATAATTATTATTAAACTTGGTAATTGCTTCCTACAGAAACCAAGATAAAGGTTGAGTGAAAGGATTATCCTTTAATTATAGGATGTATTTATTGAAGCTCAAGCTCACCCTGTCAGAAAAGTTCCCACCTTGCAATTGCAAATACTAAAGATTCAGTAATGAGTTGACCTTCCCATAATGTATTAATTGTTGAAGACTTTAACCTGTCCCAAATCTCATGACTTGATGGAATGCTGCTACAGGTAATAATGATGACCAAACTGATCCACTCTTTGAGTGCCTACAGGTGTATTTATTATATCAGGCTATTACTTTCCTAACTAGGTACCAAGGGGACCAGAACCCAACTCCTGGTTCTCCTATTTGTTAAAAATGAGGAAGGAATCCAAAGTGTAGACCCAGAACCACCTTTTTCGTAATAGTCAATTTAGTTGAATATTACTTGTCAACTAAAGTTGTACCCACCAACAGTCAATTTTAGAAAGCATGTGTATATAATTTACAACAAAGTCAGGCAAGATTTGGCCAACTAAGATTGGTCTTTTGTTGAAAAGAAGAATATAGAGGAAGCATGGCTTGATACGGAAATGGTTCTCATGCAGACAACTGTAAAACATGTTACAACCACTTGGAGTCAAAGACCAAGAATGCTGCCTAATATAACATGAGAAATCAGGCCAGCAATCCAAAAGAAAAAGAAACTGGAGAAGATACAAGGATGTTCCAACACAGGCAAATTATGACAATTTTAAACAGATGCAAAATAAAGTCCAGCACCTTACAAGAGAACTTACAAGCAAGTGTGAGGAGTCATCAGATTCAAAAATCAATCCAAAGAAGTTTTGCAAATATGTCTCAATTCAAAAGCCTGGCTCAGAAGTCTTAGTTAAATTCTGTAACAGAAGTCTCAGTTAATAAGAATATTATAACCAATGCTGGAGATATGGCCAAAGTCCTGAATAAGTAGTTAAGTCAATTTTCACACCTCCAGATAATGCTCCTTTGCCAGAAATGCTGAAGTACAATATTGAAAAACCTGTGCAAATTATCAACATCAAACCTTTAGATGTAGAACTACAGCTCAAAAGATTGAATCGAAGTAAGTCCTTTGTCCCTGATGGAGTTCATCCCTGGAACTTAAAAGAAGCCTTTTTGGAGCTTGCCCCTCTCTTATCAAAACTGTTCCAAAAGTCTCTGGACACCAAAGTAGTTCCTCAAGATTGGCGAAATGCAAATGTTATACCTGCCAACAAGGGTGGAAGTAGGAATAATGTCACCAATTACCAACCCATTAGCATCACCTCAACTGTTGGTAAAATTCTTGAAGTACCAGTTCCAGTTCCAAAAACTTGTAGCAGGGTATATGAACTACCAATGAGTCCTTTCACCCCTTTGATTCTCCAACACGTGTCATCAGATATTTACAAAACCAATTAACCCAATTAAACTTCTCAATTCTGTTGATGGGTTTTGGGAAGTGCGAGTACTTGAGTCACCTTTCTCCAGCAATTTAAGACCTACAGGCCGACTGGTAGGCTACCAATACTGCTCCTCATGCTCACTCCCGCTCTCTTCTGCACTCTGCAGAACCAATGATAAATAGCCTCCTTCTCTTTAATGACTTCATTATGCATTAATAAACACTAATCAATTAGAATCTTCTTTAAAATGTCAATAGATGCCTTAAAAATATTTTTATCTACATGCCAAGACAGGTTCGAATTCAGGATTGCAGTGTAGGTATTAGGAATATCAGCCATAAGGCATAGAGGTTTAAGGGAAATAGTTTCCACACTCAGTGGCTGACAATCAACTAAAACATGCTGGATCATTTCATCCGTTGCAAAGCAGACCCGACATAGAGGGGAGTGATGTAGCTTCCAATTAAATAACATACTATTGAGAAGAAGGGCACCTGACTTCAGACAGTAATATAGCACTGTGTGTAATATAGAATGAAAAGAAAATAAAGTCAATTTCTGTGATTAACATTAGATCTTTGCCTGATAATATCATGTGACTTGAGGTCAGAGAGAGGACCTGGATTTAACAAACAAGCCTTGGATGCCAGTAAATCAGCATTGTCATTATATTTGATACCTTTATGGCTTGGAAGATATTGAAAATCTGGTTGCCTGTAGCCTGGAGGTTCAGAAGCTGTCTTCTAATGTTGAATAGGTCCTTATCCTTGACAATTCTATTAATTTTTTTCAGCAACAGTATTGCCGATTTGGAGACAGAAAGGCAAAGAATATTCTCCTCTACGATGCTATAATTTATGAGAACATCTAGGGCCAAGCGAATGACACATAATTCAGCTGACAAAATAGAAGATCTCAAAGGAAGGGAGAAAAAAGGTTCAGTGATGGGATACGTACTCCTGCTCCAGCTCTCACACCCTGGATAGATCCATCAGAATAGATTTTCCTGTTATTAGGGTACAACTTTGAAATCTGATCAGCCAGAATAGTCTGAATCTCATGATTGGAAATTTGGTTTTTATTTATTGTTATAAGTTCTGCTTGACAAATAGGTGGACTCATTTCCCACAGTGGAGTGTCAATAAAGGGGGATACATAGGGTGAATACTGACTCCAGTTTGGGACCTCCAGTTGAAGCTGATTCCAAGATGAATGGCCATTGGTGGAACTGTGAAGTCAACTTTTGAAGGAACTGTCAATGCCAAAATTACAAAACATTTATTTGGCCACAAACTGCTCACAGACAGACCACATGTCTTCAGATCTGGGTGCTCAGTTCAGACAAATCTTATAGATGCTTATGACTATATCACTAAGCTACTTGATCACAGTACTCAAGTTAACATGATCCTTTTAGATTTTGCCTAAGTATTTCATGAAGTCTATCATCACTGGCTGAAGATAAAACTTATAGTTATTGGTATCCGTTTGGATGTTGTAGAATGGGTGATGCAATTCTTTTCAGGGAGAAAGCAGAGAGTTAAGGTATTTGGGGATAATGGGGCGAGAATTCTTCTCAGAAGTTGACAGTGGTGTGCCTCAGGGAACAATCTTAGGTCCAACATTGTTCAATGTTTTTATTAGCGATGCTCCAGAAGCTGTAAGAAATAAGATGAGCCTTTATACTGATGATTCAAAGCTTATTGACTCTGCACAGTCGTCAGTTACAAGAGCTTATTCAGAAGACCTGAATTTCAAGCTTCCAATAAGTAGAATCTCAAATTTAACATTCAAATTTGCAAGTCAATGCACTTTGAGAGAAAGAACATAAGGTGGCAGTATCATATGATAAGAGAGGATGGTTCAAGACAATTGATTGACTCTATGGTAGAGGGGAGAGATTTGGGAGTTTTTGTTGATGAGGAACTAAAATTTAACAATTATGCTCAAACAGCAGTTGCCAAAGTATTGGCAACCCTTGGCATAATCGACTGTACTGTATGTCCAAAGATAAAAGGTAACAAAAGCTGTTGATGGGTGCAAGAATCTTGACTATCCATCTCAATTGAAAAAGCTAAAGCTCCCAATACTTGTGTAGAGGCATTGAAGAGGTGATGTTATAATGACTGATAAGCTTGTAATACTGGCTCTTCCTGTCAAAAGCCATTTCAATTTGATGAATCCTCCAGGACAAGGGGGCATAGTAAGAAGTTGTCCCCAAAAGGGCAGATACCAGAGTCTACAACCACTACTTCTCCAATGGAGTGATTGCCTGTTGGATCAATCTTCCTGATACTGCTGTCATTGCTCCATCCATTGATGCCTTTAAGATTGCTGTAGACAAAAATTGGTCCATTAAACCAATGAAGACCAAGTGTGTTTATGAAGCTCTAAAAGGCACTAGTTTGCCAACGCCTAGAGGTTGGAATGTCCCTGGTATCACCCTATTTCAAGAAGGACAAAGCAATACTAAAAAGAGTTCAACAAAGAACAACCAAAATGGTTGAAGGCCTCAAAGAAATGTCTTAAAAAGAGCGTTTATGTCACTTGAAGCTTCCTACTCTTGCATACCAGAGGAAATGTGGCAACATGATAATGACCCACAAAATGATTTCTAAAAATGTTCTCCCTGGTCACCTTGCCACCCCCCAGAATGTTCTGTGACTAGTGGGCATTCCAAGAAAATTTTAAAGAAATGCTCCTTAATCTGAGAAAGAAGCCATTCCTCAGCCAGTGAGTAACATACTTGTGGAATCATCTGTCTGAAGATACAGTGGCTGCTGATTCAGCAGGTGCATTCAAGCAAAATCTTGACAAAGAATGGCTACAGCAAGAGTTCCTGTAGAACTGGGAAGCTCCTGAGTTCTCCGCCCAAATTTAGCAAACAGCCTACAAAAGTTACAATGGAGCATTACAAGGATGAAAATCCTTAAATTCACTTCAAGCTGCAATTTAAGGTAATTTTTAAGGTTAGACAGAGTGGGATACAATTGAGTTCATGGCTCCCCATCATCACTCATCAGTGACTACATGATTTTTTCCTTATTTTGCTGGACAATGTGATTTAGGGAATTACCCTGCTCACTCTGATTCTCTTTCTTATAAAAGTGTTTTATAAATGTTTTCCTAAAATAGCTATGCACTTTCCTTTTTTTTAAATCATATTCCTGATCTTCAGTAATTTATCTCTAACCTTGAAACCAGTATACGTTAAAAACTCATTTACCCAAACTATCAGCACCTGAAACCCTATTATTTTATAATCCTTTTATTACTGGTTCTATCTCTCTAACAAAACTGATCTTCCTTCACTTCCAAATTGTCACAAACTTTTTTTTTTTTCTCATCTATATCACTTCCTGTGACTTCATCATGATTTAACACATTCTCAAAATGATCTGGCTATCTTTCTTTTAAACTTTCATTACCACTAATTTAGGCCCTGTTTCTATTTTCAACTTGTCTATGCAATTTTGTAATAATATTTTGTCTGGTGTATCTTCCAGATCCTTGGGGATTTTATCCTCGGTGTCCACTCACACCTCCTTAGTTTGAACTTTAATGCCAACTTTATTTCCCTTACTTTCCTATTATTTCCATATGATCTATTGCTCAGATACTTTTTGTGTAAACTCCTCTTGTGCTCTACTAAGTTTAAAACTTCTTTGCTAATAGTCCTTGCTATGTTTCTAAAACTCCTCCCTAAGACACCACCTAGTACTTTATACACTATATTTTTGAAGTTATTCCATCTATCTTCTATATTGTGGAATTTTAGAATCTCCAGTTTTGTACTGCACTGTTCCTAGAAACTTCTTCTCAAGTTCTCATTCTGAAGTCTACAAACACCATAACTTCTTGTAAGGTAGTTACTCTTACTGAATTTCAGCTTTACATTAACTCTAGATACTACTAGATGTTGACCTTTACTTCTAACAACAATAACAGTGCTCCTATATACACTAATATCTTGTATTAATCCTGCCAGTCTTCAATTTGCAATAACATAATCAATAAGGTTGGCAGTCTTACCATCACATGAGAACCATGTTAACTTACAGACATTTTGTGACCAAATATTGTATTTGTTATAACTATGTCTTCTTATACATACATAATTACAGAAGTTTATAGCCATTCCTATTTCTGTTCCTACACCAAATTTACCTAGGCCAGGATAACTTCTACCCCCATTCTTACCAACGTGGACATTAAAATTTCCCTGTTAAAATACCATATTTATGCCTGAGGTCCTGTTTATTTGTTCCTGTAACTGTAAAATTAATCTTAGTAACTACCATCTCTGTCAGTTGGTTCTACAGCACATATACTACTATGACTGATAACCTATCGGAAACTTTTTAGTCATAAAAATGAGCAACTAGCATTCTATTACTAATACCTCACCAGGTTTAGCAAGATATAGAAGCCTAACAACTCCAGAATATGTAAATTTGTCAGTCAAAATGTCAATACAATTGTTTTTTTTTTAATATTGTAACATTCCTTGTGACAATTTTCATATTAAATAAATCATTGAAATTGTTACGACCTCAGGATCAGCAAAGGGTCTCTTCAGTGCAGGATGGAAACTAATAAATCTTCTCCAGTCTACACAAGGCACTTAAGCCAGCTTAGAATCAGACAGCAAGAAGTTCCTTGGACCCCCAGTTGAATGAATCTAAGAAAACTGGCTAACATAGAAAACATGCCTTAAGGTTGAATGCAAAGGAGAAATATAATATCATATTCATATCTTAAAGATAAACATCTAGAATTTTACTATGTTGACAAAATTTTTGATGTTAAATTGAAGCTTACATAAATAGGTCTACAGCTTTATTGGAGTCCAAAGAGAAAGCTTTAACCCTTTTGCTGCTCAAGACAT
The DNA here is from genome assembly GCF_049724085.1 of Artemia sp. Qi Xiang Cuo. Lineage (NCBI taxonomy): Eukaryota > Metazoa > Arthropoda > Branchiopoda > Anostraca > Artemiidae > Artemia > Artemia sp. Qi Xiang Cuo. The sequence continues at coordinate 56,453,768 of NC_142807.1, forward strand.
ATATATATATATTTGAGAAAAAAAATATGCCCCATGTGGTCCAAGCATGTATTTTACTGCTTGTTTTTATATAGTTTACTTCTCAACATAACTATTTGCACCTTGTATTATTTACGTTTAAAAATCTTTGAACATGTTCCAACCTGCAAAGTTAACATTGTGCAATAGATTCAATATTTTTGCATTTCTACAGTTCATTGCTCCATGCAACTATATTTGCCTAGTTTCATACTAAAAGAAATTATTTATTTTATGTAAGGTGTTGTAAGTGCAAATTTATGAAATAAATTTTCTTTGTAATACCTTAAATTGCAGCTAGGAGCAATCTAAAGATTTCTCCTTCTAGAACTGCGGAATGATGACTAGTTGTATGCAAGGTTCAATGGTGACCAGATGCTGTTCTATCTTCAGTAGCATCCCAATTGAGTTTACACTCTCTGGAGGACCACTCAGCGTCTAGCCTTTGTTTAAAAATATCAACAGATTCAGCAGTAACTGTTTCATTAGATAATTTGTTCCAATTGCTGACAATACGTGTTGAGAAGAATTCAGTATAGACTCTAGATATTGTACTCTGCTTGACAAGTTTCAGGTGATGACCTCTAGTTCTTGAATTGGCACCAACAGTAGGGAATAATCCTGGGAGAATATTAGCCCTCAATAACTTACAGGCTAAAATGGTATCCCCTCTATTTCTCCTGTAAACAAGTGTAGGGAAATTCAGCATTTATCGTCTTACAGGGTAGGAAAGCTCTTGTATGCCAGATATCACTTTAGTGGCACGTCTCTTCATATTTTCAAGGACCTTTATGCCTTTTTAAAATACAGAGAGGCAAGAGACAATTCAACTTCAAGCTTAGTTTGCCAAAGTGAATGATATGGCACTGGGCAACATTGAATTCAAGAAGCCAGGCCTCAGCCTGTTGACCCAGCTGTTGATGATTATTTTGTAGCAGGGCATGATCTTCACAGGACAAAGCTGGTCCAAAAAGCTTCAGGTTATCTGCATATAGAGTTGATTTACTGCTGATAATGGAAGGAGCATCTTTGATGAAGGTATTAAATAGTGTAGGACCCGAGACACTTCCTTGAGGAACTCCACTCAGAACATGCGTTGAGGAAGAAAGAATACAAATACCAGAGTCATCAAATAACTGAACACATTGATTTTGCAAATAAAGAAAATCAAGGATCCAGAGCAAGGACTTCCCTTCAAGCTTTACTGCGCGTAATTTAATTGCAAGTCAATTGTGACACACTTTGTCAAAAACTTTAGAAAAGTCAAGCAGAATCATGTTGGCAGGCCTCCCAATATCAAGCAACTTGGTGATGTGATCATATGATTCAAGGAGATTGGTGTCAATGGATCTTCCAGAGCGAAAGCCATGTTGTGAACTGTGTTAAACATTGCATGTTCCAAGTTGTTTATTAACTGCAGAATCGACTATTCTTTCAAGAACCTTAACAACTGCTGATGTCATTCTGATGGGTTGATAATTTTAGCAAGATCCTTTCTACCTTTTTAAAAAATAAGAATGATATGTGCATTTTTCCAGTCCTGAGGTAGTCTAGAAAGATTTAATGATAATTTGAACAGCAGGGAAAGAGGTTGACACGAAACTGTACAACATCCATGTAGGATACATGGGCAAATGCCGTCTGGACTGGCAAATTTAATCAGTTTGAGGGATATAAATTCCTTTAGAACCAAAGTATCGGTAATCAGAATTGGTTCCATCTTATTTGATACATTGTATAAAGGAGGCTTAGGATATACAATTCTGGAGTTGGACAAAAAAATAGAAGAGAAATATAGGTCGAAAATTTCAACTTTCTGCTCAGGATCAGCAGCTGATTTACTATCGTGCAGGATATCTGGGATTGTGCGTCTGCTGCTACATTTTTGAGTGGCATAACGCCAGAAAGATTTAGGGTTACCCTTTACTTCCTCAGCCAGTTTTTCCTAAAATCTTCTCTTCAACTCCTTTATTTAGTTTGTCGTTTGATTATGAAAGGATTTGAAGACTTAGTAATTATTCTTCATTTTACTCCCTTTGCAAATATTCTTATTTAAAGAATTCAAAAACCCGACTTATCTGTTAAATACAAACAAACTTGCCTCATCTAAATTTGTCAGAAGGGCCGAATCTGAATTCGGACCTTCGGGGCTTGTGATAGCCATTTTCTGAAATAAATATCTTATCTTATCTAGCTGCTCTTCATGAATAAATTCGCAACACTGAAATTATTGTGCACAGCACAATTATTTCAGTGCACACAGCAAAATCTCAAAAAGCCATATGCAGTCAAAGGGTTAAGCCTCATCAGTTTAGTAAATCCTGATTTACAAAGTTTTAAAGAATTCTGAAATTGTGCCTCAAATTAATAAAGAAGATTAGCGTGGTTTAAAATTTGGGTGACTGTAAAGAATAGTGGCTCTTTAGAAGGTAACACTATAAGTGTAATAAAAAAATAGTAGCACTCTTCAATTCCCTTAATGATGAATCCTATAAAAAAAAAACTCTCAGAGGAACCCAGATCTAAAATACCCCCTTTCCTCTGTATTTTCATGATATATTGAATATTCAGCTTTTGGATGATATCACCTACTCCTAACCAGGACTGTCTTTGTGTTAAATTGGGACCCTAAACACTGCAGTGCATTGTGTTTACACTGAGATATTTAAATTACTCTGCAATACCACATTTATTCTTTTTGCAGTCTTCTTCATGCCTGCAGAAGAGGTTTTCAGCCCCACATCTCTTTCTCCAAAGATTTTTCCTCTCCATGTATGTACTTTTGAAACTTTGCACTTGGTGGGCTCTAGTTCAAGAGCCCTTATTTCAAATTGGCTGCAAAACAGTCCTATTCCTAAGTTCCTTCCATTTTTCCTTCTAAGTTGCAAAGCTCCCAGTCTCAACTGTAGCCTAACCCTGTATTACCGGAATATGTGGGGAAAAAAAGTCCTGCTCTCCAAGAGTCTATTCTGGTGGTGACAGCCTAGGTACTGCTTCTGTTTTACCTGTATACAACTAGGCTATTGCATCTTTTTCTTTCTTTTTTTTCCGTATTAAGAAACTGTTAAACAAAGTACTTCATAACACTTATTCCTCTATCATTCATTTAGACATGTCTTAAGGAAAAAATCAAAACACAGATTAGTTTTAATTAGAATGGTGGTAAATTTTCAATGATAAGGCTTCAAGCCTTATCATATATGCATTAAACATTCGAAAAATATCAGATTTATAACCCTAAGGAAGACGTAAATGACCTTATACAGGAAAACAATCAAACTACGGTTCAAAAATACACTATATAAGACTCCCATCCATCACCCCCATTTATAGGAATAACATTACATCCCATAAGTTGTCAGTCCTGCAAAATATTGGTAAGCTGCCATGCAAAAAGTGGGGTTGCAAAGTAGCAATACTACTTGGCAGTTTTCAAATTTGTTGGCAGATTTTGTCGGAAAACACCATTTTTATATATGAAAATACTTTTTGCTCAAAGAAATGTTGTCAAAACACAAGTTGTGCTGCTAAAGTGTCGGCAGCTTTTGGAATTCTGTCGAATTCTGCTACCAGCAGCTTTGGAACTTTTTCCATACCTGTTGGTAAAATTCTGAGCTCAGTAAAATAAAGCTTGTAAGTTTTGTATTTGGTAAAGATTTGAAGTTGGTTTTAAGTTCTATAATTGTGCATTGTTAGACTGTTTTTAATATGTGTGAGAAATTTATTATGATTTGTTTTGACTCCTGTGATGATTTTTGAAAATCTTAAAAAATCATGCTATTGACTTACAAGTTTGTGCATTTTGACAAACATTTTGACCACAATCATTAGCAGCAACAACAAAGGTGACAGAAAAGTGCACAAAGTAACAAAACGAAATTTCTCATCACCCAGTTTCTTGGTTAAATGCTTTGCTTATTTTCTATAAAAATCAAACCTTTAATTTAAGATCAATAGGAATTTCAGAAAGGGACAAACATCTGTGCTTTATGCAGATCTATTGAAAAAGAGTATATTTGGTTGTAATTAGTGTATGAATTAAATTTGTTCCTATTAAATCAGGAATATTGTTTTTCTAATTAAATTAATAATGTTGTTTAAAATTCAGTAAGATATGGATTCCTGTTTAATCTAAAGATACAAGAACATGAGAAAACGTTCTTATTATAAAAAGTTTACTCTGTAAATAGATGAGGCCGCATGATATGACGTTTCTGATACAACCCCTGATGTAGATTAATCCCTATTAGTCATACTTTTCATCAAGATCATCACTGGGCATGTGTTAAAAGAGAATTTGAAATTTTACAAATAAATTCACCTGAAATATAGAAGTTTACAAAAATACTCTATAAATATAAATTTATTTTCTTCTAATTAATTGGTGTGGCAGAGACTTTCATTGTATAAATGCTGCAATCACTGAGTCTCATTAAGTATTGTTTTGCTGCTAAGATCTCGAGACAAATTAAAGCAATGCAATAGCCTCAAAAGATATAATGGACCAACCAAATTAGTCCAGCCTTGTGCAAAAAAACTGATTTTTTAAAATATTATATTACTTGACAGTAGAAGCTAGTAGGGCAATTCTTGTTTAATTTTGTCATCTAGCCTAAGTAAATTCTATACATTAGTATATTTTATTTTGTCCAGTTGCTTTCAGTTTGGAGAGACTTTTATTATATTTTGGCAAATTATAAAAACTGATACTTTTGGTTCCCAGGAAGGTCTTGGGAAAGTAGATATGAAGTACTTACTTTATACTCCTTGTGGCACTTCCTGTTTTTGTTTGGTTTTGAAGTTGAACCACTTTCCTGGTCTTCTGTTACATTTTAATTTTTATCAGTCTTTGTAATAGATTTATAAACCTCTTTCTTTAATATAATAGATTCCAACTTTTGTGTGAAAATTTAAATATAGTGGAAATATAATTGAGGGAAAATATTAGGAGCAAATGGATGTAAAAGAGCCTGAAAGTCAATTATTACCTTTATCCAAGTGAACTTTCCTGGCAGATTGAATAAATTGGTACTTTTTACCCTCCCCTTCTCTGGAAAAGACCTCAGTGACAATTATGATCTAGGACATCTCTGGAAGATGCTCTACCTCGAATATTATAAATCTTAATGGCAGTTTTTGATTTTTTCAATCTCAACCAGCTATATGCTCCATTTCAATTCTGACCCATTTTTTTTCTGTGATTTTTGTATAGGATGTATAAGCTATTTACTGTAATCCAACTGACCCCAAAATTTTTCCACATTGCGTGAAATATGACAATATTGTATGCTAATTTCACAAAGAGACCTATGTCAATTTTTTTGACAAAACTGAAAACTTGCAATAAGCTAAAACTTTATAAAAAGCTAAGAATTTTATAGTATTTTTTACATAGTATGATAATCGTAAGTTTTTGGTAACAAAACATTAAACTTTATATTAAACAATCAAAAAATTCTGTTATTTTAAGTTTTAGGATTTGCCCCATTTAAGAGCATAATTCCCTTTTGGCCCTTCTATGAATATAATTTGGCCCTTAACATTTAGGCCATTTTATAAAATACATAAGTTTGCCAAATCTGAAGTAATCTTAAAAACTTTAAATCATTCTGACTCAGAGTGACTTATAAACTAGTTAAAAGAATCACAAACAAAGGAGACAGATTCCAAATAAAAATACATCAAAGAATTGGTTGGAGGGGCTTGACTTCAAATAAAAAAAGAATGATCAAAATCAACAGTACTACTGAAGTGCTGAATGTTTCAGGCAGAGGATACTAAAAGGCTTAGTGCTTGATACTTGCTTTTCATGGATCATAATAATGCTTGCTGACAACAATGCATGTCTAAATTAGAAGCAGTAGAATAAAATACAGAGCACCCCAATACAACTGGTGACAAGGTAAAAAAAATTGTGTGCTGGCCTAGTTCTAATAGGTTTATACAGATTTTAGAAATTTTGCTGTTTTGCTCAAGAGTTAAAAAATTAGGTTGGATAGTCATATTTTTTAAGACTAGTGGATTACCTTTAATTTTTACTTTCAAACCTGTGCTAGCTAAATGGCAGATCAACTTTAAAAAAAAAATTGTATTTTTCTGAAAACTCTTTTTTATATTACATCCAACTCTGGGAATTCTGTTTCAAAAATTCAGCATGTGTTTTTAATGTGAAGATTGACTAGGATTTCTTTTAAAAAAGTTATAAGTTTATGCGCAATCCTGATTGGATTATTTGGCATTGACTGATCCAACAAGTTTATTGTTTAATAAGAAGAATTCTCTCTCCTTTAATGTTTTAGTTGCAGATGAGGCAAGTTTAAGTGCTGATGGTGGTGATAACTCAGAAGATGAAAGCAGGGATAGATTGGCTGCAACTTTGAGAGAACAGGATAGGTTCTTGCCAATAGCTAATGTTGCCAGAATCATGAAAAGATCTATCCCTACTTTTGGAAAGATTGCCAAAGATGCCAGAGAATGTGTGCAAGAATGTGTTTCTGAGTTTATCAGTTTCATCACCTCTGAAGCTAGTGACAGATGCATGATGGAAAAGAGGAAAACAATTAATGGAGAAGACATATTGTTTGCAATGTCTACCCTTGGATTTGATAATTATATTGAGCCTCTTAAGGTGTATTTGCAAAAATACAGAGAGGTATTGATGTCTTTTTTATGTATAAATAAAACTGAAATATCCTTTTTAAAGTAAATAGATTTATTCAAATTCAAGAGGCAGACATTCTCAAAAATTAAAATAGGGGATGGTAAGGGCTGTGCCCCCCCCCCCCCCTGTTACATAGCAAGAGGGGGGGGGGCTCCAAACAGAAAAATTATGTTTTAGTATAGCATATATTTGAATATATTGTAGATAGGAATATGTTTCCATCAGTGTGGCTCTGCTCCCATAATTGAAGTTAAGCTACAATATACCTTGACTAAGGTAGTAAGTGCGAAAGGCTGGAGCTGCTCCAGGATTGTGGATCTCTACCACAAGGATCTTTCTCTGTCTTTATCAATTTGAAGGGAGATCCACCCTATGTGGCCTCATAATGATATTTAGGTGGAACTTCTAAGCATTTACCTAGCCAGAACAATGGCTGCAAAAATAATTTTTGGTTGACATTGAAGAATAAACTCATTTAGGAAATATAGCCCTGTCAATGACATTGCACTGCATTTGATTTTGAATTGCGGAAATAATATCTGTGTTTCTTTTGGTTGGCCTCTTTAGGCTCTTGAACTTCTTCATTCCTATTTTTTTTTTTTTATGGACCACCTCCCACCTTAGTAAAATATTATCCAACAAAAATATGTTTGGTGGTATTGGTAATTGGCCTGCGATTGTTTGTTCATGACTCTTGTTGCTAAGCTTGTGTGTTGAATACTACATAGTGGCCTATATGTTCTCATACTTGCCTCTATTCAAATAAAGGTTGTTGGTACTTCTTACTGATCAGTTTTCTCCTGACTTAAGCATTTTGTGCAATCTTCAGAAGTTTTTAGCTCCTGGCCTGCACTGGTGGGTACTATTATTTCTTCTCAAGGCCCACAATCCTCCTATGCTTCAAAAATGTATGAAAATTATGGCATAAAATATTGCAACATTAGAAGAAAGCTGCTATGTTGACAACTTAAATAAAAAAAAAATGCATACTTTTGGAAGTTTCAGAAATTCATCTCTCAGGATTCTAGGTGATTTAGAATTTATATATTCTGCCAGGAAGGATAGGATGTATAGATGGGGCATAGGGCTCATAATGAATAAAGAAGCTTCAGGGTCTTATTAAGGTTAGGAACATGTTAATAATAGATTTCTAACTGCACAATTTATGACAAAAACTTCAAGGTAGTAATTACCCATTGCCTTCATACCCAAATACCCACAGGGTTATTGGTGATCCTGAGTCATGGTAATTTAGATATAAAACTTGTATTTACTTCTTTCCTTTGTACAACTGCCTTCATTGGTGGTGGCCATCATTGTTGCCCACCCCCACCCCCCATCCTGAGAACTGCACCCACCATCTTCAGACCAACAAGGATGGGTAACACTGGAGAGAAGAGTCACCCACCTCTTGGCAGTCATCAGCATCAAGAAGCACTTAGTTGTTAGAATCGATACCAAAAATACAACTTCTTTCTCCCATCTTGGATTGATCCTTCAGTGATTTTTGATATGCCATGCTCAGTGCTTTGGATGCGTAGGGTGTTTGAGCTGTGCCCTGTGGATGATTTTGGCAGACACTACTTTCCATCTGATCTCAGCAACATATTCCACAAAATACACTGCCTTGCAGCTTAGTACTCCTTAGTAAGGAGTACCACAAGATTGTCATCACCACTAGCCAAAAAATAGTAATCTACAATTTTGTAGGTATACTTTATTTAGTTGTAACCAGTATAGTATTTGATCATAAAATGGCCCATAAATTAACATTATGCGCTCATGATGGTAAGATGGCTAACATTATTGGCTATCATAGGCAGCGCTAGCGCTGCCTAAGTAAAGACCGATGTGGGCACAATGTGTTTTTTTTTTTTTTTTTTTTCTACACCCTGGCACTTCGTATCGAAGGAGTTGTCGTAGAAACTTCGAAAAGGGCTCATTCGGTTGGAAATTGGAGTGGCTAGTGCCCTTTTTAATAGTCGAAAGTGTTTGGAGGGCAACTAGCCCCCCCCCCCCCCACACCCATCATTCCCCCAAACACATCCAATCAAAATTTTGAGATAGCCATTTCGTTCAGCGTAGTTGATTTCCAGATAGAAAATATCTTTTTGAGGAGGACACTCCCCCGCAACCCACGGAGCAAGGGTTTTAAGTTATGCCCTGAGGGCATATAAGGTTTTTATAGAAGGCGCTATATTAGAAACTTCAAAAAAGGCTCATTCGATTGGAAATTCAAAGGGCTACTACCATATTTAATTGTTAAAAGTAATTGGTGGGCAACTAGCCCCCCCCCCCACGCCCCTTATTCACCCAACCACGACTCATTAAAATTTTTAGATAGCTATTTTGTTCAGCGTAATTGATTTCAAGAAAGAAAATGTCATTTTGTGGAGGACACTCCCCATCATTCCACCCCGCTCCCATCATTCCCCCAAACACATCCAATCAAAATTTTGAAATAGCCATTTTGTCCAGCGTAGTTCATTTCCAGATAGAAAATATGTTTTTGCGGAGGACACTTCCCTACAACTCTCGGGGCAAGGGTTTTTAAGTTATGCCCTGGGGATATATAAGGTTTTTATAGAAGGCGTTGTCGTAGAAACTTCAAGAAAGGCTCATTCGATTGGAAATTCAAAGGGCTAGTACCCTTTTCTAATAGTCGAAAGTGACTGGAGGGCAACTATCCCCCCCCACGCCCCGCATTCCCCCAAACCCACCCAATCAAAATTTTTAGATAGCCATTTTGTTCAGCGTAGTTGATTTCCAGATAGAAAATATGTTTTTGAGGAAGACACTCCCCCACAACCCTCAGGGCAAGGGTTTTAAGTTATACTCTAGGGGCATATAAGGTTTTAATAGAAGGCGTTCTCGTAGAAAAATCAACAAAGGCTCATTCGATTGGAAATTCAAAGGGCTAGTACCCTTTTTAATAGTGGAAAGTGATTTGAGCGCAACTAGCCACCCCTCCACGCCCATCATTCCCCCAAACACATCCAGTCAAAATTTTTAGATAGCCATTTCGTTCAGCGTAGTTGATTTCCAGATAGAAAATATGTTTTTGAGGAGGACACTCCCCCACAACCCTCAGGGCAAGGGTTCTAAGTTATGCCCTGGGGGCATATGAGGTTTTATAAAAGGCGTTGTCGTAGAAACTTTAAAACAGGCTCATTCGATTGGAAATTCAAAGCGCTAGTACTCTTTTTAATAGTCGAAAGTGATTGTAGGACAACTAGCCCCCTCCCCCACGCCCATCATTCCCCAAACACATCCAATCAAAATTTTGAGATAGCCATTTTGTTCAGCGTAGTTGATTTCCAGATAAAAAATATGTTTTTGAGGAGGACACTCCCCCACATCCCTCAGGGCAGGGGTTTTAAGTTATGCCCTGGGGGCATATAAGGTTTTTATAGAAAGCGTTGTCGAAGATACTTCAACAACGGTTCATTTTGATTGGAAATTGAAATGACTAGTGCTTTAATAGTCGAAAGTGACTGGAAGGCAACTAACACCCCCTTCCACGCCCACCATTTATCAAAACACATCCAATCAAAATTTTGAGATAGCCATTTGTTCAAAGTCGTTGAAAGGTGCGGAAATTATATCTTTGAGGATGACACTCCCCCCACAGCCCTCAGGGTAAGGGTTGTAAGTCATGCCCTGGGGGCATATAAGGTTTTAATTGAAAACTATGTCGTAAAAACTTGAAAAAGGGCCCATTTGATTGGAAATTCAAAGGGCTAGTCAAAAACGATTTGAGGGCAACTACCCCCCCCCCTCTCACGCCCACCTTTTCACCAAACAAATCCAATCAAAACTTTTAGATAGCTATTTTGTTCAACTTAGTTAAAAGTTTTTGAAATTAGGTCTTTGAGGATGATAACCCCCTCAGAGCTCTCAGGGCAAGGGTTGTAAGTTATGCCCTCGGGGCTTATCAGATTTTTATAGATTTTGATGTTGTAGAAACTTCAAAAAGGGCTCATTCGATTGGAAATTAGAAGGGCTTTTGCCCTTTTTAATAGTCGAAAGTGATTAGAGGATAAAAGTCCAGGAAAATTATGTTTTTGAGGATGAAACTCCCCCTATAGCCCTGAGGTTAAGGGTTGTAAGTTATGCTTTTGGGGCATATAAGGTTTTTTCCCATAGAAAGTGTTGTCGTAGAAACTTCAAAAATGCATCATTCGACTGGAAATATAAACGGCTAGTGCCTTTTTAATAGTTGAAAGTGATTGGAGGGCAAGTAACCCCCCTCTCACGCCCACCATTTCCCCAAACACATCCAATCAAAATTTTGATATAGCCATTTTGTTCAAGGTAGTTGAAAGGCCCAGAAATTATGTCTTTGAGGATGACAACCCCCTCACAGTCCTCAGGGCAAGGGTTTTACGTTATGCCCTGGGGCATATAAGGTTTTTATACGGTTTTATTATATATATATATATATATATATATATATATATATATATATATATATATATATATATATATATATATATATATATATATATATATATATATATATATATATATATATATTTATAAAGGTTTTATAAGAAAGCGTTGTTCCAGAAACTTCAAAGCGGGCTCATTCAATTGAAAATTGAAGCGGCTAGTGCGCTTTTCAATAGTCGGAAGTGATTGGAGGGCAACTAACCCCCCTCTCACGCCCACCATTTCCCCAGCCACATCCAATCAAAATTTTGAGACAGCCATTTTTTTCAACATTGTTGAAAGTTCTGGAAATTAGGTCTTTGAGGATGACAAACCCCCCCCCCCACAGCCCTCACGGCAAGGGCTGTAAGTTATGCTCTGGGGGCATATAAGGTTTTTATAGAAAGTGTTGTCGTAGAAACTTCAAAAAAGGCTCATTTGATTGGAAATTGAAATGACTAGTGCCCTCTTTAATAGTCGAAAGTGATTGGGGGGCAAGTAACCCCCCTGTCATGCCCACCATTTCCCCAAACACATATGCCGTTTTGTAAGTTATGCCGTAGGGGTATATAAGGTTTTAATTGAAAGCTATGTCGTAAAAGCTCGAAAAAGCGCCCAATCGATTGGAAATTCAAAGAGCCAGTGCCCTTTTTACTAGTCAAAAGCGATTTGAGGGCAACTCTCCCGCCCACCTTTTCCCCAAGCACATCCAATCAAAAGTTTTAGATAGCCATTTTGTTCAACGTAGTTAAAAGTATTAGACATTAGGTCTTTGCTGATGATAACACCCTCAGAGCCCTCGGGGCAAGGGTTTTAAGTTATGCCCTTGGGGCTTATAAGGTTTTTATAGACTGTGATGTTGTAGAAACTTCAAAAAAGGCTTATTCGATTGGAAATTAGAAGGGCTTGTGCCCTTTTCAATAGTCGAAAGTGATTAGAGGGTAACTAACACCCCTCTCATACCACCATTTCCCCAAACACATCCAATCAAAATTTTGAGTTAGGCATTTTGTTTGACATAGTTAAAAAGTCCAGAAATTTATGTTTTTGAGGAGTACACTCCCTCCACAGCCTTGAGGGCTAGGGTTGTAAGTTATGCCCTGGGGGCACATAAGGTTTTTTTTCATAGAAAGTTTTATCGTAGAAAATTCAAAAATGAATCATTCGATTGGAAATTAAAACGGCTAGAGCCCTTTTTAATAGTCGAAAGTGATTGGAGGGCAAGTAAACCCCCTCTCACGCCCACCCTTTCCCCAAACACATCCCATCGCAAATTTTGATATAGCCATTTTGTTAAACGTAGTTGAAAGGTCCAGAAATTATGTCTTTATGTCTTTGAAGATGACAACCCCCTCACAGCCCTCAGGGCAAGGGTTATAAGTTATGCCCTGGGGCATATAAGTTGTATTTTTATTTATATATATATATATATATATATATATATATATATATATATATATATATATATATATATATATATATATATATATATATATATATATATATATATATATATATATATATATATATATATATATATATATATATATATATATATATATATATATATATATATATATATATATATATATATATATATATATATATATATATATATATATATATATATATATATATATATATATATATATATATATATATATATATATATATATATATATATATATATATATATATATATATATATATATATATATATATATATATATATATATATATATATATATATATATATATATATATATATATATATATATATATATATATATATATATATATAATAAAAAAAAAAAAAAAAAAAAAAAAAAATATATATATATATATATATATATAGATTTATAAGGTTTTATAAGAAAGCATTGTTGTAGAAACTTCAAAACACGCTCATTCGATTGGAAATTGAAACGGCTAGTGCCCTTTTTGACAGTCGGAAGTGATTGGAGCCATTTTCTTCAACGTAGTTGAAAGTTCTGGAAATTAGGTCTTTGAGGATGACACCCCCCCCTCAGTCCTCAGGGCAAGGGTTGTAAGTTATGCCCTGGGGGCATATAAGGTTTTTATAGAAAGTGTTGTTGTAGAAACTTCAAAAAGGGCTCACTTGATTGGAAATTGAAATGATTAGTGCCCTCTTAAATAGTCGAAATTGATTGGAAGGCAAATAACAACCCTTCCACGCCCACCTATTATCCAAACACATCCAATCAAAATTTTGAGATAACCATTTTGTTCAAAGTTGTTGAAGGTGCAGAAATTATATCTTTGAGGATGACACTCCCCCCACAGCGCTCATGGTAAGAGTTATAAGTTATGCTCTGGGGGCATATAAGGTTTTTATGGAAAACTGTGTCGTAGAAACTTAAAAAAAGGCCCTGTCGATTGGAAATTCAAAGGGCTATTGCCCTTTTTAATAGTCAAAAATGAGTTGAGGGTAACTAACCCCCTTCTCACGCCCACCTTTTCCCCAATCAAATCGAATCAAAATTTTTAGATAACTATTTTGTTCAACGTAGTTTAGTTTTAGAAATTAGGTCTTTGAGGATGATAACCCCATCAGAGCTCTCAGAGCAAGGGTTGTGGGTTATGCCCTGGGGGCTTATAAGGTTTTTATAGACTGTGATGTTGTGGAAACTTCAAAAAAAGCTTATACGATTGGAAATTAGAAGGGCTTGTGCCCTTTTTAATAGTCGAAATTGATTAGAGGATAACTAACACTCCTCTCATACCCACCATTTCCCCAAACATATCCAATCAAAATTTTGAGATAGTCATTTTGTTCGACATAGTTAAAAAGTCTGGAAATTATGTTTTTGAGGAGGACAAACCCCCCACAGCCCTGAGGGCAAGGGTTGTAAGTTATGCTCTGGGGGCGTATAAGGTTTTTTTTTCATAGAAAGTGTGGTCGTAGAAACTTCAGAAAGGAATCATTCGATTGGAAATTGAAACGGCTAGTACCCTTTTTAAAAGTCGAAAGTGATTGGAGGGCAAGTAACCCCCCTCTCACGCCCACCTTTTCCCCAAACAAATCTAATCAAAATTTTTAGATTGCCATTTTGTTCAACGTTGTTAAAAGTTTTAGAAATCAGGTCTTTGATGATGATAACCCCCTCAGAGCAAGTCCGGGAAATAAGGTTTTTGAGGAGTACACTCCCTCCACAGCCCTGAGGGCAAGAGTTGTAAGTTATGCTCGGGGGGCATATAAGGGTTTTTTTTCATAGAAAGTGTTGTCGTAGAAACTTCAAAAAGGAATCATTCGATTGGAAATTGAAATGGCTAGTGCCCTTTTTAATAGTCAAAAATGATTGGAGGGCAAGTAACCCCCCTCTCACGCCCACCATTTCCCCAAACACATGCCATCGCAAATTTTGATATAGCCATTTTGTTCAATGTAGTTGAAAGGTCCAGAAATTATGTCTTTGAGGATGACAACCCTCTCAAAGCCCTCAGGGCAAGGGTTATAAGTTATGCCCTGGGGCATATAAGGTTTTATTTTATATATAAATATATATATATATATATATATATATATATATATATATATATATATATATATATATATATATATATATATATAAAGGTTTTATAAGAAAGCGTTGTCGTAGAAACTTCAAAAAGGGCTCATTTGATTGAAAATTGACAGGGCCAGTGCACTTTTTAATAGTCGGAAGATATTGGAGGGCAATTAACCCACCTCTCATGCCCACCAGTTCCCTAAACGCACCCGATCGAAATTTTGAGACAGCAATTTTCTTCAACGTAGTTGAAAGGTGCAGAAAACTTATCTTTGAGGATGACACTCCCCCCACAGCCTCATGGTAAGGGTTTTAAGTTATGCCCTGGGGGCATATAAGGTTTTTATTGAAATCTGTGTCGTAGAAACTTAAAAAAGGGCCCATTCGATTGGAAATTCAAAGGGCTACTGCCCTTTTTAATAGTCAAAAGTGTTTTGAGGGTAACTAACCCCCTTCTTACGCCCACCTTTTCCCCAATCAAATCGAATTGAAAATTTTAGATAACCATTTTGTTCAACGTAGCTAAGTTTTAGAAGTTAGGTCTTTGAGGATGATAACCCCATCAGGGCTCTCAGGGCAAGGGTTGTGGGTTATGCCCTGGGGGGCTTATAAGGTTTTTATAGATTATGATGTCGTAGAAAGTTCAAAAAGGGCTCATTCGATTGGAAATTATCTTGTGCCCATTTTAATAGTCGAAAGTGATTAGAGGATAACTAACACCCCTCTCATACCCACCATTTCCCCAAACAGATCCAATCAAAATTTTGAAATAGTCATGTGGTTCGACATAGTTAAAAAGTCCAGAAATTATGTTTTTGTGGAGGACAATCCCCCCACAGCCCTGAGGGCTAGGGTTGTAAGTTATGCTCTGGGGGCATATAAGGTTTTTTTTTTCATAGAAAGTGTGGTCTTAGAAGCTTCAAAAAGGAATCATTCGATTGGATATTGAAACGGTTAGTGCCCTTTTTAATAGTCGAAAGTAATTGGAGGGCAAGTAACCCCTCTCTCACGCCCACCATTTCCCCAAACACATCCAATCAAAATTTTAAGATAGCCATTTTGTTCAACGTAGTTAATAGTTCTAGAAGTTAGGTCTTGGAAGATGACAACCCCCCCACAGCCCTCAGGGCAAGGGTTGTAAGTTATGCCTTGGGGGAATACAAGGTTTTTATAGAATGAGTTGTCGTAGAAACTTAAAAACGGGCACATTCGATTGAAAATTGACACGGCTGGTGCCCTTTTTAATAGTCGGAAGTGATTGGAGGGCAACTAACCCCCCTCTCATGCCAACGATTTCCCCAAATACTTCCAATCTAAATTTTAGATAGCCATTTTGTTGAACATAGATGAAAGTTCTGGAATTTAAGTACTTTAGGATGACAAACCCCCACAGCCCTCCCTCAGAGCGGAAGTTGCGATTCGTTCCTTGGGGGCATATAAGGTTTTTGTAGAGCTTGCTGTTGTAGAAACTTCAAAAGGGATCATTCGACTGGAAATTGAAATGGCTAGTGCCCTTTTTAATAGTCGAAAGTGATTGGAAGGCAACACCCCTTCCACGCCCACCATTTATCCAAACACATCTAATCAAAATTTGAGATAGCCATTTTGTTCAAAGGAGTTAAAAGGTCCGGAAAGTATATCCTTGAGGATGACACTCCCCCCACAGCCCTCAGGGTAAAGGTTGTAAGTTACGCCCTGGGGGCATACAAGGTTTTTTTTGAAAGCTGTGTCGTAAAAAATTGAAAAAGGGCTCATTCGATTTAAAATAGAATGTGCCAATGCACTTCATAATAGTCGAATGTGATTGGAGGGCAACTATTCCCCCACCCACCCCCACCCTCCCATCTGCCCCATTATGTTTAAAAACTAAATGTTGCCTTAAGATTAAATCCAAATGCACTATGTTAATGCTAATTCCCATTAAGGCATTTCAGCAGTATCCCAAGAACAACTGAGGGTATTATGTTCCAACTTTCGGGGCTGCTTCTGCTCTTAAAATTTAAGCAAATCAAAATAGCGCAAGTGTATCCAAGCTATCAAAGAAAGTAAACAGATTTTTGTGCGAATGGTATCAAGTTTTACATTTCTGGTCAACTAGAGGACGTATGAAACTAATTTAAATGCTACTATTTGTGTCCAGATTTTGAAAAGGGTGTATGTTGAATTTTCTTAAAGGGTGTATGTATGAAAATTTTTCTCCAGCATACAAATAGCAGGCCAAACTATAAAGTCTTAAAAAACTAAATGATTTAAAGTATTATTTCTTTTTCCCTGAAAAGACTATGTCAATATAAAATGAACAGAAATTAGTTAAAAAACTTTTTTCCACAAAATAAGTTTTTCAAAGAAAAGTGAAGTGCTCCATTAAACCAAAAATGAGCAAAAATAAAATCAAATAATCTACCAAGCGTGAAACTACCACAAATCAGCATCGATAAATAAATGAAACCCAAAACGAACAGAAATTACAATAAATAACCGAGTCAAACTCAAAACGAGCAGAACTTAGCATGAGTAGGGCTCAAAATCCCTATGCCTTCCCAAGGCCAGAACATAAGTTGTACTTTACTGAAAAAATACAAAAGAACTTGCATTGTCAGTTTAATATTCACATACTGATATTTAGCAATCAAAATGTTAATACTATTTGATTTATTAAAGTTATAAAAGTAAAAACATTTATGGTTTGAAATACCAGAATGCCAAATCCTAACCGTCTTTCGTAATTGCCAAAATATAAGCTGTTCTCTAAAGGAGGGAGGATCTACAGAGCAACGTAGATCAGTAGAATCCAAGTGTGACTGAACATGCATCATACTGATGATCTTCCCCATAGTATAAGTATATGCCAGTAGCAAAACCTTTCCAAAAATGACACATTTCATAGCGCGTAATTATACTCTGAGCATATAGTTTCAGGCATAGCTTCAGTTGCTACTTGGTTTTCCATGTAGCGAAGTTCCATGCGCGAAGGTGGGGTCATGAATCTTGTGCGGTTTTAGATCTGTGTCAAAAATTTCCAATGGAGAGTATAGGACTTTTCGCTACTGTATATTACCTTTACTGTGATCTTCCCTTTGAGAACAGCTTATCAAACGGTTTTTGGATGTTATAAATAAAATATCAAAAAATGAATGTTTTAATGAAAACACCATAAAAGTTGCATTTTGAAATCTAGATCCGAGGCATAATGCCCCTCCCCTAACCCCTCTGATTGGTGCCACTGGGTATAACCCTAAAAGCGTTCATTTTTACCTTAGAACCTTATTTTCCTTGGCATAAAAATAAGGAAAATACAAGGCAAAATGTTTAAATTCATGAAAAAAGGAGGCAACGTTGTAATAAAATCTGATCTGAAATTGTCTTAAATAAAGAAAGGGCTTTTTTAATATGACTAATAAACTTGTAAGAACTAACATTTATTTTCAAGCTTGCTGTTTAAAAATAAGAAATACTCAATTTTTGTAGATTTTTTTTATGATTTATTGTTGTGCTGTCCAGGGAGTGTGGCCAAAATTTTATTTTAGATGGGTCAAATATTTGTATTTGGGGAAAATGAATGGTTCAACAAAGATATTTATTAGCTATTTTAGTCATGTTAAAAAAAAACTACTTGATTAAAAAGGTCTAGACTTAGTGGAGGCGGGGGTTCTTATGCCCCTTCCCCAATAGAAAGATGTATGCCAAAAACAGTTTGGTAAGGGTTGAGTCTTAAGGCCGGTTACTCGTTTAAATTTTCTGTTAGAAAGATTTGTTCTTATTTTTCACTTATTTTGTGCGTTTTGTATTCCGGTAGATTTTTTCTTCTCTCTATTCCACAAAAAAAAAAATCGTGGTCTTTTTGCATGTTTCTGTAAACTTAATTCTATGATATATAATTTTTTTATTTTTTCTTTTATTCTTTTCAGTCAATGAAGGGTGAAAAAGATCTAGAAGAATATGAAAGCTCTCAAGAAAACTATGGTAAGGCACCATTAGATAAGTTTTCTGTGTATTAAATTTTTTAGTGCTTTCATCTTTATTTTGTTATTATTTTCAAATAAAAGTTACGGCAGCCTGTAATTTGTCGCTATGTATGGGAATAGACCAAATTAATAAATAATAAAGATCCTCCAAAGATGTTGATGGCGCAAAGGGTGTGGAATCAACGTTTCAGTAGGTCGGTCTTTTTTACTGGGACCAGTAGCACGCTTGTCGCCCACCCTCGACGCCACGGGGAGTGAACCATGGGCCTTGTATTGCCAAGCAGAGCATTAATATACTGTGGCCTACCTTTGGTCGTACGTTTATACGACCAAATGTCATCTGTGTAAAAATCACCATGTAAAAATAAAATTATGTTTGGGTAGTCTGGAGGTTACTTGGGATCAATCAAAGGGAAGTGGGGTCTGATGTCGCTACGAAATGGGAAACAGTCGTTGGAGTCCCATAGAACTACAATGTAAAGTCTTAGCTGGGCACTAATACAGGCATTTCTTGAGGGCTGGCGTGAAAATCAATCAAAAGTGTAAAAGAAAGTGTTTGTTATACGTGCATGCTTGGAAAATCAAGGAGAAGTGAAAAATATTAAAATTTATGAGAGGTACGGGCCTGCAAACCCTTTTCCATTCCGTGACTATATAGTTGTAGTATAATATCCGTGCAGTAAGAGCCTATTGCCATATGATTGTTGAATGACCCACTTAAAAAGTCTAAGCTAGTAGAATAAGTTGTGTTAGAATATATCTTAGTCGCAATTCAAGGAAATTATGGACCTACCTCGGAGAGGGTATGAACAAAAATATCAAATTAAAAACGAGATTAAAACAATAAAGAGAATTTTATGTTGGTTGATCTTCGATTTTATCTGCTTTTTCTTCTGGCATCAAGTTTTTTCCCTGTCAGGTACCTCGTTAAGTTTCAAATGTTTCGTCAAAGTGTTTGCTAAATATAGAGGATGTGATAATGTTATCTTTATGCTGCTAAATGTTTGAAAAACAAAGCATTTTATAAACTTTTATTTTCATTGGTTCTCACTGGACTCTAAAGACACTTAAAAATAAACATCTCGGGGGGGGGGGGGCTTTAACATTTCAGGTGGCAAACCCTAATTTAAATACTGCATAGTCAAAATTTACAAGTTGTTGATAGGTATGTAGCGTAAGCATAGCTCACACTACGTTTCTTTTTCATTGTGCCAGGCCGCTAAAACCTACGGCCTGATTCGTCACTGGTCAACTTTCTTCCTAGAATTTTGTCTATTGAAGTTTCTTTTAAAATAATCAATAGATTGGTTGTCAGGGACAACCTCTCTTGGGAGATCATTTCAAATGAAGGTATAATGTATTTCAAAGCTGTTCTTTAAGTATTCCGTGTAGATAATCCGAGAATAGTCATTATCTTCTTGTAAGTAAACAAATTTCTCTACGTTTCTGCGTATTTTCCGTATGGGCTTGACAAACAGCAGTAATAGTCGAGAGAGCTCGTCCGAGGGAGGGGGGGGGGTATGTACTTATAGAAAACAGCCTTGTAGGAAACTTGTGTTTCAGACCAAATATTCTGTATTTTCAATGTCTAATCACTGTATTAAACTCTTAAGCGCTGCCGCTTGGACGCTTGAGGCACATGGCACCCCGTAACGGAGGTGTCAAAGTACCCCGTCGTTTTTACCCCAGAATGTGTCTTAATTGGTCATCCAAAGCCCCTTGAGTACCTACAAAAATAGCACTTTATGAAATGCTTTGGTTTTTGGGTATTTAGGAATATGAACATAGAAGGATTGACCTATATAGTAAAAAAAAGATTATTCACTGACCTTAGAATATTGAAATGGGAATTATTTACAGTAACTAAGACTGGAAAACAAGTTCGACTCAGATAGTATTGTCAATGCAGTAAGTTATCGATCATCAATGGGCTGGGTTATCCGATTTGTGGATTATCCACACTCCTGCTAAGAACCAAATTCTTTTAAGAAATATAAATTATATAGATTCCTGATAGCAATGCTGTGTCTTATACGATTTACTTGGGTTAAGATGAATCGATTACGCAAACTGTTTAAAAAAAGGGAATATAAATAATTTTAGTCACGTGATAATTCAATATAGACACAAGGTGTTGCAAGTGTTTTGTGTTGAACTTTCACTGCCTAGTCCTATTTTAGATTATCTGTTGGATTGGCTTATTCGGAGTTATTAGGCCGAACAGTCCTGCAAAAAAATCAACTTAAAAAACCTAATGAAGTTTGATTTATGTTTAATTACTATTGAATAACTCATCTGCTATCAAGTTCCAAAGATTTGAAAAAAAAATAATTTGTCCGTGGATCACTTTTAGGTCTTGATTTTCTCAGATTTTTCAGTTGATTGTTTCAAAAATGTGATTTTTTTTTTTTGCGCAGTACTACATTTTAGTCAATGTTGCCACGTTGAACCATGAAAACAAATGAGCAAAACTAGTTAGTTAAGTTCGGCAACACTTTTTGTCTGTAAAAAGTCAGACATTAACAATCTCTTGATTCCCAAAGACAGCTACGATCTTAAAAGGAAAGCTACACCTTAAGTTGTTAGCTGCCATATGGTTTTGATTTATTGTTTGCTTATTTTTCTTTCACTCACGTTTATTTTCTTTTTAATTTTGGTTCCAGCTATTACCAAAAACTAAATAAATGTATGTGGTGGTCTTTTTGATAGAAAATTGAGCTTCCAGTTTTTCCTAATTTATAGTTATATGTGGCTATGTAAGTTTCAAAGAACATTCGAAGGGTGTTCAAGGAATATTTTTTTCAAAAGAAGGCTCAGCATTCTTAAGCTATTTTGTTCCACATGTTTTTATTTATTTTTTACA
This sequence comes from Artemia sp. Qi Xiang Cuo, assembly GCF_049724085.1. Classification (NCBI taxonomy): domain Eukaryota; kingdom Metazoa; phylum Arthropoda; class Branchiopoda; order Anostraca; family Artemiidae; genus Artemia; species Artemia sp. Qi Xiang Cuo. The sequence continues at coordinate 56,475,236 of NC_142807.1, forward strand.
TTTTCAGCCACTTTTCACGCGCTATTTAGCTTTACATAAAACAAGTCAGCCGTTGCAGGCTCTAATCCGTTTAAATTATTACTTTCCAACTGTTATTTCAGGTTCTACCAACCAGGTGACGAATATGATGCCATCTGGGACAAATATTGTATATGCTTTCCCACGCGACGTTCAATCCTTCCAGCTGAGCTGATATTTGTGTGTATATTGAATGATGTTTGTTGATAATATCGTATATTTTGTCCTTGCACGATTTAATAGAATATGATCAACACAAGGTAGTTCAATGTGCTAAATAGCGAATTTATTTCTGCCTAGTCAAATTTGCTTAAGTTTCATCATGACCAGAATAGACAGGAATAGTTTATGTTTCAGCCCCTTTGAGACAGGAAAACCTCAATGACATTTAAAACTGCCGGATAAGGGGAAAATGACCCAAAATGAAAAATCCTGCTATATGTATTTTCTGGGTCAGATTTTAATTGTCAATGGTTTTCTGAAGCCCCTTCGTCTCTAAACCTTCTACTGACTAAGTTTGAAAACTAACTGATAGCTGATGATAAAAGACTTTGTTGCCTAGCAGAACTACAAAATTATGGACACGGTGGGGAGGGTCCCTTGGGCTGTTCTTATTCACCCCAAAAATCTAAATCTTTACAGTTTCCTATGTTTTTCGTTCAATTTTTCTTCTGAGAACAAAGAACCTCTCCCCCTTTTTTATGAGAAAACTTTCCCTGAAGTTTATTTCTTTGCAAGTTACTAGATAATGATAGTATATTATTTGGTTGTTTGTTAATCATATCAGCTAAGAATCGTATATGATTTAAGCTAAAAAACGGAGTTCTCAGCAAGAAGTAAAGAGCAATGTTAAAATTTAAACGTAGAGAAATTAAACCATATAAAAAGTAAAAACTAAAACGAACAAAATTTCTATAAAAGACTTTCAATGAACCTACAAAAAAAAGTATTTTCCAAATTCCACGATAGGAAATCCTCCTCCCAATTGGTTCTACTGGGTGTTGCCCCCCTGAAAGCCAGTATCCTTCGTGCTTTAATTTAGTTGAACCACTCAACTTTCTATCTTAATGGAAGAAATGGATTTAAAAGAAAGAAAACGTTTACAAAAACTAGTGCCGTGTTAGAGTAGTGAAACTAAACTATCATAAATATACTTTAATTGAGAAGAAACTTTTTTGCTGGAAATTTCGAAATTATTTGACTTTTTACATTTTAGAAAACAAAAGAAACTGTATTAAAAATGCATTTTGTCTTTAGCCTTCGGATAATTCAGCGTTTGAGGGAAATGAATGCGTATAGGAAAAATGAATTAAGGAGGAAAAGATTGGTGACAATTGCAGCCACATTAGCATCATACTTATTTTCGCATTTTTTATTTGAGTTATAACCTTTTAGGTTATAACCCTACGTATAAGTCTTATAACACTGAAATGCTTGAACAATATTTTGACTTTTACATGTTGTAGAAAAAAAATTGTTCAAAACGCTTATCCTTTCCTTTAAACTGCAAATAATAATCTAGTATCTAGGATAGCAGATCTAAAGAGGCGACAAGGCTGACTTAACCGTTCGACAATATTTCTGTTTCCATTCGGTGTCGCATGATTTAGGCTTCATTTTTTTTTTTTTTTTTTTTTTTTTATTGAGGGCTGCTAGTTTTTGTGATTTAAGACAGTGAGCTGGCTATTTAAAACTATTCCAAAAATGATTCTTGAGTTGTCAAAAAGGCTTAATATGTTTACATTTAGAAAATAGGATTAGGTAGGGAGTGATACTTTGGCCCTAGATGCCAAAAACTGTGGACACAAAATCTGTGGACGATTCTAACTTAAAAAAGTATAACAGACGCAAAAAAATAAAATTTAACAAAATTTATGAAACTTTTAATTTAAAACTGGCTATTTAATAAAACCCACTGGGCCTTACCCAGTGTTCTGCAAGTAACTAGGCGGAAGAGTTGCAATTTCAGCCACATATTTGTAACTACAAAAAAAACTTACTTCAAAAACACTGAAGTGCCAACTTTAATAGAAATTCAACATAGTGTATGAATTATATCCCTACCATAATTTCATTTAGGGAAGTCATCTATCATTTAAGACCACTGCCTGGATGATTCCTAAAGAATCAGGAAGGAAAGAAGTGCAATATGTTTATGCTTGTTAATTTTGGAGGGGAGGCTCAGAACCAGTGGTGGATCCAGAGGGGGTCGCCCCCCCCTAATGTTGTATAAAGTAGCGCAATTTACTTTATTAACGCACGTTTGCGTTAATTAAAGTTGCTCCTAACACAAGTTTATCGGATCAACCTATTTTGCGATCCCCCCCCCCCTAAAAAAAAAAAAAAAATCCTGGATCCGCCTCTGCTCAGAACCCAGTAGTTTTCGAGACAAAAATCTTTGTACAATCCTGACATCTAAAAAGCATTATATGCTCACCTTTCTGTTAAAATTTATCTATGAATTCCTTATGTGTGAATCAACTATTATTGAATCTCTACGCTTTTATAAGAAATTAATCAATGATAAAAATCTAATGAACATACTAATAATACCTGTTGGGGATGTGTTGGGTTGAAACACAACCCTAATTTATAGGTTTTTTATTGGCATCATCATTCATTGTTATTTATGTTCGAATTAGATTCTGTTTCTTAGTTCATAAAGAATTTTGTTTAATTCGAGTGTGACATCTTTTTTAAGCTAATTATGTCATGAGAGCAAAATATTAGTGTTTCCACTTTTTTTGCGTTGTGGATGCAGCCTTCACTTTTTTTCTAATTTTTGTTTTCTGTGCTACGGATTTTGTTTTAATAATACGAATCTCAACTTTTTACGAAAAGTATGAACTTCATTATTGATTGATGAAAATCAATCAATTTTATTTTGGAAAACCACGTTTAATTGCCACATTAGGCTAACAAAAGTGGTTTTTACTTGTCTGTGAATTAAAGCTTACGCATCTCAATAGTTCCAGCAAGGTTCCATTTCTCTGAGCCGTGTTTTTGCTTTTGGCTATTAAGCTCTGTCCTATAACGAAGCCAGTAATTTCAAAAAGGAGTTAGACCAAGATTTATCTCTAAATTTGTTATAAGAATGACGAATAATAATAAAAGGAGCATTTTCGCAAAGGTCCGAATGTGCTGCTATCTACTGTTGCTTGTTATTTATCTTTGTGATTTCAGTTTAGTCTGTCATTTTTTTTTTCTGAGTTTGGGACGGAGGTAGGACAAGGTAGTGACCATTGGTGTTGCTTAGGATTGATGCTGGGTAGGGGGGGGGGGGGCAGCCGACCTGCTAATGGAAAGTCACAGCATGGTCTCAATTTCTAGTAATCTAATTTAGGATTTATCAATTTTTTTAGTGAACTTGACAAACTTTGGAAGTAATCAAGCAATTTAATAAGATATTCATAAGTGATATCTCGCTATAATAATGTTATTCCCTATCCTCACACAAAGTGTAATGCCTTCCTAAACTCTGCAGTAAAGTTGAAAGAGCTAACAGCTTAATTAATTATAAAATATTATTCTTGAAATGAAAAAAATATTTGTTTTGAAAAGGGTTTAATATGCTATATCACATTTTTTACCTAATAAAGGGATAAATTTCCTGTAGATAGGGCTCTAGAACACTATTAACAATTTAAAAACTAAAATAGTATTCTTAAATTAAACCGCTGTACTATACTAATAACTTTAGCACCAAGCGTACAATAAAAACTGAGGGAAAAAATCAACATTTTCATGTTATTAACGTTTTTCAAATCATTCTATTTCCGATGTTTTTCATTGAACTGGTTTAAGACTGCCTTAGAAGTGATAGAATTTTTCACTATTTCGTTCTTACTTATGTAAGGAGGACAATTTTCCGGAAATAGATCCTCAACCAGGTTTTTATTCAACATATTGCAGAGAAACTCCTTTCGCAACTGACAGAGATGACTTGGAGCACCAATGCTACCTGAAGCAATCTATACACGTTAGGGTAGAAATCATTGCAGATATGTCTTCTCAAATATTCAATACTTCGTTCACAGTTTTGAATTTGAAGTATGTTCTTCATTATCACAGCTTCGGCATGCAGTGCAGAGGAATCGATTCTTAAAAGAGATTTACAATTATCTTTAAAGTCTGTTGCATCCATGCAACAGATTTAAAATCTGTGTCCATGTCTAGTTTTAGGAAGGCGTATACGGCATTCGTTAAAGCCGCCATTTCAAGTTGACTGTAACATCAGCTGGATATGATTGTTTGTTCTCCAGTAGTCCTCAGGCTGGGCGTCGGTCGGCAACTGTGTTGCTTTTCCCAACCGTTGTCTATGCATAAAATTATTTTTGTTGATGCAACCTTTTTGACACTACAATAGTTTCTAAGGAAATTCTGTGTTTTTGTGCCAATTGCTTGATATCTTCCCAAATCTTCCACTCATTTCTATTTATTTCAAATGTTTGAATTGTATTTGTTATTAATTCACTGGCCTGAGACAGTTGAATATTTAGTCTGAAAATATTTACTATGAAATGTTTAATATTTACTACTAAATTATAACCCTTCGCTTCTGCATCGTAAAAGTGTCAAATTTACATTTTCGTATTTCGAGAAAAGTTCACTTATTTCCATGAAATTACCCTTTTTTGGATAAGGAGTCCTCTTAACGCCCTCTTAAAGTTAAACCCTGACGTACAAAGGTATGTATTATATCTATAAGATTTTATAAAAATCTCTATTTTCAACAATATCCTGCTCTTGGTATTTTAGAACTCGCTGGTAGACATCCCTAATTCTTAAGAAACACATTTTTTTTGCACAGAGATGGAGCGAACATTTTGTATATTTTCTTAGCCCTTCACCTAGTTTCTTCCAGTTGTTGTAACTGATTTTCGCAAATTTTTCGGGTCGGTCACGAACTCTCCTTAATGAAGTGCCTTCACAAAAAACAGTGCACCTTGTCTTCCTCTGTGTTTTATTCCAACCAGAAAAACGGTTCAAAGGGTGGGGAAACCGGGGTAGCTGCTCTGGGTGCCCTGGCTGTGGGGTGGGGCGCCCGGCTGGAAGGTTGCCCTCTTTGATTCTGTTTTTTAGCTTATATTTGAGTCGGGAGGGGGGCACTGTAATTAAATTTTTTAGCGGGCACCACCAACCTTTAGAACGGCTCTGCCAACCAGTTAAATTGTTGATAGTATTTAGACGAAAGACATCTCAAGTTGCTGCCAAATTTTTTGGGGGGGGAAATCATTATAAAGCTGGAAGATCCAGATTGCAATGCTCAACTTGCTCCCTTTTTTAATATCAGCAGATTCTGATGAATCAGACGTAACTACTTCTGATATTACACCAAAATCAGCTGTTTCCCCTGTTGTAGTTTAATGGAAATATTTTTCATGTACTTCTGTTGCTTCTATTTCGTTTCTCGGTGGATATTTTTTTGATATGCTAAATGTTGTACCAAGTGATGCTGAAGAACTAGCTCTCACATTTGCCACCTTTCCAGTATCAGCAGATGTCGTTGAGGCTGCAGGTTTTTTTGAAAAATAACCTGATATCTTTGAATTTCTATGTTTAACTAAGAAAAAGAATGCTGTGTAAAAACCTGACCCATTCAATACTAAACATCACTTGTGTAAGATTGTTGGTGAAACTACTATTGGTCGCAACTTTCAAAATAGACAGGCAACTGAACATAATAAGGACTAGTTGTGAAAACCACAAAGGTATGACAAGAAAAGATACAAATCATAGTTAAAGTAGAAACATTTTCAAGCCGATAAAACAATCAAGTAACGAAGCGTACGATTTGACTAACTGGAAATCGTCCACCCAGAGATGCAAAATAAAATAATAGATAATTTTTTTTTTCAGCTCATTCTTTGCTTCCAAACATTATTAACAAAGATTGAAATATTACTCCCTGTACTGTAAACCTTTGCGGTTCTGTATTTAAAATTAATTAAAAAAAAAACTTTCCTAAAAATAAGTTTTTCAAAGAAAAGTAAAGGCCATCTTAAACTTAAGCTCAGCAGATAAAAATACATTTTAAAATTTATATTAAAAAGAACCAGTAATTCTTCTAAAAGAATAAAGGAAATCCAAGAAAAAGCGATATGAAATAAAGAAGCAAAGCAAAAAACATACAACACGTAATAGCTCAAACGATTAAACAGGTCTTGAAGCAAGTAATTCTTCGACTGAATATGAAAATCAAGCTTAAAACGAAAACAAATAGTTTGATATTGAATTATAAATGAAACTTAAAACGAACAGAAATTAAATAAACAATCAATGCGATATTAATGTAAATGAATAAATTAATCTTCAAACGAGTGAAACTTAAATTGAATATGCAAATCAAGTTCGAATCGAATAAAAATAACTACAAACAAGAGTTTGGGTATCGTCTCACTGCAGAAGCCTAAAACCTACTGCGTCATTGGCGCTTTACTGAAAACAATTCTTTGAAATATATTTTCACTTTTTTAAGTTTAAGAAACCAAAAATTAATTAAGATTTTAGGGAATAAATATCAGCATGTATATATTAAATTGACAATGCACATTTTTTTTCAGTAAACTCATTTGATTTTTTTTTTCAGTAAAGTACAAATTATACTCTGGCTTTTAGAAAGCATAGGGGTTTTGAACCCTACTCACATTAATTTATGCTCGTTTTGAGTTTGACTCTAACATTTATTTTAATTTTTGTTCGTTTTGGGTTTCATTTATTTATTGATACTGATTTGGGGTAGTTGTATGCTTGGTAGATTATATGATATTCCGGACGCCAGGTGTTGAAAATGTGAACCATACCACGACGGAATGGGGCTGCTACGAGAATTAGCCTATCCTCCACCCCCTAAATTGACCTTGCGGAATCAAAAATACCAATGGAACTTGCTTGCGAGTGGTGGAACACTCCGAAACTTGACATTTTATTATATTTTGGTGTTTCATGCAAGAAAATGCATGTTCTACAAAGTTTGAGGTGCAGTTTTCCGCTCAAATAGAAATGCCTAGAAGCCATAGAGTGTTTTCATAACAAACTAACACGATTAGTTACAAAAAATGGCAGAGTTAAAAAAATGGCAAAACTATATGAGTCTTGAACAGTTGTGGAAAGTATAAACAAAATAAAATATAATATTAGTTACAAAATGGTCCTAATTGTTGGCAAATCCATCGTTTCAAGATTTTTTTTTCCTTGTAATTTTTATTTCCATTTTCCGTGCTGTAATAAGTGGTAAAGAATAAATGTTTAATATAAGAGAAGTTTAATTTCACTGATGTGCGAATGACGCAGAAGGCTTAAGGTTTTTAAAGTTAAAGAAGGGGGCAGTATCCAAATTTTGCTTGCAGTGAAATTATATTTGTCTTGACCAAGCTTGAAAAGAACTAATAAATTAAACTGAATATTTGATGCATAATGATATTAATTGCTAAAAGCTCATCAGTTCAAAATTTTACTGTAATTTTAATATTTATTTTCAATATTAAGTACAAAAGAAAACATTTGTAAAATAATTCGTTTTCAGTAAAGTGCCAATGACGCAGTAGGTTTTAGGCTTCTGTAGTGAGATGATACCCAAACTCTTGTTTGTAGTTATTTTTATTCGATTCAAAATTTATTTCTATATTCAATTTCAGTTTTACTCGTTTCAAGGTTTATTTATTCATTTGCAATAATATATATTGTGTGTTTCTTCGCATTGATTGTTTATTTAATTTCTGTTCGTTTTAAGTTTCGTTTATACTTTAATAGCAAAACATTTTTTTTCGTTTTAAGCTTTATATTCATATTCAATCTAAGCATTACTCGCTTTAAGATCTATTAATTCATTTATATTATTACTTGTTATAGGTTTTTTGCTATGATTGTTTATTTAATTTCTGTTCGTTTTGGGTTTCATTTATTTTTTAAAAGTAATTTCGGGTCGTTTTGAGTTTGAATTTTAACAGGGATTTGTGTCTCCTGGGCTTAACTATAAAATGACATTTACTTTTCTTTGGAAAAGTTATTTTTCGAAAAGTTTTTTTAAATAATTTTTGTTCGTTTTTGATCGAAAAAAGTTTCAAGTTTTTATGGCATGGGGGGGGGGGTGCTTACTGTCCAATTATTCTTAACTTTAAAAAACGGATCTAGACCTTTCAATTCAAATCGAATGAGGCTTTTTTCAAAATCTATACAATTACCTCTTTGATAAAAACCTTATATATGAACAATAGACAGCTTCCATAACTTGTGGACAGCGATTGACAGCAATGAATGGATTGAAAAAATAGCTCCAATAAGGGGGTTTAGACCATTTCACTTGCTGACAGAAAGGGATCACGACTGTTTGGAATTGACCTTAATGGGAATTTTTGTGCCAAAGCAATTTTGCATCTATCACAGAATATGTATTTTAACCTTATAATTGGATAATTATAAAAGATTTCCTATGTGTTCTTCCCATACAAAACCCCTCTCCATAAGTTACAAACCCCTCTTAATAAGTTATGCCCCAGGGCATAACTTACAAAGTCGACCCGTGGGCCATGGTGGGCTGTGTCGACACCGAAAATTTTTGTTATCAGAACTTTGAACCATTTTAAATAAATGTCTATCTCAACATTTTTATCTGACGCATTTAGTGCGTAGAGGAGGGAGAAGGGCTAGCTGTCCTTCAATCTCTCTTGACTCTTAAAAAGTGAACAAGAACTTTCAATTTTCAATCAAATGAGCCCTCTCTAAAGCTTATACGAGCATCCCTTCCATAAGAAATAATATGAAGGAATCGGAGAATCCTTAAGTTACAACCCTTGCCCTGAGGGTTTTGGGGGAGTTTTAATCCTCAAAGACCTAGTTTCCAGAACTTACAACTGCGTTTAATAAAATGGCTGTCTTAAAATTTTGATTGGATGTGTTTGGGGAAAAGGTGGGCGTGAGAGGGGGGTTAGTTGCCCTCAAATCACTTTCGACTTTAAAAAGGGCACTAGCCCTCGGAATTTCCAATCGAATGAGCCTTTTTTGAAGTTTCTACGACACCGCCTTCTATAAAACCTTATATGCCCCCAGGGCATAACTTAAAACCCTTGCCCTGAGGGTTGTGGGAGATCGTCCTCCTCAAACAGATATTTTCTATCTGGAAAACAGGTATGCGGAAAATAATGACTATCTCAAAATCTTGATTGGATGTTTTGGGGGGACTGATGGGCGGGGGGGGAGGGCTTTTTTCCCCCCCATCATTTTCGACTATGGGAAACTGTACTAGCCCTTTGAATTTCCAATCGAATGAGCCTGTTTTGAAGTTTCTACGACAACGCTTTATTAAAAACCTTATATGCCTCCAGGGCATAACTTAAAACTCTTGCCCTGAGGGTTGTGGGGGAGTGTCCTCCTCAAAAACATATTTTTTATCTGGAAATCAAATACACTGAATAAAATGGCTATCTTAAAAGTTTGATTGGATGTGCTTGGGGAAATGATGAGCGTGGAAGGGGGGCTAGTTGCCCTCCAATCATTTTCGACTATTAAAAAGGGCACTAGCCCTTTGAATTTCCAGTCGAATGAGCCTTTTTTGTAGTTTACACGACAACGCCTTCTATAAAAAGCTTTTAAGCCACCACGGCATAACTAAAAACCCTTGCTCTGAGGGATATGTGGGAGTGTCCTACTTAAAAATATATTTTCTATCTGGAAATCAACTACGCTGAACAAAAATGGCTATCACAAAATTTTGATTGGATGTGTTTGGGGGAATGATGGGCGTAGGGGGGGGGGGGGGCTAGTAGGCCACCAAAAACTTTTGACTATTATCCTCGGTAAAAGATCTTTTAATATACAGATGAATGAGACGTTTTTGAAGTTTCTAAGGGAATATCTTCAATAAGCGCCATAACTATTCCCTTGCCATAACTTACATCCCTTGCTCTGAGAGCTGAGAGGGATTCTCTACCTCAAAAATATGTTTTCTATCTGCAAATCAACGACGCTGAAAGCATTAGTTCTCTCAACATTTGGTTGGGATCGGTGGCAGGGCCGACTGGGCGTGGGAGGGGGATAGTTGCCCTTCAAGCATATTAGAATAATCAAAAGGACACTACTCCTTTGAATGTCCAATAGCATGGGCCTGTTTTGAAGTTTTTACAACAACGTCTTCAATAAAATCCGTATATGCCCCCAGGGCATATCTTAAAACCCTTGCACTGAAGGTTCTGGGGGAGTGTCCTCCTCAAAAACATATTTTCTATCTGGAAATCAACTACGCTGAACAAAATGGCTATCTGAAAATTTTGATTGGATCTGTTTGGGGAAATGATGGGCGTGGGGGGGGGGGGAAGAAGGGGGCTAGTTACACTCCAATCGCTTTCGACTATTAAAAAGGGCACTAGCCCTTTAATTTCCAATCGAATGAGCATGTTTTGAAGTTTCTACGACAACGTCTTCTATAAAAACCTTATATGCCTCCAGGGCATTACTTAAAACCCTTGCCCTGAGGGTTTTGCGGGAGTGTCCACATCAAAAACACACTTTATATCTGGAAATCGACTACGATGAAAAAATTGGTTATCTGAAAATTTGATTGAATGTGTATGAACATATGATAGTGCTGGGAGGGGGGGGGGTAGTTTCACTACAATCACATTCGAATATTAAAAAGGGCACTAGTTTTTTAATTTACAATCGAATGAGCCTGTTTTGAAGTTTTTACGACAACGCCTTCTATAAAAACCTTATATGCCCGCAGGGCATAGCTTAAAACCCTTGCCCTGAGGGTTGTGGGGGAGTATCCTCCTCAAAAATATATTTTCTATCCGGAAATCAACTACGCTGAACAAAATGGCTATCTCAAAATTTTGATTGGATTTGTTTTGGGGAATGAGGGGCGGGGGGCTAGTTGCCCTCCTTATTTGATTTGAAATTGGAAGTTATAGTGCCCTTTTTAAGAGTCAAAGTGATTTGAGAGCAAACAGCCCCTCTCCACGCTCATCATTTGCCTTAACACTTCCAATCAAAATTTTGAGATAATAATTTCATTAATCGTAGTTTAAGGTTTCGGAAATTATGTCAGTGAGGACGACACCCCCCCCCCCCCCTACAGCTCTCAGGGACAAGGTTGTAAATTTTTTTTGTTTTGATTTGTGTAAATGATCTTTATTAGGTCGTAAAAAAGCAGAAACTTATTAATTGCTGTAGACTTTGTCATCCTAAGCCTTCCCTTGCCCATAGTGGCAACTATAGTTCGCCTTCTTCTGATGTCCTTGTTTGTTTTGCTGATGACAGCACGCTTGGCACTTTGGGAAACTGCGAATCCGAGCTTCGATTAAATTTGGAAAATTTGTTTGAGAGGGTGATTTTGTGGCTTGATGCTAATTATCTTACCCTAAATTTTTAAGTCTAGTTTTTTGATTTTTTCGCGTATTTCTCAGGTTTATCCCCAGTTATTAGAAATTCACCAGCCAAATGGAATACTTCATAGATCTAAAGACCGATATGTCTGTTTTTTGGGCATTCTTGTTGATGAAAACCTGTCTTTCAAACGTCATATTGATTTTATTAAAATGAAGATACGCAGGAGTCTCGGTATTTTAAGGAAACTTAGACATGCTTTTCCTCGATCAATTTTGAAAATCTTTTTTCGCTGCTTGATCCAATCTTACGTTTCTTACTGTCCAATTGTGTGGATGACAACTTTTCCTTCACTGTTAAAACCACTTTCTAAGGCTTACAATAAAGCTAGAAACCTCATTCAGGAAGAAACTAGCATTCAACCGAGCAATTTCGAAAATTTACCTGTGCTGCATACCGTGACAAGTACACTGTAACGTAATCTATTGGATAAACTGGCGGACGTGATTTATTGCAAGGCACTTTTGGAAAACGGGGGGATTTAATTGCCCCCCTTGCCCCCTTGAAGTAAGTTTTCGTGTTTTTTTACCGTAATTCTCTGAAGGTGTTGAAGGAAAATATAAAGGATGGCTGAATGATGGCCGTCTAGCCTAATAATTTTGAGACCTTGTAGCCCAATAATTTTGAAAGGGGCAATTAAAGATTATTGTATTATTTTGCGCCTATTGAGGACAGTATTTACAACATAATCATTAAGTTGCCGAGAGAGATTCGAAGGAAGAAGAATTGGTTAGGCGGCTGAAGGAAAGACACTGGCAAGTAAAGTGTCTTGTTCGGATAAAAGAAAGTTGCAAATTCAAACGGAGATGGTAGAACAATGCACTCTGATTTAGAAGTGAAGTTCTCAGGCAACGAGAGTGCGGAAGAACAATTAATGATACTGACAAACCAAATAAACCAACTGAAGGTTAAAACAAAACAGTGGACTGACAAAATCGAAAAAGACTTGGACTTAAAAATCAGCCAAGAAGTTGAAACAGCTGTCAGCAAACTGGGTGCTGTAAATCAGAGAACAGAACCGAGTGAGTCCACCATCGAAAACATCAAAACGGAGATTTACAACAGCCTGTCGCTCGATCTTGAGAAAATAGTGAAAGACAAGTTCTATGAACTTGACCGGCGTTTAAAATCCCTTGAGAAGTCCGTTTCCGATATTGATCTAGCTACTAATGCTGTGAAAGCGTCAGTCAATGAAATTGAAGGGACAATAGATAATCACAATGAGACTCTTGCACAAGAGTCGCTAGGTAACCAACTGATATTTTTCAGCCTCAAAGAAGATGTCAGAACGAACACTGTTATCAAGGAGAACGTAGAAAACAAACTTATGGAACTATGTGCGTAGAAATTTCCGGGCATCCTTTTGGATGCTTCAGATATTGCCTTTGCCCAAAGAATAGGACGCAATGTGTCAAATCTGGCAAGACCGACTGTAGTGACACTTTCAAACCTTAGAGTTCGGTCGCAGATTTTAAAAAATAGGAAGCAACTCAAGGGGTCTAGAATGTCAGTCACTGAATGCCTAGCAAAAACTAAATGTGAGTTATTCGCATACGCAAAAACTGAACTTGGACTGAAAAATGTCTGGACCACTGATGGAAATCTTATGGTTAAAATCGGACCCACAAGTGCCCGTAAAGTATCAAATGAGGATGAGATTATCATTTTGAAAAGATATCTTGATACTTAAATCAGGGGCATTTAAAACTAAGAAAGTGTATTTATAATAATATTCGTGGATGTAATCAATTTGTAACATTTTTGCTTTTCTACCTTAGTGCTATCATTTCTTTTTCTCTTTCTCATTTCTTTTTCTCTTTCTACTTCTTATACTGCTTATGCTTTTCCTGCTCTATTTCCTGCTTATTTCTCTCTTCTTGTTTTGATAGACGGTCAGATTTCTCAGAATCAAAAAAAAAAAGGGGAAGAAGGAACAGAGATTTTTTTCACGTGAAGGTTGTCCGTTTTGGCCAAGTCATCATCAGCACACATCATCACGAAATATTACAAACACCGGAACACTCCTGTTATTACTATTTTCCTCCACTATCATTATTTAGTCTAATTGATGAAAATAAAAAACATCGGTGATCTCGACGATGAATGATTTTTCATTCTTAACTGAACAGTCCCTGCTAAAAACCGCATATTTTAATCTGCCAGAATGCGATGAAGAGTCAGCTACTGATCCCGTGATAGACAGGGTGAATGCCTCGTCCTGCTCATATGCTACACCCCAAGAATATGTTAACAAAATACTTCCTGCGATTTCTACTAATGATAAGTTTAATCTTTTCTGACATAATGTTCAAGGAACTAAACATAAATGGGATGATATTCTTGCATTCACTGCTGAAAAGAAACATCCTTTTAGTTTAGTTGGTTTAACTAAAACCTGGCGGTCCTTTTCAAGATGACATGTCGCCATACTGTTTGCCCGGTTTTGAAGCCATATATCTTCCACGGCACGTAAAAAAGTGCTCCGGTGGCGTTACATTATTTGTAGATGATTCTATCTCTTACAAGTGCCGTGATGACTTAGAATCAATTTTTAATGGTGTGGTCGAACGTCGTCGATCTGTCTGCTCAATAGTCATTGAAATTCTTGGAAAGTCAAATCTAGTAGATTTCGTGTGCCTTTTTTATAAGCTACCGCCATTTCCAAGAGACATTTTCTGTTCGCAAGTTGAGCAGCTTATATCGGAGACTAATGAATGTGGTGGAGGTAAAAATTCATGTCTTATGGATGACTTTAACATCCACTTACTGAGCCAACTCGCGTTCGTTCCTTGATGCAACTGTATCATCTGGTCTTCTCCCCACTGTATTCTTTCCCACACGGTATTGTTCAGCTAGAAATACTGCAACACTGATTGACAATATATTCCTTTCCTTTAACCCTCACATATCTTTTACCTCAAATATTATAACATCTGATGTTTCCGATCAATACCCAGTCATCGCAATGGTTCCAACAAGGTCAGTCCGGTCCACTAAGTCAGCGTCTAATCGTGTTTTCACGTTTCGAAGTTTTTCCCCAAAAAACATTGATTACTTTACTGAAACCCTGAAATCGAATGATTGGTCTGCTGTAACTCATGCGTCTTCGGCAGATATGGTAGCAAATACACTCACGCGCCGGCTTAAACAGTTAACAGAACGGTGTTTTCCTTTATGAAAAAGTCGGATCAAAAGTGTTCCTAAGACTCCTTGAATGGCGAAAGGTCTCGTTCAGTCTACCGAACACAGAAATAGACTGTACCTGAAAGCTTGTAAATCTATAACACCTGAAGCAAGAGTGACATACAAAAAGTACATAAATACATTAAACAGATTAGTACGTAATGCAAAAAGGCGGTATTGTGCGGAGAGAATAAATAAATGTAAGAGTAACTTGAGAAAAGTATGGGAAGTTGTTAATGAAATACTTTTTTCAAAAAAGGAAGAAGGTAGCGATACCTAAAGAAATAATAAATATTCGTGGTGAGACAGTAGCAAGCGAATCTCGTGCTGATGCTTTTAATCAATTGTTCGGTAATCAGTCATCTCTACATGCTTCTGGCCCATCTCCTGAAGAAACCCACAGCAGAACAATATCAGGTCTTTTTCTAGCACCATGTACGAAAGAGGAATTACTAGTGATTATCAGTAAGCTGCCTAATAGCAAAACCTATCATCAGTAAGCTGATGATTATCAGTAAGCTGTCTAATGACCTGACAACATGTCTTACTACAAATGCACACCCAGTACAATTCGCTGATGACTCAAATTTCTTCATTGCTGCTGAATCATCCGAGTCTGCTGCAAAAAAGGCTCCAAAAACTCTTGACGAAATATCTGACTGGTGTTTTCGTAACAAAATGCAGGTAAATGCTACAAAAAGCTGCATCATAGTCTTTACTTCTGCTCCTTCAAACTCCTCATTGTCTCACAATGTCGCATTGTCAATCAATAGAAATCCCATTCCTCACTCGAGGGTGCCACTCACTCGGTGTGTTAAAAAATGGAAATTGTTAAAAATTCTTTGGCTTCGTAGAAGCTATTTTTATTTATGTTTTTTTTTTAGTATATTTAATCTAATTAATATAGTTTTCATTTTATCTATATTTTCTTTTCTTCTCCTTCGTATGTGAGCAAGTGATCATTTTAAATTTTCTTTTGCTTTTCATCTCTGAATAAGCAACTCATATAAGGTTCTTATAAAAAAGGGTGGTCGTATATGCTTTGAATGGGACTCATTGGATTGGTAATCATAAGTTCTAGTGCCCTTTTTAAAGGTCAAAGTAATAAGAGCGCATCTACCCACCCCCCGACACACACACAAACACGTCGTGTTTTCCTGAGATGTATCCAATAGATATTTTGAGACAGTACTTTTATTCAAAATAGTCCAAATATCATATAACAAGACTTTTGAGGTTGATATAAACCACCAGAGTCCGAGGGCGAGGCTTGTAAGTTATATAAGCATTTAAGGTTCTTATGAAAGGAATGATTGTATAAGCCTTAAAGGTGGCTCATTTGATTAAAATTGGAAGCTCTAGTTCCCTTTTAAGAGTCAATAGTGACGGAGGTTAAGTAGCCCCCCCTCCCAGACCTAATTATCTTTCTTTTCACCAAATGCAGCTGATTGAAATTGTGCGATGACAATTTTGTTTGAAATAGTCAAAAGAACATATAACAATGCTTCCAAGGTTGGCATAACACCCGCCCTCCAGAGCCCTAGGGCAAGGGCTTTAAGTTACGCCCTTAGGACATATAAGTTTTATATGGAATGGGTGGTCGTATTAAATTCAGATGGGTCTCATTTAATTTTAGATTAGAAGTTATAATGCCCTTTTTAAGAGTCAAAGTGATTTGATAAAAACCTCAAGCCCCCCACCCCCCCCCCCTACGCCCGTCATTTCCTATAACAAATACCCAAACAAAGTTTTGAGACATCAATTTTTTCAGTATTGTTGAAAGGTTCATTAAGTATACGTATCAATAGTTGTAGTAGCAATAGCAACATTAGTAGCAGTATACAAATAGCACCTTTTTTCAACATTACCTTCACCAAACAATGAAATTTTTAACTTAATACCATCAATCGGTCTTGAAGCATTGCCAATACGTTCTCTTGGCACCCTATATGGGCATAGCGTGTTTTGATTTCTTGCTATACAGTTACAATATTGCCCAAAAATTTTCGCCTTAATACCCTTAAGTTTATTAGTTGTAGTAGTAATACCAGTAAATATAGTAGTAGCAGTACAGTTAATAGTAGTAGTCTTAGCTTTAGCAGCAATAGTTGTAGGAGTAGAAGCATTAGTATTATGATGCAAATTTTGTCTTTTGGTTAGTTATACATCCCCCACAACAAGTTTGTAAGTTTTAATTTCACACACGAAACTGTTCCTAAGATATTGCTGATATGCCCATTTGACAACCTGCATACGGATGGCAGATTGTCATCTGTGCAACAGAAATATTCTCTGAAAATTTCACTTTCATATCTTCATAGGCTGTGGATTTAAAGCTAGCCAGAAAACACTATTAATTCACTTGCTTTGAAGTTGATCTATAATCTTGATGTTCATTAATTCACTGCTTGAACTTGACTTTAATTCAGTGACTTAGTTTGGAATAAGGATTACGTTTGAAATAAATGACAGTGAACTTTTTATGAATTTGACCTGAACTTGACCTAGATTCTTGATATTCTTTAATTCACTGCTTGAGCTTGAATTTAATTCAGTGACTTAGTTTGGAATAAGGATTAAGTTTGAAATAAATTGCAGTAAATTAAATTGCGTGAAGGAAGGTGCTATGTGCAATGAAATGAATTTTGGCGCGATATGCCGTGATAGACTGTGAGCGTCACCGAGGAGAACACCTTCCGTAAGCTTAGATTTTATATGGTAATAGTTTTACTCAGGCTGGGTAGTGGTTTGGGGTAGCCCCCTTCAATTTCCTTAGCACATAGTACCAAGTTGATATTAATATGTTATTATTTTTATTTGGAACACATCTGCTGGGGTGGTGTTCGCCTCTGCCATAACCGATGTGAAATGATTTGGAGTATTGAGAAAGACAGTATTATAATATATCAGTGATCGGAATGATGCAAGAAATTTGCTAATAAACCTTTTTCCCCACAGATCCCGCCTCCTTCAGAGAATCTTGTTTATTCACCAGTTTGAAGCTTTTTCCGGCACTGTCTACAGTCCGGAATTTCCTCCGCCTCCTGTATATCTGCGGGTGCAAAATTCTATTCTACTGATCATCTTGATCAAGCTAGAAGCCTCCTAACATCTCTAGTGAATCCTACGCATAAACTCCTTGCTCGTCGCGGTCCCTCTGCTAAGGAAAGCCTGTCGCAGAACATTTTAGACATCCTTATGTGAGGATGCAACTTCTTGCTTGCCAATTCTGAAATTCGTCCTGACTGCAAGTGATACGGATCAAAATAATCACTTTAGCCATGCCATTAAAACCTAGGACCGGCATCTTTCTAACATTATTGATAAACTTGATTACGTCGCAGGTAAGGTAGTAGAGACTCCTGCTGTGGTGAAAGTGTTGTCACGGAGTACAGAGCGAGGTTTTTAGCTGCATAAATAAAGAAATCCTTATTGATAAATATTGGCCTCCACTGAATAGCGAGTCAGAATCAGTGGTTCTTGTAGTAGATTCACCGCCGCAAGATTGTGATGATCCCTTAAAGCGTGAAGCTTTTCTGAAATCGTTGGATGGAGCTGATGGTATAGTGCAGATTTCACTTTCTAAGGAATCAGGATCCCAGCAACCGAAATGGGTCATTCATACGAAAAGACAAGAGGCCGAAAACTTGAAAGCCTCTTTGAATGAAAGGGTCGGTAAAGCTGAGGTTCGCAAATCGAGAATTGTCGGTTTATTATCACGAGTGGCTTTCCCGATTGATCCAGAGAATGTGTGTGCTTCTAACAAAGACATCGAAGAGATCCAGTGCATCAGTGTTTCGAAATCATATCGTGTGTACTTCCGTTCGGTGATGGCTAACTCTCATTATTTGCGTCATGGGATTCACATTGGCTATGAACATTTCTGGCTTACTGGTTATAAGTTTTTACCGCGAATGTGCTGTAAATGCGGCTCGCTAGAGCATATATCGTCGGGCTGCTCTAGCGTGGAACGTTGTCTCAAGTGTCTTGATAGTGGACACTCTCATTCTCGGAACAGCCCTTGCCAGAATGAACCTTGTTGCTTCCATTGTGGATCTCATGAGCATACTGGATTTAGCTTTTGCTGCAAACGGTTGACCGAAAAAGTTGCAAAGAATAAAAAATTGATTAGTGCAAAAATTATATCTCTGAATCTGAATATATTTGGTGATAAACAATATGTATTGCAATTTATGCAGCACGATTTGGATATTTTGTGTCTGCAAAAGCATATCCTTTTGGACCACTCTATTAGTCTTCTTCCGACCCTGTCACAGCAGTTTAAGTGTTTTATGTCTCCAGCTACGCCTACAGGCGGACGCCCATCTGGAGGCGTTTGCATATTTGTTCGAGAGAATATTCCAGTTTAAGTATTTTCCATTAATCGTTATTCTGTTGCTGTTCCATTTCCAGGGATTATCGTTTTCTCGGGCTATTTACCAACAAATTATCATACTTTTGAATCGGATTTTGATTTCAATTGTGCATGTATAGAATTATCGCGATTTGTGGCGAAAGTTCTAGCAAATTTCCGGTGGCTTATTTGCGGGGATTTTCAACTACAACCTTGCTATTTCTCATATCCGCTCCTTCGCTCTTTTATCTTCGTTTTCGGTTTATACTATAGTTTCAAAAGATGTGGTTTTTACGTAAGTCCATAATTCTGGTTCTTGCTCTAATCCAGACCATGTGCTTGTTTCAAATGCAGCGTTATTACCACATCCTGTTCATGTTGGATTGGATATGCCTATTCGTGATATTTTTACCTTTTTTTCATTTAAAAATTCAAATTCTATCTTTTAAAATTATCCATCGTTCTAGTCAAAATGTAAATAAAACTATCTGGGATCGGGAAAAAATGTGCAAATATCATGAAGAATCAGATGCTCATTTAGCTAAAATAATTGTAAATAATTCTAAGGACGTTGATCAAATTAATATTGATCTATTTTAACACACAATATTACATGTTATTATTCCTCCAAAGGCTCATTGGCCTGTACAAAGGTGGAAAACAGATGAGTTGCTTACTCAGAGATGAAAAGCAAAGGAAAATTTAAAATGATCACTTACTCACATACGAAGGAGAAGAAAAGAAAATATAGATAAAATGAAAACTATATTAATTAGATTAAATAGACTCAAGAAAAGAAAAGAAAAAAAAACATAAATAAAAATAACTTCTACGAAGCCAAAGAATTTTAACAATTTCAATTTTCGCTCCAATCGATAATTTTGCTCAATTTGATCAAATTGATATTTATCTATTTTAACTTGAAATTGTTCATAGTTTAAAAGTCGGGGCAAATAAAGCATTTACGACTGACTCTTTCCGTCATGGATCTGGTGTTTTACGTTGGAACCTTATCCGATTTTAAAGCACAGCCAAAAGAATGCATCTCAAGCTTGTTACCTTTGGAGTTGCGTGGGAAAACCGTGATCTGGCCCATTTTACGATTGTATGAAATAAACTAAACGCGTTTTTCGGGCGGAGTTGCGTTTGCATAATGAAAATTATAAGAGATGAAATTGGTTCAAGGATTACTAGTGATAAGAATGAGCTTTGGATTTTTATTAATTTTAGACGTCGTGATAATAATTATCCACCAGATAATAGTTCTCGGAAATTAGAAGATTGGATAACTCATTACAATCAAGTATTTTCACCGGTGATGCGGCAGTTGAATCACGGCTAGACTCTATTATCGGAAGAAATTTCAAAGCCCCACCCAAATAGTAAAACATCCGTTTCTGTTGAAGATGTAACGGTAGCAATTGAAGCTCTAAAAAGTGTGCATTCTTTTGATCATGATGGTGTACATTCAGATCATATAAAATGGGCATCCCCCAAAGCAATCCTTCTTCTCGCTACTCTCTTTGCTTCTATTCTTTCTTCTGGAGTTCTTCCAACTAGCTTTTCTTGCGCTACCACTTCACCTCTTTCAAAAAAAGGAGGGAATACGAATCGATGTTCTGATTACAGGCCAATTACTGTTTCGTGCCAGATATGCAAATTTTCTGAGTTAGTTTTATTAAAGTATTATTTGAAAAAAAAACTACGTTTTCTAAAGAGTTAAAGAGGCTGAATCACAAGTTCGAACCTTAAAACATACAGGGATTAGAAGGTACAGTTGGGGGGCTGCCGCCCCCAAACCCCCGCTTTCGTAGCCTTTAAATAAGAAAAAAAATTTAATTGAAAGTAAGGAGCGACATTAAAACTTAAAACGAACAGAAATTATTCCGTATATGAAACGGGCTGTGCCCTCCTCAACGCCTCGCTCTTTACGCTAAAGTTTTCATTGTTTAAAAAAAGAGTTGTGAGAAAGTCAAACTTTAGCGGAAAGAGCGAGGCGTTGAGGAGGGCATATCCCCTTTCATATACGGAATAATTTCTGTTCGTTTTAATTTTTAATGTCACTCCTTACTTTCAGTTTAATTTTTTTTATTTATTTAAAGGCTGCGAAAGCGGGGAGTTTGGGGGGCGGCAGCCCCCCAACTGTACCTTCTAATCCTTGTACGTTTTAAGGTTCAAACTTGTGACTCAGCCTCTCTCACTCTTTAGAAAACGTAGTTTTTTTCAAATAATTTCTGCACATTTTTGTACAGTTTATTACTTATTATTGCTTGACTAACTGTTAGATGATTGTGTATTATTCTTTTCTTTCTCGACAGGGTGTTTTAAGGGTCAACCTTGTAACTCAGCCTCTTTAACTCTTTAGAAAACGTAATTTTTTTCAAATAATTTAAAAAGGAAACTGATTTTCTTTTTTAAACTTTTAATTCAGTATATAAAAAATTTCCTATGTCAGGGAATCAAACCCGGGTTTTCCGCATAACTGTCAGGAGTTTCTACCGCTCTACTAAAGAGAAACATTTGTAATTGTATTTTTAGAAAGTGGAATCTATTTTTACGCAAGCAAATACCCACAAAACTTGATATTTGGTTTTTGGAAAACAGGGAAGGAGTGATCAGATTGAGCTGAAATTTTGAGGATAAGCTCCCAGGCCCCAGGAAAGCTTATCCTCTGAATTTCAGCCCGATCAAACAACGTTAAAGGGGGTTGTGGTGGGAAAAATTAACATGGGCTCTTATAGGAAAACGAGGTTTTTCGTAAATGTAAATTCGGGGGATAATTTTTTCGGTCTCAAAATATCAAAGGGCCCTAACAGGTCAAATTCTGCTTCGAATGAGTCCTCATTTACCCGGATCAGTTGCCAACTGTTGCCTGTAGGCGTGGCTAACAAGAAAAAAAAGAACTTTAAGTGGCTATATTTGTTTTTTGGAAAACAAGGAAGGAGTGATCAGATTGAGCTGAAATTGCGAGGATAAGCTCCCGGGCCCTAGGAAAGCTTAACCTCCAATTTTCAGCCCAATCGGACAACGTTAAAGGGGGGCTGTGGTCGGAGGGTCGAAACTTCCGGCCCACTTTTACCCATGAAGATAAAGTCGAAGGGGGGTGAAATTTTGCAAGTTTCTTAGTTTGAGCTTGGGCTACAAAATGCGATTACAGCTGTCTCTCTGCGATTGCTAGGACCGGAAATCGCTTAACATTGTGGTGGGTCGCCTCTTTATAGAGGCACAAGTGTGCCTCCTGGATCTGGAGTCTTGTAACCAAGGCCTGAATCAAATTGAGTTCCGTAAGGGACTAAGCATGGATGTTGCTCATACACTCCTTTCAAGAATAATATCCTTTTGTAAGCAATGGGATAGAGTTTATACACTTGCATTAGATTTTGCGGTTGCGTATGATTCAATTATCCATTCTTTGGCTATGACTGCGCTTCTGAAGAATAATATCCCACCACCAGTAATTTTGGTTTTAAAAAAGTGGCAAGGCTCATATCGTATTCGTATTAAGTGGAATAATCATTTTAGTGATTATAAAGTTAAGTTCTGTAGGGGACTGAGGCAATTAAGCAATATTTCTCCTTGGATTTTCAATATGAATTTTTGGGGCTATTTTTTTTTAAGTTGTAGCAATTTATTATACAAAAAAAGAGCCTAAATCAATCGGTAGCTCACCAAAAGCGTCACTTGCAAGGATGTGCTACTAACAAAAAATAGAAGAAAACAAATAGACAAAAAAAAGAAAAAAAAAACAAGAATAATAAGCAGGAGGGTGAAACCGTGTACCAAAAGATAAACTTACATAAATAAATCATACACAATAAAACAACATAATATCATGATCCCGAAGCAATAAAATAAAACAATAAACAATTACTGTCAAATTTAATTCCATCAATCTCAATCTGTTTCGAAGGTATACTTACCAAGCAACCCTACACGTAGCTTAGATTTAAATTGACTAAAGAGCTATTCATTGGTACTTGGGACAAGCTTGTTCCACAGCTTATCCCCTCTATAAATAACTGAAAAAGCAGTCCTACTAGAAACTAGGCGAGGAACCTCAATATCTCCACTTGTCCGAGTTTTGTGACAATGAACATTCGATCTTTCCCGAAATATTCCTGTAAAACAGTCTGGAAGGCACCCATAACAATACTTATACATAAGAACCAGTGTTTAAATTCAGGCAAGCCAGCTGCAAGCATTATATTAACTATACTGTACGTTGACCTGACCGACTCTCGGTTCCCTATTCCACAAAACGATCTAATAGCATTATTCTGCAGTACACGTATTGGGCGAAGTATTGAGGGGAAAGTACCAAGCCATACAGACGAACAGTACAAAATGTACGGATGTTTAATAGAAAAATATTCTAACCGTAAAATATATGAAGGAAAAAAGTGTTTTAATTTACGAATAATCCCTAAATTCAGCGATAAAATTTTACTTATAGCTTTTACATGGTACTTAAATTATAAATTTTCATCAATAATAATCCCAAGGTACTTGACAGAACTTGACCACTTAACAATACCCTTCGGTGAAGCTACTTCAGTAATCCAAGGATAATAATTTGGAGACCGCGAAAAGATAACAAAATTTGACTTACTTATGTTTAGGTTGAGCCGGTTTACCTTCAACCATAGGCATGTCCTAGTCATTGCTGCATTAATTGTAGAGGTAATTAGTTGTTCAATTAAAGCAACACACCTCAATGTTGCATCATCAGCAAATAAGGGTGTAGTGATCCTGGGCCCAGAAGGTACAGGATCGACTAAATACCTAATTTCAGAAGTAGTTGCAACAGCATTTGGCAGATCATTAATAAAAATTAAAAAAAGGAGTAGGACCTTATACAGAGCACTGGGGGACACCACATTTAACAATACTTTTACTTGAAGAAAATCCATTAAGGTGAACGTACTGCTCCCTATTATGGAGGTAATCATGAAGCAAAGCCAAAGTAGCTCCTCTTAGTTCATAAAATTTACATTTTCGCAATAGTATTTGGTGGTCAACAATGTCAAATGCCTTAATCAAATCCAGAAACAAACCAGCTACTTTAAGACTATTATCAAGAGTTCCATTAATTACCGAAGTTATATATGATAATGCCATCTCTGTAGTTCTACCCTTCCTGAAACCAAATTGAATTGGATTTAACAGTTTATGCAGTTCCAAATGATCATATATTCTAGTATTAATACACTTTTCTAGTACACGAGAAATAACAGGTAAGACCGAAATAGGCCGATAATTACCAAAAGATCATTCTTATTACCGCCTTTAAAAATAGGAGTTATCCCATCAACTTTCAAGTAATCAGGAAACCTTCCCTGTTTCAAACACACATTAATAAGGGAAGGAACATCGGCAATACAAGGAAAAGCTGTTTTTAACGCAAGAACAATAAGTGAATCACTACCGGCCGAAGTAATTTTCATCCAAAAAATAAGTTTCTGTACTTCATAGCGAGAGAAGGGTTTCATATACTTAGAAATATCAATTGGAGTCTTCATAAAAAAGAAAACTCCCAACGAGGATCATCATCATAAGGTATAATACGGAAATATAAAGTTACGCCAATATTAGCAAAATGTTAAGAAAGAGCACCACATACTTCATCTGGTTTATTCGTTGGCAAACCATTCTGCATTACTACTTCATCGGGGAGAATAGAATTTTCTGACGATATAATGCTTTAATTATTTCCCATGTTTTGCAGGGTTGCCACTAATTTCTAAGAATTTGTTTTCGAGATATTTTTGTTAACATTTCTCTATGATTTATTAAGGGCATTCCTGTAACTTCTATAAATTGTTTAAAAGATTGGATTACTTTCATTGTTTCAGGAATTCTTATAAAGTTGATCTCTTTAATTGATACAACGTAATAGGATGGGCGTCAGCTATGGTTTCTTAAGATTCTTTTTCCTTGATAGTGAACGAGCCATCATACAAGTCTTTGTCATTATTAAGATCAGCATATCATAAAATATTTGAAAACTCATATTTATATCATCCGTAATATCGACCAAATTATTCAGACTTCTGCAATTTCCTGCTTAAACTTTTAAAGGTTACTCTGGTTAAACATGGGTATTGGACTCTTTGGAATTATTGGTGCTGACTTTGGGGGAATATAAACCTCAAATCTCGTTGAAATCCTAAAATGATCTGATACATCTGTAATAATAACTCTTTGAGCTGAAGAATCCAAATTTGAAAAAAATATTGTCAATAAGCTTCGATGATGAGTTGGTGACTAGTGTGCAAATATTAATTGTAGGAAATAAACCATAGGACTAGGAAAGTTGAAAAAAATCCATAGAAATGCTTGTATCCAGCTCCTGAAGGTCAATATTAAAATCCCCAAGCATCATAAATGGACGTGAACCAGTTGGTAATTTCTCAAGTTGCGTATCCAGAAGATCCATAAAGATAGGTATAGAGCCAGATGGTGGCCTATATAATATAATAACATAAACATATTTAGGTTTTAGCCTAAACTGAAGAATAAATGGTTCGAATAATATTTCCTAATATATTACTAGGTCATTTCTTGCCAAAACCTCAATATCGCTTCGCATGTATACCCCATTTTCCCCATGTTGTCTGAACTGTCAATTCCTATTGTAAAATTTGTATCCTGGAATTTGTAAGAGAGCTGAGTTGTGGTCATTCAGCCAGGTTTCAGTAAGACCGATAACCTGGAAAGAAGAATGTTCACATATCTCATTTAAAAATTAAACGAAGAATTGAGCCATTGGCAATTAAGGTGGAAGACTTTCAGGCCTCTCGCATCATCATACTCAGATTGAATTCCATCTTTAAACAAACGTTTCGAACTAATAGAATTATATTGGCCTGCTATCCCAACATCATAACCCCGATGTAGCTGCTCCAATGTAGCTAAATATATCTCCAAAATCTACATTAGGAGCTTCCAGATTATTACGACGGCTAATACTCCAGGAATACCGATGAAAATTATCCATTGTAGCTAAATTCCAAAAAAACCTGGGTACATGGCTTCAATAATAATAAAGTTAACAAACAAACCAGAAAAAAAAATATCAACTTCAAAACACTAATAAGAAAAAGAAGAGGTCATGAAAATATTGCCTGTCACAAATCATCAATAAAACTTAATCAACAAAATACACAAATTACGATATCAACAGACCCTTTGCATTGTACCAAGGCAATTTAGTTACAGTGTTGACTGTTTTGACTCAAAGAACAGGGGTAAGGTAGGGGGTACCCAGCATTCCACTCTTTTTCCAGTAGACATTTACGGATACCCAGGAGTTCCTTGCGCACAATGTGCACACGAGGCGTAACATCATCGCCAATAAAAGCATTCTTATGCACACTGAACTGTTTCCCTTCAAGTGTTCTCGCATTATTAAAATAGAGAATCGAACCTGTGTATTGTCCACGTTAATTTTTACAAACTTTTTCGAGCACTGAGCAACACTAAAAGACGGCAAATTTCCGCTATCAAATGACAATCTATGCACCAGCACATCCGAAATCAGAGACTTAGCATCCTTAATAGGTACTTCATTTAGGCCCCAAAATAATAAGTTGCACATTCGTTACAATTACTAATTATCTCCGGTTGACCCGCCACAACCTTCTGTCAAAACCAGAAGTTCTGATTTCATTGTTGCAAGTTCATTCTCAAGTCCATTATTTTTATTTTCTATTGATGTTACACGATTCATCACTGCACTTAAATCAGTTTTTATCCCCAAGACTTAGTGCTTCAGTGTCTCAATATTCGTATTTATGGACTGGACCATTTCTAGGGTTTCAGCAATAATCTCTGTATATAACATCTAAAAATTATTAAGAACACTACCATCAGAATTACTTGTAGAGTTTTTCGCAGAGTCTGATAATTTAGCTTCAACTCGATTTTATTCTCTACCTTTCATTCCTATAATAACGGAATAAAAATAAGACTATTCACCTACCTTTATGAACTTATTTTTTACCCACGCTAATTCACAGCGTGCAGTTTACATGTTCCATTAAAAGGGCACGGCTAACACCAAAATCAGGAATTTTCTTAAAATAGAAATCGCTGGCCAAAAATTACAGGGTGCAAAAACTCCAACTTGTCCAATTAAAGTTATTTGATGCTTTCACGAGTACTCACAATGTCGCAAACATTGTATTACATTGCATCCGCTGCGTTAGCTTAAATGCAGTCAAACAAGTTCACTCATTGACTGCTGAATGAGAACTGATTGATCAAATTCAGTTGACTTTTATTTATGGTAAAGGTTATGTCCTGTCGTAGATTGCTTACGCAGATGATTTACTCCTTTTGAGTCTATCACTTCAGTCACTTCAACAAAATGTAGATTTTTTAGCAAAGGTTTTTAGTGAGCAAGGACCTTTATCGCCCTGAAAAGTGTCAGTTTTTAATTCTTGGTCATAAGGCTAATGACCCCGTTAATTCAGAAATTTCTGTTCGTATTTTAAAACCTTTGGAATCTTTTTTACATCTTGGAGTGCCTTATGGACCAACTTTAGTTCTATGCCGTGCTTCTATTTCTAAAGCAGTTAAAAGTGGAATAGCGTCTAGTTTCGGGGCAGTAATTTGTCTTCGCCATCTTCTTTCTCGAAAATCACTGGCTCGGATATATAATACTGTCGCTTTCCCTCAGATTTTACTTTTTTCATCGCTTCTCCCGTTTTTTAGAATTAGTAATATTGCGCATGTAAAAACCAACTTTTTTAATTTTGCTAAGTTACTTTGCCGCTTGTTTAAATCTGAATCAAATACTTTTTTTAATGAATACACATAAAATAAAAAAAAACCTGTTGATGTTTTTGAGAAAAAGCAAAAGAAATTTTTATCTAAATTACCCCTTTTTCTCATAATTTATATAAAGCTGAGCATGAAGCTTACATTTTTTTTTTTTTTTTTTATTAATATTTTTTTTTGTAAATGAATAAAGTGGTTAATATGTGAAGTGTTAATTTGTGTGGTAAGTTTGATTGAAGGCCTTTGCGTACTTGTTGTTATATGGTTTAAAAGATTTTATGGCCTGTTGATTATCGGTTATTTTTAAATTTTACTCTTCGTATTCGGAGGAAATAAAAAGTTCAAATTGGATTGAAATGTGTTTATTCATTTGATGCTGCTTCTGCGGTTACTAACGACACTAATGACATTAAGTTGAAACTTTTAGGGAGCGTTTAGGAGGAGATTCAATTAAACGAAAAACCTACATACATGCAGGTATTAAAAGGGCATGTAAGCACTATAAGGCATACAAAGACAAAGGCAGCGATGCTCTATCATAGCTAGTAATATCATTAGTATTTTAAAGGAGCTAATTTCATTGAAAATTAAAAGTTCTAGTGTCCTCTTAAGGGTCAAACGTGATTAGAAGACAATCAGTCCTCCTCTTTAGCTCATAATTTTTCAGACACTTCCAATCAAAACTTTAAGACAGCTATTTTTTTCAGCATAGCTGAGTGGTTTAGTAACTATATCTCTAGGGTTATTGGTTAAGTCAACCCCCCACAGTTATGTAATTTGCCGATTATGCTTAAGAACTAAATGTTGCTTTAAAATTTAATCCAAAGACGCTGTTTGTATATTGGTTGCCAATAAGATATCTCAGCAATGTAGCAAGAACGACTGAGGGTATTAAGTTCAAATTTTCGGGGCTACTTCTATTACTACTTCTGCTCTTAAAATTTTACTAAATCAAAAGATTCTAGTTGTATCCAGGCTGCGAAAGAGCAGAGATATATTTTTTTGGGAATGGTATTAACTTTTATTTATCAGGTCAACTAAAGGATGTATATGACTTAATTATGCACTACTATTTGTTTCATGATTTTCAAAAGAGTTTATGGTGTTAAAAATTGCTGAAAAAGTTTCTCCAGCATTTAAATAGCAGGCCAAACTAGAAATTCTTAAATAAAAACCGGAAATATTCAAAATATTTTTTGTTTTTCCCTGAAAAAAACTATGTCAATATAAAACGAACAGAAATTAATTTAAAAAACATTTTTCCACGAAATAAGTTTAAAAAAAAGTAAAGAACTCTATTAAACCAAAAATGAACAATAGTAGAATCAAATAATCTACCAAGCATATAACTACCAAAAATCAGTTTCAATAAATAAATGAAACTCAAAACGAAAAGAAATTAAAATAAATAACAGAGTCAACTCAAAACGAGCAGAAATTAATATGAGTAGGGTTCAAAACCCTTATGCTTTCTAAAATCTAGAATATAATTTGTACTTTACTGAAAAAATTCTTTTAAATGTTTCATTTTTATAACTTTAATAAATAAAAACTAATTGAGATTTCAAGGAATAAATATCAGCATATGCGTATTAAACTGACAAGTGCACATTTATTTGAATTTTTCTTCTGCAAAATACAAATTATATTCTAGCTTTTAGAAAGCATAGGGGTTTTGAACCCTACTCATATTAGTTTCTGCTCGTTTCGAGTTTGAATCTGTTATTTATATTAATTCCTGTTTGTTCTGGGTTTTATTAATTTATTGATACTAATTTGTGATAGTTGTATGCTTGGTAGATTATTTGATTCTATTTTTGTTTATCTTTGGTTTAATGGAGTTCTTTACTTTTTTTTAAAAAACTTATTTTGTAGAAAAAGTTTTTTTTTAATTAGTTAAAAAAAAGGTAATTAGTTAAAAATAGTGCATCCACTATCCCGTAATTTTTCGAGGATTCCCCGGATTTCTCCAACAGAAAATAGGGTTGTCCGAAGTATCCCAAAAATTAAGATTCGTAAAAGCACGAACATCTGCATAAAATTTTTGATGAGAAATTTTTGATGATATTTCAGAAGACCAAATTTTTATTTGCGGGAACTCATAAATAGTGGAAGCGAAAATCAGTAACAACATAATAAAACATAGTATGAGATAAACAAAATCGATTTTTATAGCAAAAAGCGGTTTCATAAAACAAAAAAAAATCAGAGAGATAGTATTTAATAAGAGCTTCGATTACGCTTTTTGAAGATGTTGAGGCAGCTTTACCTGGAATGAAAGAAAAAAAGTTATTTCAGTCAAGAAACAAATTTATCTTATCAAATTACATTAAACAGTAGGTACAATTTTGGAAAGAAAATCAACACCAACAGTTTTGAAGAGAATCATAATATTATATGAAGAAAGGAATAAAAATAATAGAATAATAAAAATAAATAGTGATAGAAAATAAAATAGAATAATAAAAATAAATGGTGTAAACAGCTACGAATAACAAATACAATTGAAACGATAGTAATTATTGCAAAAATCTTCATGCTTTTCAATCCAATTCGCAAACATGCTTAGCTACACATCAACGTCTAGGCATAATCAGTATTGATCAAACATCATTTATTTCCTCTTTCATAAGAAGCCCTTGGTAAGCACAGGTAAGGACAGGGCTTTGGAGATAATGCATTAAGCTTTGGACAAAAATACAATACAAATACAACTGCATAGGTGTAAAACCAATACAATTGAAAATATAGTAATTATTAGCCAAATCTTCATCCTTTTGAATCCAATTCGCAAACATACTTAGCTACACATCAACGTCTAGGCATAATCAGTATTGATCAAACATCATTTATTTCCTCTTTCATAAGAAGCCCTTGGTAAGCACAGGTAAGGACAGGGCTTTGGAGATAATGCATTAAGCTTTGGACAAAAATACAATACAAATACAACTGCATAGGTGTAAAAACCAATACAATTCAAAATATAGTAATTATTAGCCAAATCTTCATCCTTTTGAATCCAATTCGCAAACATACTTAGCTACACATCAACGTCTAGGCATAATCAGTATTGATCAAACATCATTTATTTCCTCTTTAATAAGAAGCCCTTGGTAAGCACAGGTAAGGACAGGGCTTTGGAGATAATGCATTAAGCTTTGGACAAAAATACAATACAAATACAACTGCATAGGTGTAAAAACAAATACAATTGAAAATATAGTAATTATTAGACAAATCTTCATCCTTTTGAATCCAATTCGCAAACATGCTTAGCTACACATCAACGTCTAGGCATAATCAGTATTGATCAAACATCATTTATTTCCTCTTTCATAAGAAGCCCTTGGTAAGCACAGGTAAGGACAGGGCTTTGGAGATAATGCATTAAGCTTTGGACAAAAATACAATACAAATACAACTGCATAGGTGTAAAAACCAATACAATTGAAAATATAGTAATTATTAGCCAAATCTTCATCCTTTTGAATCCAATTCGCAAACATACTTAGCTACACATCAACGTCTAGGCATAATCAGTATTGATCAAACATCATTTATTTCCTCTTTAATAAGAAGCCCTTGGTAAGCACAGGTAAGGACAGGGCTTTGGAGATAATGCATTAAGCTTTGGACAAAAATACAATACAAATACAACTGCATAGGTGTAAAAACCAATACAATTGAAAATATAGTAATTATTAGCCAAATCTTCATCCTTTCGAATCCAATTCGCAAACATACTTAGCTACACATCAACGTCTAGGCATAATCAGTATTGATCAAACATCATTTATTTCCTCTTTCATAAGAAGCCCTTGGTAAGCACAGGTAAGGACAGGGCTTTGGAGATAATTCATTAAGCTTTGGACAAAAATACAATACAAATACCACTGCAAAGGTGTAAAAACCAATACAATTGAAAATATAGTAATTATTAGCCAAATCTTCATCCTTTTGAATCCAATTCGCAAACATGCTTAGCTACACATCAACGTCTAGGCATAATCAGTATTGATCAAACATCCTTTATTTCCTCTTTCATAAGAAGCCCTTGGTAAGCACAGGTAAGGACAGGGCTTTGGAGATAATGCATTAAGCTTTGGACAAAAATACAATACAAATACAACTGCATAGGTGTAAAAACAAATACAATTGAAAATATAGTAATTATTATCAATATCTTCATCCTTTTGAATCCAATTCGCAAACATGCTTAGCTACACATCAACGTCTAGGCATAATCAGTATTGATCAAACATCATTTATTTCCTCTTTCATAAGAAGCCCTTGGTAAGCACAGGTAAGGACAGGGCTTTGGAGATAATGCATTAAGCTTTGGACAAAAATACAATACAAATACAACTGCATAGGTGTAAAAACCACTACAATTGAAAATATAGTAATTATTAGCCAAATCTTCATCCTTTTGAATCCAATTCGCAAACATGCTTAGCTACACATCAACGTCTAGGCATAATCAGTATTGATCAAACATCATTTATTTCCTCTTTCATAAGAAGCCCTTGGTAAGCACAGGTAAGGACAGGGCTTTGGAGATAATGCAATAAGCTTTGGACAAAAATACAATACAAATACAACTGAATAGGTGTAAAAACCAATACAATTGAAAATATAGTAATTATTAGCCAAATCTTCATCCTTTTGAATCCAATTCGCAAACATGCTTAGCTACACATCAACGTCTAGGCATAATCAGGATTGATCAAACATCATTTATTTCCTCTTTCATAAGAAGCCCTTGGTAAGCACAGGTAAGGACAGGGCTTTGGAGATAATGCATTAAGCTTTGGACAAAAATACAATACAAATACAACTGCAAAGGTGTAAAAACCAATACAATTGAAAATATAGTAATTATTAGCCAAATCTTCATCCTTTTGAATCCAATTCGCAAACATACTTAGCTACACATCAACGTCTAGGCATAATCAGTATTGATCAATCATCATTTATTTCCTCTTTAATAAGAAGCCCTTGGTAAGCACAGGTAAGGACAGGGCTTTGGAGATAATGCATTAAGCTTTGGACAAAAATACAATACAAATACCACTGCATAGGTGTAAAAACCAATACAATTGAAAATATAGTAATTATTAGCCAAATCTTCATCCTTTTGAATCCAATTCGCAAACATACTTAGCTACACATCAACGTCTAGGCATAATCAGTATTGATCAAACATCATTTATTTCCTCTTTCATAAGAAGCCCTTGGTAAGCACAGATGTACCGGGAGTAAAACACGATATACTTGAAATACCAAAATAAAGTTCCTTCTTTAATTCGGACTCCTATAATTAAGCTAAATCTAGTTTCAAAAATGAAAAAGTCCTTAATCAGCAAAGACAAGAAATTGCAATCTTTGGATTTCGCTAAGACAGTGAGCAATAAGAAAAGTGCTACGCACAATATTTTTAAGGACGTTTAAACGATAAGAACCGTGTGAACGCCTAAATCATCAATATTATTTAAGACGTATTATTGGACGAGGGTTCGCGTCCTTGGGGCCCGTGAGCCAATGGCAGGCAGTCCCTAGAGCGCAGGACGAAAGAACTGCGTTTGGGAGTGGGGTAAATGTGTTTTTTAATTTTAATATTAAGTTGGATCTAAAAGAGTTCGCACCGCAAATAATCTCGGTCACCATTTATTGTCTTTGAAGTGACCCATTGCTGTACAACTAAGCATGTAAGTTTAATAAATCTATTGTCTTTTACGAGTGTTCGTTTCTCTTGTATGTCTGAGTCTAGTCCGATAATAGGTAACTAGTTCGCCAGTCTCCAAGGTAAATGCTCCCTAAGGAATCTGATCTCCAAGTGGCGCTATAGGAGAAATCTCGATCGCTACGAGCAAATCTTTTCGATTACCGCAAATAATCCTTCAATGGTACAAATGGCGCGTATCGGACATTGGAGGAAAACTGCGAACTAGTTAGGCTATTTAAACCTTGTAATTCAAATTTAATTTTCGGAAAGATACAGACATATAAGAAAATTTATTAGGCCTATAACCGCTTGGATACTACATGAAACCCATTATATAAAATTGTATATATTAGCCAACCAAAAATTAGTTTATTTAAAATTTATAAAAATTTTTAAAAACCGCACAAAAAAAAAAAACGAAAAAATTGACGATATAAATGAATTAAGATTATTGCAAAAGTTAGTCGCAAAAAATAAATAAATTTCGAAATATATACCGGAAAACAATGGTCAGTCAGATATTGACGAAATTAATATCCAATTGACCCAGTTTGTACAATTAACAAAAACAGACATTGAAGCGTTAAAAGACATGCTCCTACTACGATTAAGAGCCCAGGCCCTAAACTTTCTAAAACAGGTCGAACATACAAGAGGCAATAACGCCAACTTGCCAATAAATACGGTGGATGACTTGTTAAAAGAATTCAAAGAGAGATTTATAGAAACCAGTTCAATAAATAAATTAAAACATGGAGTAGTGAACTTTGATTTTTCACAAAATATAATGGAATATCTGGATAATATACGCATTTCCGCAGAAGCAAAATACGGAAGTGGTTCGGGGCAACTGTATGAAAAAGTCATACTAAATACCTTTTTGCAAGGGCTACCCCAAAACTATATCGAGTAGTAATATCCAAGAATATTCAGACGTTGGACCTTGCAGTCCAAGAGGTAGAACGACTAATTGAAGTTGATAAAATGGTTGCTAATCATAGTAATACAAAAATAAACAGCCTAGGCGACTCAAACGCGAACCTAATCTTCAAGGGCGATCAGACATCCCCCAATTTCTTTTCAAGGGATAACTCCCCATTAGCACAAAGAAACAAAACGCCAGAACCCACTAGGCAGAAAACAGTACGTTTTCAGCCCATTAACCCTACAATAATAAGGTGCTATAACTGCAATCATGTGGGCCACGTAGCAAGAGAGTGCCACTACGTCACCAATCCCATACCAAGAAATGCTGTCGGTAATACGCAAAATTACGGTAACCATTTGTTCAGAAGAACAAATATTTTCACCGGTCATGCAATAGACTATAGCAAGGGGTGTTTGCGCCAATCATTACCTTAAAATACGTAACAAACATATCTGGATAACCCTTTCCCCAACAGGCCAATTAATTACCGGTTTGAAAACCGAAATACTCGCCAAAGCCAATATAAGACGAGAATGCAATATAAAAATCATGAAAATTTGCCGATGAGAAATGAAAATTTTACAAGCCAACAGCACTGGCAGTCAACGCCAGCAAATGGCACTGACACGAGACATCCACGCTACCATAATAATACATGGCAAAGACAGGCAGACGTAAATCATTTAAATATGCCTACGGAACCTAATACGTCTAAATATCTATTACAGGCACGGAGAAATGAAATAAATTCTCAGGGAAACGTTTCATGCCCCTCAGAAACATAAGTTGGACCTCGGGGGTGCCAAGGATATTTAGTAGGTCCAGAACAATACTAGTGCCTTCTTGTAGTTATATTATTAACAAGTTACCTATATTTAATAATTTTTGTGTAGAAAACGTTTACTTTACGGCCTTAATTGACAGTGGAGCTACTGTAAATATCATAAACTCTTTCGTATTTAATACGTTGCCTCTGCACATTAGTCGACAAAAGAACCCTAATAATCCCAACTTAACAAGTGTCACAGTCCATAAATTAAATGCAAAAGGGTCAGTTTGCCTAAACGTAAAAAGAGACAATAGAACATTCATGACAAATTTTATTATATGTGATAATCTCCCATATGAAGCTATTATAGGGGCAAATTTTCTAAGGTCTAATAAAATACTATTAGACGTAGCCAACGAGAAGTTTGTATACCCAGCTAAGGTGGGGGAAAATATTTCTACCTTAAGAAATCGTAACAGAGGTTACGAAGATAACATAACAGTAAACAAAATTTCTAATGGTATAATGTCGAAGTATTTCGAACCTCATGTCTCGCAAAGACATGGCATAATTGGAAATTTGTTCAATTATCCTGAAAGATATCGCAGAAATGAAGCAAATTTAAATAATAACAGTATTGAATCTGCGAAAATAAAAATAGGAGATATGCGACAGTACAGATCAAATGAAATTAAGAAAATAGTGGAATTGTGGAAAAACATAATAAAACCCAACGTGACGTCACAAGATGCCGCAATGGCGCAGCATCGCGCCACTATGAATCTAATAAACAATGATAATGAAGAGAGATATTACAGATTTGCGATAAGGAAAACAAAAGTCCCTCCCAAAACGATGCAAAAAATCCAAATGTCACAAATGATCGAGCCAAAAACTAGCAAATCAGAAATATGGTTTGCGACACCGTCTGAAATACCTGAAAATCTGTTATGCGAGGAACAGATTATATCCTATGACAAAGGAGAAGGTTTTATTTGGGTAACCAATAACCATGAAAATGATACAATTACAATTAAAAAGGGGACGTGTTTAGTCCAAATCCAGGTTTTAACGGAAAATGATTTAAATACATGGGAAAATTCAAAAAGAAACCTAGTTAACGGTATTAAAACTTCAAATAACGAATATCCTTTGACTAAATCGCAATTTTTAAACAAATTTAAAATGGATCATATTACGGATATGGAACTTAAGAAAAAATTTTGCTAATTATTATGTATTTTTATGTATTTTTTTTCTGAATCTTAAAATTACATGGGTATTATCCAATTTTACCAGATTTCAATTTTAACGACTGGTAACCCCGTAGCAAAACAGCCATATCGCGTGCCATATAAGCACAAAGAGTGGTTAAAAAATAAAATCCATGAATTAGAAAGGAACGAGATTATACGCCCAAGTATAAGTCCGTATAGTGCACCAATAATCTGAGTACCAAAAAAGAATGGAGATTTTAGGCTCGTTTTAGATTATAGGGCTCTCAACACACAAGCAGTTAGCGACAAATTTCCCCTAACAAGAGTAAACGAAATTCTTGACTCAATTTCAAGCAAAAACAAAATTTTGAACAATTTATACCTGACCCAAGTCTAACACCAAGTGAAAATAGCCGAACGGGATGTCCAGACAACCTCATTATCAGTGTCCAAATACTGTTATTATGAGTACCGAAAAGTACCATTTGGGCTGAAAACAAGTTCACGCGCGCTATGTAGACCCCTGTTGCACCTCTTAAGAGGATTAAGGAATATAATTCATTTTGTTTATGATATTATATGCGGGGGGGAAAACACTGAGCAACACTTGGCAACTTTAGCTAAGGTGTTCGAGAAGTTCAGGCAAGGCAATTTAAAATGCCGGCCTGAGAAAGTAAATTTATTTCAATCCAAAATTAAATTTTTAGGAGTAGTAGTGACACAGGGAGAGATATCCCAAGACCCTGATAAAATAAGATGTGTTGTAAACCTCAAGCCCCCCAGAACTCTGAAATAATGGAGTTGAATTTTAGGACTTACTGGCTACTTAATAAAATCCGTACGCAATTATTCCCAAATTGCGAAACCCCTCACGGAACTAACGAAAGGAAATTCCCATAATGTTACCTGGTCCCAGGACGCTCAAACTTCCCTAGACCAACTCACACAGGCGCTCTCTTCTGAACCACTTTTGTCACTCCCTGATTTCAAAAACGGAAAATTCATCGTTACCACTGATGCTAGCTCAAAGGGCGTAGGCGCTATCCTTTCGCAAACAATACAAGTAGAAAACTCTAACCCTCTCAAGGGACCACCTAAACAAATAGAAAAAAGTTATATGCTATTCAAGTAAAACTTTATCAAAGGGCGAAAGCAGTTATTCCGCCACAAACTTAGAATTGTTATCTATTATCTACCACTTGGACAAATTTAGGCATTAGTTAATTGGGAGAAAATTTATATTACGATCAGACCATAAAAGCTTGCAGTACCTGCACACATTTAAAAACCCCACGGGCATTCTAGCTAGATTGATTATGAAAATCCAAGACTTAGATTATGAATTTGAACATTTAAAGGGAAAACAAAACGCAGCTTGCGAATTTTTGAGTAGATATCCAGAAAATGACCCGTCGGAAACTGAAAAAAATGAAGTTAATGCTATCAATGCTAAAATCAAACATGGATATAAGAAAAACAAAGTCAAAGACGCAGTAAAAGAAAATAAGATTAACTATAGTCCCTTGTCTTTGGAAAATATAAAAAGAAAGCAAAAAAAGGACGAAATGTGCGTAGCACTAATTGATTATTTTGTGAATGATGAGGCGTTACCGGATAAATTCAAAACTATTAGAAAAGAGATAGATAATTTTTACTACGACCTTGATGAAGAAATACTGTGTAGGATTGTGACCACTGAGACAAATAGAAACCAAACCTCGATAATACCTGTATTACCACAAAGCTTGATAGGGCCTGCATTTGAATATTTTCTTTCGGACACAGGTGGACATCCAAGAGTTATGAAAATGTTACATAAGCTAAAACAATACTTTTACATGCAATCGCCACTAACAAAACTTACAGAATTTTGTGAGTACATGCGAAGCATGTACCTTGAGAAAAACCCCCCCAGCTGATCGAGATCCTCCAATGGGAAGGGTTCCAGCGGCAAAGTACTGCTTTAATATCATCTCATTTGACCTGTACGGGACAAATGGAGGCTTACCTGTTTCCAGCAGAGGCCATACGTGTATTCTTTCGGTTGTAGATCATTTTTCAGGATTTACTTTTGCAAAAGCATTAAAAAATCAAGGTGCTTATGCCACAAGTAAGGCATTAGCAAAATTATTTTTACAATTTGGCATTCCTAATAAAATTTTGAGCGACAACGGGAGCAATTTTGTTGCAAAAGTAACAAAAGATTTAATGAGTTTCCTTAATATAGAGATGGTCGAGATTTTAGAATCCCGTATGAGGAGATTATTGAATCTCGGCGATATTATAACGACTCAGAAGATTATAAACAAGAATTCATAAATAGGATGAGGAAAACTTATAGGATAGTTAGGCAAGAATTGGAAAAATGTAAAATAAACCAAGAGCTAAGAAACCAACCCAAAGTTAAGGGGGCTACAGATTTCACAGTAGGAGACTTCGTTTACCTAAAGAACGAGGCGAAAACGGAAGGAAAAAAACTTTCCAACAAATATTCTGGGCCGTACAGACTAGTCAAAAAGTACGATAATGAAGAGACCTTTAAAATGGAGAACCCCGATAGCGGAAAAACTTACAAGGCGCATGTGAGCCGAATAAAAACAGCCAAATTTCCAGAGAGATGGGTATCTCATCCCTCTTTTACTGATTCGTCAGATTCGGAAAATGAGCCCCCTCGGTCAAGACTGGCAGAGCTAAAACCCTTTAATTTCAAACAAGATTATTTTGAAAATGAAAGTGATTAACAAAACTTTGAAGAATTTTTGTCTATGGAAAATCTAGTTATTCCAGATAAAAAATCCGTAACACCAGTAAGAATAATAACGCCAAAAAGCCCAACAAGTTATTCATCAGCAAACGCAGGAGATTTAGATTATACAAGATCTCCAAAAACTCAATTTTTTCCCGATAGAATCTCGACCCCATGTCCCCCCAACAGATTTCCAGACGATATGGTTTCCCCCACAACACCAATAGAAAGGCCCTTGTCATTACAGGAGGAATTAAACAGAGCTGTAGAAACACCCTTTATTACTGTAAAGAAAACTCCTCTCAAAGAGTTAATTAAAACAAGCCTGCGAGAAGCTATGGATTTATTAAATTTTCCCATAAAAACGAGTCAAAGTACAGTGCCCAGTACTAAAACTCCAAAGGATGACCAGCAAGGTCAATATCATGATATAACTGGGTCTAAGGTCAAACCTAAACACGACTGGACGTGGTCTTCACGGAGGGGATCCCTATTGCAAAGAATACCCCATCCCCCTGAAGACATGGCCTTCAAACAATGGAGGAACCCCGCAAAAACTATTGATTCCTCCCAAAGCTCTCATGAATCTTTCAAATCCCCCGAGTTGAGAACTCAAGGCGAGGACTTAGAGAATAAACCTTTTACGTCAAGAGGAGCAGAAATTTACGAAGGACGGGCAGGTGATACCTCAAAAATAGCAACCTCTAAAATTTCTAATCCGGATTCGTCAGCAACCAGTTCTGAAGAGTCTGAAGTCGAACCAGACCAAATAGTAGCTAAAGAAATAGGGAAAGCTAGGCCGACCTCAGCAGCCGCACACGGAAACAAACGAAATTAAAAGGGCAAGAATTTTTTAAAAAACAATACAAAAAATTTGACCTTATTTCGCTAGACAAACCTAAAAATAAAAAACTGCAAGAAACAGAGGATATAATAACGACACAGTCAGGTAGAACTGTTAAAAAACCTTACAGATGTAAATATCCATAATTAATTAAAATACAATTTTAAAATTTATTAATTTAAAACCATAATAAATTAAAAATTGTGCAATTAAATTTAAACAAGACAATATTAATGAAAAAAAAAAAAAAAAATACTACGAGTAATTTCAAAACGTTGACGATCAAATAAAATAACCAAAGGTAGGAAGCTCGTGGTTGACTGAAAACGACAGCTCGCGTTGGACCACGTCTTGTCGGACGCCCATGGAGGAATTCAAGGCCCATGATTGTTTTGTAATTTTTTGTGTGTTAATGAACGTAGGAAGGGATATTTCTCAGTCCTTCAAGTGTAATGAATTAGTATTTTTATGCCAATCAGGGCCAGTCAAAACAATACTCAAAGGTTGAATAGAAACTTCTGTGAGCTAGTTAAGCTTTCGTTTTTTGAATCAGAATGTATCGAAAGAGAAACAGAGAATTTACTTTCTTATAGCTCCGAGAAAAAAAAAAAAAGCTTTTTAATATAATTATATTATATCTATTACGTATGCTGTCCGACAGCTGTGTTAAACATTAGTTTCATATAGAAACAAAGGCATTTATGTATTTAGCTCCTTGGCGAAAAAAAAAAATTAATTTCATTAGTTTATATCTATGACTTATAAAATAAAAGAGAGATCACTGTTCTATAGTTCTGTGACAAAAATGTCCTTTAATTTCCTTGGTTTATCCATGACATTTATTTTTCTCTATTTTTTGTGGCATATTTTCTAAATTCAGTCACTTTATATCTTACCTATACTAACTCTGGTCCCCCTCATATTTTATATTAAAAATCCACCCATGTCCTAACCGATATGGATATTATCAAAAAAAAAAAAAAACAATAAATTATAAGTACGGAAGCGTCTATTTATACTAAACATTTTATATTATTGCAGATTATGATTATTTTAGGCCTACCAGTGTAATTATGCGCCGCAAGTTTGCTCATTCATGTGTTTCTTACTCGAGGAATATAATGTTTCTCACTCGAGTAATATATGTACCAATAGCCAACTATTGGTAACTATAACCAAACAACCTATGGTACGTTTATATGTAGAATTTCACGGCGGATGTGAAATTATATCTCAATAATAATATGTAAAATTATAAAACCATTTAATCAGTTAAGATATATGGATTGAAACCCTGTGTATGTCCAATGGCGACTAAGTAAAACCCACAAGGAAATCCCGATTAATGTGAAGGTATTTCTCGCTTAACGGATTCTAATAAGACTTTAATATAATATTTATTTATTTAGTCCTGAAGGATTTGCTCAAACAATAGCCTTCTAAAAAGATATTGATGTCATTTCTTCATTATGCTTATATTCCTTGCCAAGCATTAACTGGAATCTACGGAGGCAAGCTTGGAAATCCTGCATCTAATGACCTTATTCAAAAGGCGAATACGAGGCACCAATGTTGACTTGCAATTACGGAAAAATTCGGAGACTAAGAACCTCTGCATTTCAGCCGTTAAACCCGGAGCCCCATAAGAACGTCTAAGCCAAGAAATAGGGAGGACATCAGAAAACTAGTGGGTATAGAGGTCTCCACTAGTCCTTGTTGTGTCTCGTTCCCCAATTGTAGTATCGTTTGCGTAAAACCGTGTGGTTATGACGCTGCAACATGCGTTTTTTATACAGCACGGACTAGCGTGAACAATGCAGGCAAAAAAAAATATTGTAAAAGTATACCTCAAACTTAATAATACAGGGTAAATTATGTTTATTTAATATCGATATTTCCGTTCTCAAAACAAATTGAAGAAATTTCTGTTTTAGATTTTCATTGTGAGTACCAATATTAGTGTATTTATTTAATTCTGTCTCATAGCTAAGAAATTATAACCAAATTAATGCGTGAATTATTGTATGTGTATTTACTTAAAAGAACAGGTGATTCTGTCGCGTTGTCTTTATTGCAGGAAAGTAAATGGACATTTTGGTCATCTAGTATTACAATAAGCTGCCCAGTACAAATACGACCCAGTAACATCTATTTTTATCATATCTCAACCAACGAAGAGTACTCACCATAACTCCAGGCAACTTTCATCCCAGCTTCGTCTAAGAAGACAACAGTTACCTTCGATCATCGTTTCTTCGACCATGAACAATATTACAAATAAGGTAACACTATATTTGAACCTCAGTATCAAGTGATTTAACGAACTATATAATCACATAAATTCTGAGAACTATATCGATCAGCACATGATAAAAGATATTTAACGATATTTGAAGTTAAAAGATACTTAAAGACATTTGAAGATATTTGAAACTGAAGTTAAAGACAATTTGAAGTTCAATTCTGAGAACTCCATCAATCAGCACACGATAGACGATATTTTAAGATAAAAGATACTTAAAGACATTCGAAGATATTTGAAGAATAAATTAAAGACAATTTGAAGTTTAATCCTTAGAACTCCATCGATCAACACACGATAAACGATAATCTAAGTTAAAAGATACTTAAAGACATTTGAAGATATTTGAAGACAAATTAAAGAAAATTTGAAGTTTAATTCTGAGAACTCCATCAATCAGCACACGATAGACGATATTCGAATTTAAAAGATACTTAAAGACATTTGAAGATATTTGAAGACAAATTAAAGACAATTTGAAGTTTAATTCTGAGAACTCCATCAATCAGCACACCAATCATCAATCAGCTCCATCAATCAGCACGATAGACGATATTCGAAGTTAAATGACACTTAAAGACATTTGAGGATATTTGAAGCAGAAATTAAAGACAATTTGAACTTTAACTCTGAGAACACCATCGAGCAGTACAAGATAAACAATATTTAAAGATATTTGAAGTTAGATGATAGTTGAAGAGATTCGAAGTTGAATTTAAAGACAATATATTAAGAGAGTCACTATAGTATGACGACAACCCATTTCAAAAGGCACAAATGAACAATTTTACGCGAGAATACATTCTCTATGTGCCTCAAAAATCCTAAAAATGATATGC
Source organism: Artemia sp. Qi Xiang Cuo (assembly GCF_049724085.1). NCBI lineage: Eukaryota > Metazoa > Arthropoda > Branchiopoda > Anostraca > Artemiidae > Artemia > Artemia sp. Qi Xiang Cuo. The sequence continues at coordinate 56,518,324 of NC_142807.1, forward strand.
TGAAAAGAAAAAACACCAACACCTGTAGTGGGAAGAATCATTTCCCAGTTGACCATTTGAACGATATTTAACGGTCATTTCCCAGTTGACTATTAGGAAAAACCTACCGTGTAAAGACAACTAGACTCAAACTGTTCCATGAAGAAACCATAACGTAAGTGCTTCGAAATTTTTGCCAGGACAAAAGGAGTGAAGGACCGTAATTTACAACAGAAGGGTGTAGTACACTAAGGACACAAAAGGTGATGAATAGATGTGAAGCTACATGTGTTACTTCCTAATAACTTTGACAATGCAAAAATCTAAATAGTGAAAGTGTTTTAATGTCATCTGTGAATATGTTGAACCAAATATTGTATGTTATAAATCATTTATGTATGTACCACAAGTAGAATTAGGTGTAATAATATTATTTTATTCATTTAACGTTGTTCATATTGTATTTATTAAGTAATATAGACAGCAAAAAAAAAAAGAGAACTACTTTAAAATTATAATAATCCAAACATAATTGTAAAATTAAAAGTATAAAGTTTTAGATATAGAAAAAGAAAAAAAAAAAAATATTTAGTATATTAGCTAACATATAAACAAAAAAAAAATTAGTCCGGTAGATGAATTTTAGATAGGGATGTAGAATAAAATAAGAAAAATAATTGAAAAATTTTAAAACTCCTGATAGGCAGTAACTAATGACGGGGCGTCATTATTTCATGGGAAGGGTGATATGTACCGGGAGTAAAACACGATATACCTGAAATACCAAAATAAAGTTCCTTCTTTAATTCAGACTCTATAATAAATCTAACTCTAGTTTCAAAAATGAAAACGACCTTAATCAGCAAAGACAAGAAACTGCAGTCTTTGGATTTCGCTAATACAGTGAGCAATAAGAAAAGTGCTACGCACAATATTTTTAAGGAAGTTTAAACGATAAGAACCGTGTGAACGCCTAAATCATCAAAAATATTTAAGACGTATTATTGGACGAGGGTTCGCGTCCTTGGGGCCCGTGAGCCAATGGCAGGCAGTCCCGAGAGCGCAGGACGAAAGAACTGCGCTTGGGAGTGGGGAAAATGTGTTTTTTAATTCTAATATGAAGTTGGATCTATAAGAGTTCGTACCGCAAATAATCTCGGTCACCATTTATTGTCTTTGAAGTGACCCATTGCTGTACAACTAAGCATGTAAGTTTAATAAATCTATTGTCTTTTTATAAGTGTTCATTTCTCTTGTATGTCTGAGTCTAGTCATATAATAGATAACTAGTTCTCCAGTTCCCAATGTGAATGCTCCCTAAGGAATCTGACCTCCAAGTGGCGCTATAGGAGAAATCTCGATCGCTACGAGCAAGTCTTTACGAGTCCCGCAAACAATCATTAAATGGTACACAGGTAAGGACAGGGCTTTGGAGATAATGCATTAAGCTTTGGACAAAAATACAATACAAATACAACTGCATAGGTGTAAAAACCAATACAATTGAAAATATAGTAATTATTAGCCAAATCTTCATCCTTTTGAATCCAATTCGCAAACATACTTAGCTACACATCAAAGTCTAGGCATAATCAGTATTGATCAAACATCATTTATTTCCTCTTTCATAAGAAGCCCTTGGTAAGCACAGGTAAGGACAGGGCTTTGGAGATAATGCATTAAGCTTTGGACAAAAATACAATACAAATACAACTGCATAGGTGTAAAAACCAATACAATTGAAAATATAGTAATTATTAGACAAATCTTCATCCTTTTGAATCCAATTCGCAAACATACTTAGCTACACATCAACGTCTAGGCATAATCAGTATTGATCAAACATCATTTATTTCCTCTTTCATAAGAAGCCCTTGGTAAGCACAGGTAAGGACAGGGCTTTGGAGATAATGCATTAAGCTTTGGACAAAAATACAATACAAATACCACTGCATAGGTGTAAAAACCAATACAATTGAAAATATAGTAATTATTAGCCAAATCTTCATCCTTTTGAATCCAATTCGCAAACATGCTTAGCTACACATCAACGTCTAGGCATAATCAGTATTGATCAAACATCATTTATTTCCTCTTTCATAAGAAGCCCTTGGTAAGGACAGGGCTTTGGAGATAATGCATTAAGCTTTGGACAAAAATACAATACAAATACAACTGCAAAGGTGTAAAAACCAATACAATTGAAAATATAGTAATTATTAGCCAAATCTTCATCCTTTTGAATCCAATTCGCAAACATGCTTAGCTACACATCAACGTCTAGGCATAATCAGTATTGATAAAACATCATTTATTTCCTCTTTCATAAGAAGCCCTTGGTAAGCACAGGTAAGGACAGGGCTTTGGAGATAATGCATTAAGCTTTGGACAAAAATACAATACAAATACAACTGCAAAGGTGTAAAAACCAATACAATTGAAAATATAGTAATTATTAGCCAAATCTTCATCCTTTTGAATCCAATTCGCAAACATGCTTAGCTACACATCAACGTCTAGGCATAATCAGTATTGATCAAACATCATTTATTTCCTCTTTCATAAGAAGCCCTTGGTAAGCACAGGTAAGGACAGGGCTTTGGAGATAATGCATTAAGCTTTGGACAAAAATACAATACAAATACAACTGCAAAGGTGTAAAAACCAATACAATTGAAAATATAGTAATTATTAGCCAAATCTTCATCCTTTTGAATCCAATTCGCAAACATGCTTAGCTACACATCAACGTCTAGGCATAATCAGTATTGATCAAACATCATTTATTTCCTCTTTCATAAGAAGCCCTTGGTAAGCACAGGTAAGGACAGGGCTTTGGAGATAATGCATTAAGCTGTGGACAAAAATACAATACAAATACCACTGCATAGGTGTAAAAACCAATACAATTGAAAATATAGTAATTATTAGCCAAATCTTCATCCTTTTGAATCCAATTCGCAAACATGCTTAGCTACACATCAACGTCTAGGCATAATCAGTATTGATCAAACATCATTTATTTCCTCTTTCATAAGAAGCCCTTGGTAAGAACAGGTAAGGACAGGGCTTTGTAGATAATGCATTAAGCTTTGGACAAAAATACAATACAAATACAACTGCATAGGTGTAAAAACCAATACAATTGAAAATATAGTAATTATTAGCCAAATCTTCATCCTTTTGAATCCAATTCGCAAACATGCTTAGCTACACATCAACGTCTAGGCATAATCAGTATTGATCAAACATCATTTATTTCCTCTTTCATAAGAAGCCCTTGGTAAGCACAGGTAAGGACAGGGCTTTGGAGATAATGCATTAAGCTTTGGACAAAAATACAATACAAATACAACTGCAAATGTGTAAAAACCAATACAATTGAAAATATAGTAATTATTAGCCAAATCTTCATCCTTTTGAATCCAATTCGCAAACATACTTAGCTACACATCAACGTCTAGGCATAATCAGTATTGATCAAACATCATTTATTTCCTCTTTAATAAGAAGCCCTTGGTAAGCACAGGTAAGGACAGGGCTTTGGAGATAATGCATTAAGCTTTGGACAAAAATACAATACAAATACAACTGCATAGGTGTAAAAACCAATACAATTGAAAATATAGTAATTATTAGCCAAATCTTCATCCTTTTGAATCCAATTCGCAAACATGCTTAGCTACACATCAACGTCTAGGCATAATCAGTATTGATCAAACATCATTTATTTCCTCTTTCATAAGAAGCCCTTGGTAAGCACAGTTAAGGACAGGGATTTTGAGATAATGCATTAAGCTTTGGACAAAAATACAATACAAATACAACTTCAAAGGTGTAAAAACCAATACAATTGAAAATATAGTAATTATTAGCCAAATCTTCATCCTTTTGAATCCAATTCGCAAACATGCTTAGCTACACATCAACGTCTAGGCATAATCAGTATTGATCAAACATCATTTATTTCCTCTATCATAAGAAGCCCTTGGTAAGCACAGGTAAGGACAGGGCTTTGGAGATAATGCATTAAGCTTTGGACAAAAATACAATACAAATACAACTGCAAAGGTGTAAAAACCAATACAATTGAAAATATAGTAATTATTAGCCAAATCTTCATCCTTTTGAATCCAATTCGCAAACATTCTTAGCTACACATCAACGTCTAGGCATAATCAGTATTGATCAAACATCATTTATTTCCTCTTTCATAAGAAGCCCTTGGTAAGCACAGGTAAGGACAGGGCTTTGGAGATAATGCATTAAGCTTTTGACAAAAATACAATACAAATACAACTGCATAGGTGTATAAACCAATACAATTGAAAATATAGTAATTATTAGCCAAATCTTCATCCTTTTGAATCCAATTCGCAAACATACTTAGCTACACATCAACGTCTAGGCATAATCAGTATTGATCAAACATCATTTATTTCCTCTTTCATAAGAAGCCCTTGGTAAGCACAGGTAAGGACAGGGCTTTGGAGATAATGCATTAAGCTATGGACAAAAATACAATACAAATACAACTGCATAGGTGTAAAAACCAATACAATTGAAAATATAGTAATTATTAGCCAAATCTTCATCCTTTAGAATCCAATTCGCAAACATACTTAGCTACACATCAACGTCTAGGCATAATCAGTATTGATCAAACATCATTTATTTCCTCTTTCATAAGAAGCCCTTGGTAAGCACAGGTAAGGACAGGGCTTTGGAGATAATGCATTAAGCTTTGGCCAAAAATACAATACAAATACAACTGCATAGGTGTAAAAACCAATACAATTGAAAATATAGTAATTATTAGCCAAATCTTCATCCTTTTGAATCCAATTCGCAAACATGCTTAGCTACACATCAACGTCTAGGCATAATCAGTATTGATCAAACATCATTTATTTCCTCTTTCATAAGAAGCCCTTGGTAAGCACAGGTAAGGACAGGGCTTTGGAGATAATGCATTAAGCTTTGGACAAAAATACAATACAAATACAACTGCAAAGGTGTAAAAACCAATACAATTGAAAATATATTAATTATTAGCCAAATCTTCATCCTTTTGAATCCAATTCGCAAACATGCTTAGCTACACATCAACGTCTAGGCATAATCAGTATTGATCAAACATCATTTATTTCCTCTTTCATAAGAAGCCCTTGGTAAGCACAGGTAAGGACAGGGCTTTGGAGATAATGCATTAAGCTTTGGACAAAAATACAATACAAATACAACTGCATAGGTGTAAAAACCAATACAATTGAAAATATATTAATTATTAGCCAAATCTTCATCCTTTTGAATCCAATTCGCAAACATACTTAGCTACACATCAACGTCTAGGCATAATCAGTATTGATCAAACATCATTTATTTCCTCTTTCATAAGAAGCCCTTGGTAAGCACAGGTAAGGACAGGGCTTTGGAGATAATGCATTAAGCTTTGGACAAAAATACAATACAAATACAACTGCATAGGTGTAAAAAGCAATACAATTGAAAATATAGTAATTATTAGCCAAATCTTCATCCTTTTGAATCCAATTCACAAACATGTTTAGCTAAACATTAAAGTTTAGACACAATCATTATTGACTAAACATAGTTTTGTTTCCTCTTTCATGAGTAGCCCTAATTAGCAATAAATAGCACTTGGTAGGCATACGTAAAGAAAGGAGTGACGTAATTTCGTGTAAATCCTTGGGGGGAGGGGGGCAAAGTTGGAGTCAATTTCACAAATTAAGTGAAAATGAAACTGAAAAATGATTCATATATTTCCATAAAGGCAAAGATATATTAAAGAAAACTGACCTATTTCTCTTGATACTTGATTTATGCGGGCTTATCTTGAGTTTGACAAGATTTTTTGCAGAAACTAAATTTTAGCAGGAGGGGGGAGGTCAAACTGAGGTATGGGGAGGGGGCGAACTTGGGTCTGGAAGGGGCAGTTGCTTCCCCTGCCCCATAGCAAATTACGTCCCTGAAGGAAAGGACTTAGGAGATAAAGCCTTTTTCCTGTTAAAATAATGGACAACCACAAAATGAGCATGAAGTGAAGAGGGGGAAAGCTTCCAGCCCTCTACTCTTTAGCAGTTTAACACATTTGCTTGAACATATAAGGTATTTGATTTCTGACTAAATCTTAGGCATTCTTTATATGATTCTATTAGCCCTAAAATCTTTTATTTTAGTATTACGTAAGCATTGACTTGCATTGACATTAGCATTGTGACATTATAAAATTAAATAGCCTACTGCTTAAACTTCTTTTTTATGTACTATTATAATTGAAAGAATCAAATTATTTTTATCAGTTTAATAATTAAATCAAATAAATACGTTTGATGATTTATTTGACATTAATAAGCTTTATTTAGGCATCAGTTAAGGGTTTGAGGTTGAATTAAAGTTGAATTGATAATTCATTTTAATTTGTTATGCATAATGTAATAAAAATCATATTTTTGATGCAAAATACTTTCGTAATTTTCAATAAAAGTAACTGCTTCTATTTTCTTTTGTTTTTTATTGTTTAAAATACCATTTTTTTTCTCTACTATATCACTTAAGATAGATTTGGCTATTTCACTAAAAACAGATGTCTTTCAGTGTTACCATCTGTATTCTATGTATTTTTTTTATCATCTTTACAAAACAAGCATGGACATAGAGGAGGTAGAATTTCTCTAAACTAGCCTATACATGAGTTTCTTTAAGATTTATTCTAATATTACTTAGATAAATTAAACACAAAATACCGACAAATCATAAAAATGGAATGCGGACCTCAATCAAGTTGTACAATCATGTGTAAGTAGAGAGCAATGTTGAAAGTCAAGATAAATAAATGTTGCTCTTAATTAAAAACGGTCTACCGTCTTCCCCCCTCCCTAATCTTTAGCTAAAGTTATTTTGAGGTTTAAAGAAAACAACATACATTTTCAAACATGCGCTCTGTTATTACAATGTTTTTATTGTTGTTGTGAACTTTATCATTTAAATAAAACATGCAACGTAATAAATACTCCACCCAAGAAGCAGAACTTGTCCGTGGGGGGGGGGGGCTTTTAACATAACTTTGAACAAGAAGAGAATACGAAACAAAAGACAAAGAGAGAGAGAGAAAGAGAGAATTTGAGAGTGAATGTTACTCATTGAGGGATATTTCTGTAACGTGCAGGTTCTCAGTTTCTTCCCAAAATTTTTGAATTATCCCTGGTAAATAAAACATTACCAGTTACCAGACAAACTGCATTTTCACATAGTGATAAACTATCAGCAAAGGGCAACTCAACTCTTAGCATCCAGAGAAAGGGACTTAAAAAATAAGAGCCTAATAAGAATAATCTCTGAAATGCCGAAAATTAATTTCACGCCACCTATTTCTAATTGTCGAAGAGGACATGACAAAGCTTATTCTTGAGGAAAGGCTCAATTCTCTCCGACCTCTGTCAAATAAGTGAAGGAGCGTAATTTGATAGGGGGAGGCGGGGAGCAACTACCCCCTCCAGACCCAAATTTGCCCCGCCCACAAGCTGAAAAAAAATTGTAAAACTAAAATCGTCTAAAATCGTAAATCGCTTCTATAAAAGAAAATCTTGTCAAAACTAAGATTAGCCTGCATAATTCAAGTATCCAGAGATACAGGTCTGTTTTCTTTAGTATATATTTGTCTTTATGGTAATAGATGGATCATTTTTCAGTTTTCACTGTCATTTTCACTTGATTTGGGATAATTGGTTCCAACTTTGACCCCCCCCCCCCCTCTTCCTCCCAGATTTTGACGATATTACACCACTGAATAAGTGTATGAATTCAATCGTTATTTTGCTCTAAGAACCAGCCCGCGATCCGGCAGAAGTTACTAACTGTCAGTACACGTATTGAACGTTTCGTCCAATTATGTTCGTTCAAATGAAGGGTCTTTAATGGCTAAACTTTCTTTCAATTTTTATCTGAAGGGGCTAAAGGAAATTGTAAAATTTGGGCTTCAAAATGTCTTAGTTGAAAACTAAGGCACTCCTCAAAGAAATACCCACCGCCCCCTTCCCTTTAACACGTGCATCCATACAAATCCGTAAACAAAAGAAAGAAGCCTGCAAGTAATGGCCTACAAAAGACGTTAGCAAAAATTTTCCATTTGTCATATATATTCACAATTGTATGGTTATCTCCTTTGAGTTGTACGTTGCAATTGCTATAATAATTTATTATGTATCTTATTGTCTTAAGCATCATTGTTCAGACGGCAGCACGGAGCTTCTATGCATGGCTTTTTGGTAATTTTAAACCAATTGGCTACCTTACGGGTTTCCCTCATTGCATGTTGGCCTTATTCGGATCAAAGTAGTTGTTTCAGGGCAACAAATGGCTTAGAATGGCACTATATTTTGATGTAATCTCTATTGCTGCTTGAAAAGAGCCAAACCTTAAAATGTTGATGTCAATTAGGGTAACCGTCTCTAGTGATTTATCACTATCGCTGTTCCTGCCAAGAGATCTTTAACAATTTTATTTTAAGTTTCAGTAATTTTTTCCTTTTATTCGCAATTTTTCTCCTAGAATTATGAATAAAACAAAATTCAAACAAAAAAATTCGACTCTAGTCTTGAGGATGCAGTCTACAAGCAAGCATATATTGCCATAGAAGGCACAATATGGTGCTTTTTTAGTTTTTTTTCCATTCGCGTAACTTTCCGTTTAGATTTCTCATTTCTTAAGAATATACTCTAGTTTCCTCAGACAGTTTCCTCAATTCAGCAAAGTCAAAAGTTATAAGATCCAGTACTCTATAAGATCGTTCATTGGTGATCAACCCGCGTACAAGAACAATCAGTACCCACGTCTACACGAACAAGCAGATGCTCGACCAGAGAGCAGTACTGGCACTAGGCATGTGCAACCTGTGCAGCTGCACGGACCCCCTGTCACCAGGGGCCTCTCATCTCAGTGAAATTAAATCCAAAAATACAAGGTCATGTGAATGATTTGCTATCTCTACACAGCTTAGGAAATACCGCACAGAACGATCCCCTATGCTGCATGACAAAAACATACCCTGAAATCACATTTGAGACCACAAAACATTACACAATAAGGTTTAATTAAATGAGTGATATAAATGCGATTCCCATGTTAGTACTAATAGCCGTTGGCGCCCTGCAAAGTTATATTGCACAGGGCCCAAAAAGATGTAGCACCCCTACTGCCACAGAGCTAGCACATCACAGACATAGAACCCTATTTGCATGATGAGATCTGTATCTCTGTTTGTTTCCCTGTAGGGTGACAAGAATTTCGACGAAAACAGTATCACTTTTATGAAACCAGTATAGTTTTTTTTTTTTTTTCATCTCTACGTAGCATACCTTCTATCTCCTTGGGCAAAAAATATAGGTTTTTTTAAATCCTGTATCACCAAAACTACTTTTTTTTATACCAGCTTCATGAAGAAAACAAGTAAATTATAATTTTAGTACTTTTATTGCCCATTCAGCAATTTGTTTTTGCTCTAAAGATTTTACTGATTTTATTTATGACTTGGTGGCAACCCTGGTACCAGTGTCACCAAGACCAACCCTACCGCGGAAAAAATGTAAAAGAAAATACGAAAATTAAAATAAGTAGGTTACATTTTCAACATATAAAAAAAGGAACATCATGATTTTTAAGCAAACTTAAGCTTTAAATTAAATCGTGAAAAACACACCAATTTACCTTTTGCACCATGGTGGGATACATTCTCACTAGATTTACAAGAGGCACAGAAAAAGGTTCATAAATCCTCGTTAAAGAGCCTTTCTTAATATCATCGAACTTTTCAGGATGATTCAACCATTTTTCTGCCACGCTCTTCTTTTTTAGAACCTTAGAGACTTTGTTCTTGATTCTGTGCGTTAATAATGGGTCAATTGTCCAGTAGTTCAGTCTTTTGTTTCCTTGATACTGAATCTTCTTAAACCAACGACAGAAACTTAGTGTGTGTCGTACAACATTTTTCCATTGGGGAAGAGTTGTTTTAAAGTATTGAAAGTTTTCCCTAAAAGAAAAACGGTAGTTAATTTTGGTCGATGGAAATTAGCACGAAATTAAGTCAATAAATAAATTTTGAAAAGTTTTTCGACTATTTTATTAGATTCACTTAAAGCTACAAAAAAACAATAGCCCCCAACAGAGACCAGAGCTCATAAAGCTGAGTATATAAATAATAGACAATATAAAAAAATACATCTCGTCATAATCAAAATAACAGTGAAAATTAATTTGCTTAACCAAAAAAACAACGACAAAAACATAGAAAACGAAAAAAATGCCGGGAAGGAGGGGCCATTTCAATTTGGGGACACTAAAATACACACACACACAAAAATATAATATATCTAAATATTTCATCATCATTAGTCAATAAACAATCTTTATATTTCCTTCTTTAATTTCAGCTAAGAGTTTCGGATGAATCAATTAAGAGTTTTGTCATTCAGATTATATTTGTTTGAAATTGATGGTATTTGCTGCCTAAATGAAAACAAGACCTTTCAGAACTTAAAAAAGGAATCCGTATATGGTGTTCTAGAACGCCAGCGAGCCGAAAAATCAGGCAAAATCAACAGAGAATTTTCACACAAACAAATACTAGGATTTTGTATTTGCAAATTTCTAATAAGTCTAATATTTGGAACCTAACAAATTTATCAAGTTCAACTTGATAAATTTAACAAGTTCAACTTCCCCCTCAACATTTCCTGAAATTTTCACCTTAATACCTTTCGTGTTCGTGTTTTATTGCTACATATATAATGTTCATAAAAGAACTTGTGCAAACCAGTAGCTTAAACGATATTTCATAATAGTAAGAAACTTTGCCATGAGCGTTTCGCAAGATTTGTCATAAAAATAAATGCTAGAATTTTGCATTTGAAAATAATATACAGAAAAAAAATAGACAAACAAATTTAAGAAGGGAATATCGTTTCAGTTTCTGATGCATTTTCAAGTTTTGACGGTTGACGTAAAAACGGTTGATAAAGTTTTGACGGTTGGAGCAATTTTTGCCATGAGTGTTACACGAGATTTGTCATAAAAATAAATGCTTGGATTTTGCATTTGAAAATGCTATATAGAAATAAATAGAGGAACAAATTTAATAAGAGAATATCGTTTCAGTTTCGATGCATTTTCAAGTTTTGACGATTGATGTAAAAACGGTTGATGAAGTTTTGATGCTTGGAGCATTCTTATACTACTATTAAAACTCAACGCAGCACCAAGCCACCTGTGGCCAACATAGCTACGCACGCTCCTCCTCCATCCCAACCTATTCAAGGCTTCCTTCTTTTCACCCTCCCAGGAATTGTAGGGAAAGTATTGAATTTAAATTTAAAACTATTTTTTACCAGGACTTTTGTGGTAATAGTGTAATGCCCGTGCCACATCATAGTCACATCTATCGATAAAGAAAGCCAAATATCATGAATGCATGGCAATTTTCTTGATTTTAGCGTCACACTTGTATTTGACAAGCAAAAAAAAATTAAAATTGCAAGAAATTAGTTTAAAGAGTTTGCTCCAACAGTAATTTGTGTCCAACTGTTCTCTGATAAAGTCTTTTTAACTTTTGCCAGATTCCTCTCTCAGATAGAAAACCACTGTTCTAAGTTTGCATCTTTTCTAGTTTCAAAAATTACGCCTTAAACCTTGACTCTGATTGGTCAGCCAAGAAATTTATATTTGAAAGTTAAACTATGTTCAACTCGAGAAATTACGAATGGTGAACGTAATTGGCGCTGTAGTCGTGCGTAATCTTGATTTTATCGACAAGTGTGACTATAATATGGCATGGGCATACCGCATGAGCTGAAATTTTTGAACACATCTGACAAGATATACAGCACAAATTGATGAGAAGAATTTCGCGTTTTATGATTCGTTTCATGACAAGTTTCTTATTTTATTTATTAATTTAGTGAAACTAGGGATTACGACAAAAACATGAAAAACAAACACGAGGCAAATACAAATACACGAAACCCTACGGCTTTTGGTTTTTTACACGTGCAACTATTGCTATTTTGAAATGAGTTCCATTTTATTTTTCAGTTGGAAATAAAAGGAGTGTGTAATATATTTTATTTTTGAGCTGGTTATAAGAAGATGGTGTCACCATTCTTTCTCTAATTTGTGTCCTTTCTAGCCGGGTGTGTGCTGTCCCATATTTCCTGATTTAAGTTTGCCAATGGTGACAAACGGCATCAGGTTACTTTTTTGGTTGTATCATTCAATTATTTTTTTTAGTGTTTTTGAGGTAAGAGACCTACAGAGGGAAGGGGGTTGTTTTCGTGTCTTGTTGTTGTATATACAATGGTCATAAACAAACAAGAACAAACTAGCACCACAAACAATACTTCATAATACTATGAGGTTTTGGCATGGGTGTTACTCGTTTTTGGTCATGCCTGAAACGCAGGAGCCACAGAGCCCGTGACACTTCTCGGTAAGTAAGTCTAGAGAAATTTTCCAACCAACACAACTCATTTTTAAAACAAGCAGCAGGATACAAAAAGCTTTTATCAAATCAAAAGCTTCAAACTTTAAACAAGAGTCTTATTAACACGTATTTTACACCAAATGCTTTAGTAAGTTTAATTTATGTGCTCAAAACGCAAATATTGAAATGACTGAACAGTCACAGGCTTATATATGGATCAAGAATAATCAGAAACTAAAGCAAAAATGCTTTATAGTTAGAGGCTACTTTTTAGAGGCAAACTTAATGGCTAGAGGCCACTTTTTGACAAAATTTTGTATACCACTCGACAGAGAATCTCTTGGGGGTTCAGAATTATTTTCAGAGTTATAAGTTATTGAAAAATCAATTTTTGCCTTTTAGAGGTTATAACCAAATATTATTTGTAATAAGGTGGAAAACTAAGCAAAATAAATTATAAAATGACCACCTGCTAACTAGCGGCTGTAAATAGATAGCGCTGAGTTCAAACAATCAAGGACTTTTAACATACGAAATACAACTCGTGAAACTACGAAATATGAAAACTGCCGGACATGTAAATTACAAAATATGATCGTCAGGTTTAACCATCTCACATTAATCCCGATCATTTCATAAAACAGATAGAAAAGAGCTCTTTTAAATTATCAATATTGCTATGTAGATTCGCTACACATTATTAGATAATAATTCATATATTTTGACCTTCTGCTGCTATATGCATTCCAATCATGGTTGGCAAAAAAAACATACCCCAAAAATATAAACTATTTACATCTACTACAAGCACTGGTGTCGGTAATGGGTTTTTGTTAATGTTGGGAGATGAGTACAAATAATTGTTGGTATTAAGTAGAGACCATGTTTGGTCAACAATGTGAATGCCAAATGACAGAAAATCAAAAATGAAGCGATAAAATTCACCTCACTTTTATAGGTTGAAAATTATTTCCAGAGTTACTAGTTAATGAGAATTTTAAAGAATTCATCTTTGATTAAATTTTGTCTTCTGAAAACAGCAAAAACGGTGAAACAACATAATTGGTAAGAATGGCTAAATTACAAAAGAACGATCCTTGGATCATACCTATCTGTGGTCAGTGTTACCGAGTGCGCTTAATATGCGGCTGCTGCAAACACAGTAATAGCCATATTTATCTTCTGTGCGTCTAAATTACAAACTTGATTGTCATTTTCAAAAGCAGAGCCTTTCATAATTTCATAATCGGGATTTATATTTTCGATGAAATTCTATATTAAAGGCTTTTGTTGATCTTGAAAGAGTGAGGTAAATGAACTCCTAGGAATGGAGCCGAGCCTTAATAATCCCCCCGAGAAGATATTTTGAAGTACTTACGTCCACGCCTCCCCTCTCAAAAGGACACTGACCTTGGATCAATCCTTGTATTAGATAAGTGAACAGTTGAGAAATAGATCTACTGCTCAATTATTATTACAACTAATGACTCACTGCAGCACGAAGCCGCCTGAGACCAACACAGCTACGCACACTCCTCCTCCATACCAATCTATTCCAAGCCTCTTTCGTTACACCCTCCTAAGAAGTTTCACACTTCCCTGCTGAAATGATGCACAAGAGAGGTGTTTCAACCGTAATATTTTTGCTCAATCCTAATTTATAAGATTTTAAAGATCTATAAATCCAATTCTTAAATTTAGGAAAAGAAAACCATTGATCTACTGAAATACTGCGAACTATTTTTTTTTTTTTTTAACAAGAGCCAATGAAAAAGAGATTGAAAACCCAAAATTAAGGTAAAACATATTTTGTCAAAATTTATATATGATTATACAGCGTCAGCGAACTTTGGCATGTAGGCTACTTTAATTACATAATTGGAAAGAATACTGTACAAAACCTATCCTAACAACATTCCACTTGAATCCTATGTCTAGTGTGGCGCGATGGGTGGGAAAAGTGCCGCAAAACTTGAGAAACTTTCAAGACGATTTTGTTGGAATAATGAAAAATGCATATACTCGTTTTTACATTTGGACGGTCTTATAGCTTTACCATACAAGTAGAATGGCCTTATTGAGTCGTGACCCCACACCATATATGGGCATAGCCTCCCTAGGGAGAAAGATTACGTAATGGGGTCAATGACCTCTTTTTCCAAGGTCGATTTATTTGATGTTTCTATGTGTAATAACTCCGGGGCGAAGGTTGCACATGTGCATTGAATTCTAACGGGAACAATGTTATTGATCTAGGACTCGAAGGGGAAGTGAATTTCCGAGAAATTGATTGCATAATCGCTAGGGGAAATTATTGATTCACGAGCGTGGGGAATTAAGAAACAAACATGACTTCATTGTTGTTTGGCTAACCTAACCTGAGAAATTGATTTTCATAATCGGTGGTGAAATTATTGATTCACGAATAGGGAATTAAGAAACATTAAGGCTTCTTTAATCTGTGATTTACATAATCGCTAGGGGAAATTATTGATTCACGAAGAGGGAATTAAGAAACAAACATGGCTTCATTATTGTTTGGTTAGCTTAACCTGAGAAATTGATTTACATAATCGGCGGGGAAATTGTTGATTCACGAAGAGGGAATTAAGAAACATTAAGGCTTCTTTAATCTTTAGGCCTGAGGGATTTATTTATTATTGTTGTTTTTGGACAAGTGCATGCTAGGGGTGAATGTCAAGGTGTCCTGGAATAGGAAACAGTTAAGGCTTCTTTAATCTTAGGTCTGAGGGATAAACGTTCTTTAGGACAGAGAGAAAAATTAATATTCTATTTTTAAATAGGGCTTCATTGATCTTTAGTGTCAGGAATCATAAATGACATCACTTGTTATCTTGGAATTATGCGGGAGTCTAAAGAGATAGAAATTCTATTTTTAAATACGGCTTCACGGAGCTTTAAGTCGGAGAGGTAAATTGATATTCTAACGAAACCATAATAGTTTAGCTAGGAAAATTTATGAGATGAAGAGATTAACGTAGGAAAGGGTTTCCTATTAATTTGAAATGTGAAAGCACAGAGATGCCAAACAAAGGGAACACGCTGAATTTGCGTTTAGGGATTATTTGGGCGAAACCGTTTTAGACAGCTTATGGAACTATTTGGGCGAAACCGTTAGAGACGTTGATTTAAAAGAAGATTTTTGAAGAGATTTTAGAAGAGAATTTAATGGTGAAACTCTGTGGTCGTTATAATACACAAGTTTCATTTGAACAGTGTTGTGAGGTCCTCTAACCCAACCCCACAGGGTTCCAATCCTCCTACCCCAACCCCGAAGGAAGCCCCCGGTCCTCAAAGGCCCCCCCAAGCTCCCAAAGGCCCTCCACCGGTCCCCAAATGTCCCCCAGGCTCCCAACTGCCCCCCCAGACACTCAAAGGCCCCCCAAGCTCCCAAAAGGGTCACCGGCGCCCCCAAAGGCCCACCCCAGACCCTCAACGGCCACCCCCGGGCCCCCCAAAGGCCCATCGAGTTCCCAAAAGACCAACGGGGTCCCAAAGGCCCTACACCGGTCACCAAATGTCCCCCAGGCCCCCAAGGGCCCTCCCTGTGCCCCAAAGGCCCTCCCCCGGCCCCCTCCTCCTTCTCCCACATCCTCCCTCCTCCTCCTCCCATCTCCTCCTCCTCCTCCCCCTCCCTCCTCCTCCTCCCACCTCCTCCCCCTCCCATTCCCTCCCCATTTTTTATACTTTTTTTGTGCATTGAGACACAGAACGACCCCCTCCCACCGGCCCCTCCCCCTCCAAAGGTCTGATTTTTTCAAAGTTCATTTTGAATTTCTTTCATTGAAATGCAAGAGTTGGAATATTTCAGTAGTGTTTGATTGTGGTTTACATTGTCACAGTTACATTTTCTTTATTATTAAAATTTAATTTTGAATTTATTTAGTTGAAATGCAAGAGTTGGAATATTTCAGTAGTGTGATGTTGTAGTTTACTCTGTCACAGTTACATTCCCTTAATTTTTCAAAGTTCATTTTGAATTTCTTTCGTTGAAATGCAAGAGTTGGAATATTTCAGTAGTGTTTGGTTGTGGTTTACCATGTCACAGTTACATTCACTTAATTTTTCAAAGTTCATTTTGAATTTCTGTCATTAAAATGCAAGAGTTGGAATATTTCAGTAGTGTTTGGTTGTGGTTTACATTGTCACAGTTACATTTTCTTGATTTTTCAAAGTTCATTTTGAATTTCTTTCGTTGAAATGCAAGAGTTGGAATATTTCAGTAGTGTGATGTTGTAGTTTACTCTGTCACAGTTACATTCCCTTAATTTTTCAAAGTTCATTTTGAATTTCTTTCGTTGAAATGCAAGAGTTGGAATATTTCAGTAGTGTTTGGTTGTGGTTTACCATGTCACAGTTACATTCCCTTAATTTTTCAAAGTTCATTTTGAATTTCTTTCGTTGAAATGCAAGAGTTGGAATATTTCAGTAGTGTTTGTTTGTGGTTTACCTTGTCACAGTTACATTTTCTTAATTTTCCAAAGTTCATTTTGAATTTCTTTCATTGAAATGCAAGAGTTGGAATATTTCAGTAGTGTATGGTTATGGTATACCTTGTCACAGTTACATTTTCTTGATTTTTCAATGTTCATTTTGAATTTCTTTCGTTGAAATGCAAGAGTTGGAATATTTCAGTAGTGTTTGGTTGTGGTTTACCCTGTCACAGTTACATTTTCCTGATTTTTCAAAGTTTATTTTGAATTTCTTACATTGAAATGCAAGAGTTGGAATATTTCAGTAGTGTTTGGTTGTGGTTTACCTTGTCAAAGTTACATTTTCTTGATTTTTCAAAGTTCATTTTGAATTTCTTTCGTTGAAATGCAAGAGTTGGAATATTTCAGTAGTGTTTGGTTGTGGTTTACATTGTCACACTTACATTTTCTTGATTTTTCAAAGTTCATTTTGAATTTCTTTCGTTGAAATGCAAGAGTTGGAATATTTCACTAGTGTTTGGTTGTGATTTACCTTGTCACAGCTACATTTTCTTGATTTTTCAAAGTTCCTTATTAATTTCTGTCGTTGAAATACAAGAGTTGGAATATTTCACTAGTGTTTGGTAGTGGTTTACCTTGTCACAGTTACATTTTCTTGATTTTTCGAAGTTCATTTTGAATTTTTTCATTGAAATGCAAGAGTTGGAATAGTTGAGTAGTGTTTGGTTGTGGTTTATCTTGTCACGGTTACATTTTCTTGATTTTTCAAAGTTCATTTTGAATTCCTTTCATTGAAATGCAAGAGTTGGAATATTTCAGTAGTGTTTGGTTGTGGTTTACCTTGTCACAGTTACATAATCTTGATTTATCAAAGTTCATTTTGAATTTCCTTCGTTGAAATTCAAGAGTTGGAATATTTCAATAGTGTTTGGTTGTGGTTTACCTTGTCACAGTTACATTTTCTTAATTTTTCAAAGTTCATTTTGAATTTCTTTCGTTGAAATGCAAGAGCTGAAATATTTCACTAGTGTATGGTCGTGGTTTACCTTGTCACAGTTACATTTTCTTGATTTTTCGAAGTTCATTTTGAATTTCTTTAATTGAAAATCAACAGTTGTAATATTTCAGTGGTGTTTGGTTTACCTTGTCACAGTTACATTTTCTTGATTTTTCAAAGTTCATTTGAATTTCTTTCATTGAAATGCAGGAGTTGGAATATTTCAGTAGTGTTTGGTTATGGTTTACCTTGTCACAGTTACATTTTCTTGATTTTTCAAAGTTCATTTTGAATTTCTTTTGTTGAAAAGCAAGAGTTGGAATATTTCAGTAGTGTGTTGTTGTAGTTTACCTTGTCACAGTTATATTTTCTTGATTTTTCAAAGTTCATTTTGAATTTCTTTTGTTGAAATGCAATAGTTGGAATATTTCAATAGTGTTTGGTTGTGGTTTACCTTGTCACAGCTACATTTTCTAAATTTTTCAAAGTTCATTTTGAATTTCTTTCATTGAAATTCAAGAGTTGGAATATTTCAGTAGTGTTTCGTCATTGTTTACCTTGTCACAGTTACATTTTCTTGATTTTTCAAAGTTCATTTTGAATTTCCTTAGTTGAAATGCAAGAGTTGGAATATTTCAGTAGTGTTTGGTAGTGGTTTACCGTGTCACAGTTACATTTTCTTTATTTTTAAAGGTTAATTTTGAATTTCTTTCGTTGAAATGCAAGAGTTGGAATATTTCAGTAGTGTTTGGTAGTTGTTTACATTGTCACAGTTACATTATCTTTATTTTTCAAATTTCATTTTGAATTTCTTTCTTTGAAATGAAAGAGTTGGAATATTTCAGGAGTGTTCGGTTATGGTTTACATTGTCACACTTACACTCTCTTGATTTTTCAAAGTTCATTTTGAATTTCTTTCGTTGAAATGCAAGAGTTGGAATATTTCAGTTGTGTTTCGTTGTGGTTTACCTTGTCACAGTTACATTTTCTTGATTTTTCAAAGTTCATTTTGAATTTCTTTCGTTGAAATGCAAGAGTTGGAATATTTCAGTAGTGTTTGGTTGTGGTTTACCTTGTCACAGTTAGAAATTCTTTATTTTTCAAAGTTAATTTTGAATTTCTTTCTTTGAAATGCAATAGTTGGAATATTTCAGTAGTGTTTGGTTGTGGTTTACCGTGTCACATTTACATTTTCTTGATTTTTCAAAGTTCATTTAGAATTTCTTTAGTTGAAATGCAAGAGTTTGAATATTTCAGTAGTGTTTGGTTGTGGTTTACCTTATCAAAGTTACATTTTCCTGATTTTTCAAAGTTCATTTTGAATTTCTTTCATTGAAATGCTAGAGTTGGAATCTTTCAGTTGTGTTTGGTTGTGGTTTACATTGTCACAGTTACATTTTCTTGATTTTTCAAAGTTCATTGTTAATTTCTTTCGTTGAAATGCAAGAGTTTGAATATTTCAGTAGTGTTTGGTTGTGGTTTACCTTGTCACAGTTAAATTTTCTTGATTTTTAAAAGTTTATTAGGAATTTTTTTCTTTGTAATTCAAGAGTTGGAATATTTCAGTAGTGTTTGGTTGTGGTTTACCTTGTCAGAGTTACATTCTCTTGATTTTTCAAAGTTCATTTTGAATTTCTTTCATTGAAAAGCAAGAGTTGGAATATTTCAGTTGTGATTGGTTGTGGTTCACCTTGTCACAGATACATTTTCTTGATTGTTCAAACTTCTTTTTGAACTTCTTTCATTGAAATGCAAGAGTTGGAATATTTCAGTAGTGTATGGTTGTTGTTTTCCGTATCATGGTTAAATTTTCTTAATTTCTCAAATTTAAGTTAGAATTTATTTCGTTGAAATGAATGAGTTTGAATATTTCAGATGTGTTTCGTTGTGGTTTACATTGTCACAGTTACAATTTCTTGATTTTTAAAATTTCATTTTGAATTTCTTTCGTTGAAATGCAAGAGTTGGAATATTTCAGTAGTGTTTGGTAGTGGTTCAAAGTTCATTTTGAATTTCTTTTGTTGAAATGCAAGAGTTGGAATATTTCAGTAGTGTTTGCTTGTGGTTTACCTTGTCACAGTTACATTTTCTTGATTTTTCAAAGTTCATCTGAATTTCTTTCGTTGAAATGCAAGAGATGGAATATTTCAGTAGTGTTCGGCCGTGGTTTACCGTGTCACAGTTACATTTCATTGATTTTTCAAAGTTCATCTTGAATTTATTTCATTGAAACGCAAGAGTTGGAATATTTCAAAAGTGTTTGGTTGTGGTTTACCTTGTCACAGTTACATTTTCTTGATTTTTCAAAGTTCATCTTGAATTTCTTTCATTGAAATGAAAGAGTTGGAATATTTCAGTAGTGTTTGGTTGTGGTTTACCTTGTCACAGTTACATTTTCTTTATTTTTCAAAGTTCATTTTGAATTTTTTAGTTGAAATGCAAGAGTTGGAATATTTAAGTAGTGTGTTGTTGTAGTTTACCTTGTCACAGTTACATTACCTTAATTTTTCAAAGTTCATTTTGAATTTCTTTCGTTGAAATGCAAGAGTTGGAATATTTCAGTAGTGTTTGGTTGTGGTTTACCTTGTCACAGTTACATTTTCTTAATTTTTCAAAGTTCATTTTGAATTTCTCTAGTTGCAATGCAAGAGTTGGAATATTTCAATAGTGTTTCGTTGTGGTTTACATTGTCACAATTACATTTTATTGATTTTTCAAAGTTAATTTTGAATTTATTTCGTTGAAATGCAATAGTTGGAATATTTCAGTAGTGTTTGGTTGTGGTTTACCTTGTCAAAGTTACATTCTCTTGATTTTTCAAAGTTCATTTTGAATTTCTTTCGTTGAAATGCAAGAGTTGGAATATTTAAGAAGTGTTTGGTTGTTGTTTACATTGTCACACATACATTTTCTTGATTTTTCAAAGTTCATTTTGAATTTCTTTCGTTGAAATGCAAGAGTTGGAATATTTCACTAGTGTTTGGTTTTGGTTTACCTTGTCACAGTTACATTTTCTTGATTTTTCAAAGTTAATTTTGAATTTCTTTCTTTGAAATTCAAGAGTTTGAATATTTCAGTAGTGTATGGTTTTGGTTTACATTGTCAAAGTTACATTTTCTTGATTTTTCAAAGTTCATTTTGAATTTCTTTCGTTGAAATGCAAGACTTGGAATAGTTCAGTAGTTTTTGGCTATGGAATACATTGTCACTGTTAGTTTATCAGGATTTTTTAAAGTTCATTTTGAATTTTTTTCGTTGATATTCAGGAGTTTTACAATTTCAGTAGTGTTTTGAGGTGGTTTACCTTGTCACAGAATAATTAAAAAGTATTTTAAAAGAACATTTTGAATTTCATTCTTTGAAATGCAATAGTTGTAATATTTAATTATTTTTTTGTTGTGGTTTACCTTGTCAAAGTTAAATTTTCTTGATTTTTCAAAGTTCATTTTGAATTTCTTTCATTGAAATATGTTTGGTCGTGCTTTACATGCCCACGTACGCTTCACTTAGGTTAGCTTAGGTTAGGTGAGAGACAGGCAAAAGTTAGGTGTATGATTAGGTTAGGTTAGGTTAGATTAAGTTAGGTTAGGTTAAGTTAGGTTAGGTTAGGTTAAGTTAGGTTAGGCTAAGTTAGCCTACGTACGCGCGCGTACGTAGGCTAACCTCGCCTAACCTAACTTAACCTAACCTAACTTAATCTAACCTAACCTAACCAAATCATACACCTAACTTTTTGCCTGTCTCTCACCTAACATAAGCTAACCTAAGTGAAGCGTACGTGGGCATGTAAAGCACGACCAAACATATTTCAATGAAAGAAATTCAAAATGAACTTTGAAAAATCAAGAAAATGTAACTGTGCCAAGTTAAACCACAACCAAACACTAGTGAAATATTCCAACTCTTGCATTTCAACGAAAGAAATTCAAAATAAGATTTGAAAAATCAAGAAAATGTACTTGTGACAAGGTAAACCACAACCAAACACTTGTGAAATATTCCAACTAATGCATTTCAAAGAAATAAATTAAAAATGAACTTTTAAAAATCAAGAAAATGTAACTGTGACAATGTAAACCATAACCAAACACTACTGAAATATTCCAACTCTTGCATTTCAACGAAAGAAATTCAAAATGAACTTTGAAAAATCAAGAAAATGTAACTGTGACAAGGTAAACCACAACAAAACACTACTGAAATATTCCAACTCTTGCATTTCAAAGAAAGAAATTCAAAATGAACTTTTAAAAATCAAGAAAATGTAACTGTGACAAGGTAAACCACACCCAAACACTACTGAAATATTCCTACACTTGCATTTCAATGAAAGAACTTCAAATTGAACTTTGAAAACTCAAGAAAATGTAACTGTGACAAGGTAAACCATAACCAAACACTACTGAAATATTCCAACTCTTGCATTTCAACGAAAGAAATTTAAAATGATCTTTGAAAAATCAAGAAAATGTATGTGTGACAAGGTAAACCACAACCAAACACTTCTGAAATATTCCAACTCTTGCATTTCAACGATAGAAATTCAAAATGAACTTTGAAAAATCAAGAGAATGTAACTGTGACAAGGTAAACCACAACCAAACACTACTGAAATATTCCAACTCTTGCATTTCAATTAAAGAAATTCAAAATGAACTTTGAAAAATCAAGAAAATGTAATTGTGACAAGGTAAACCACAACGAAACACTATTGAAATATTCCAACTCTTGCATTGCAACGAGAGAAATTCAAAATGAACTTTGAAAAATTAAGAAAATGTAACTGTGACAAGGTAAACCACAACCAAACACTACTGAAATATTCCAACTCCTGCATTTCAACAAAAGAAATTCACAATGAACTTAGAAAAAGTAAGTGAATGTAACTGTGACAAGGTAAACTACAACAACACACTGCTGAAATATTCCAACTCTTGAATTTCAACTAAAAAATTCAAAATGAACTTTGAAAAATTAAGAAAATGTAACTGTGACAAGGTAAACCACAACCAAACACTACTGAAATATTCCAACTCTTGCATTTCAATGAAAGAAATTCAAGATGAACTTTGAAAAATCAAGAAAATGTAACTGTGACAAGGTAAACCACAACCAAACACTAATGAAATATTCCAACTCTTGCATTTCAATGAAAGAAATTCAAAATGAACTTTTAAAAATCAATAAAATGTAAATGTGACACGGTAAACCACAGCCGAACACTACTGAAATATTCCAACTCTTACATTTCAAGTAAATAAATTCATATGAACTTTGAAAAATCAAGAAAATGTAACTGTGACAAGGTAAACCACAAGCAAACACTACTGAAATATTCCAACTCTTGCATTTCAACAAAAGAAATTCAAAATGAACTTTGAACCACTACCAAACACTACTGAAATATTCCAACTCTTGCATTTCAACGAAAGAAATTAAAAATGAACTTTGAAAAATAAAGAAAATGTAAATTTGACAAGGTAAACCACAAATAAACACAACTGAAATATAACAACTATGTCATTGCAACTATATAAATTCAAAATGAAATTTGAAAAATTAAGAAAATGTAACCATGACAAGGTAAACCACAACCAAACACTACTGAAATATTCCAACTCTTGCATTTCAACGAAAGAAGTTCAAAATGAACTTTGAAAAATCAAGATAATGTATCTGTGACAAGGTTAACCACAACCAAACACTACTGAAATATTCCAACTCTTGCTTTTCAATGAAAGAAATTCAAAATGAACTTTGAAAAATCTAGAGAATGTAACTCTGACAAGGTAAACCACAACCAAACACTACTGAAATATTCCAACTCTTGCATTTCAACGAAAAAAATTCAAAATAAACTTTGAAAAATCAAGAAAATGTAACTGTGACAAGGTAAACCACAACCAAACACTACTGAAATATTCAAACTCTTGCATTTCAATGAAATAAATTCAAAATAAACTTTGAAAAATCAAGAAAGTGTAATTGTGACATGGTTAACCACAACCAAACACTTGTGAAATATTTCAACTCATGCATTTCAACGAAATAAGTTAAAAATTAAATTTTAAAAATCAATAAAATGTAACTGTGACAAGTTAAACCACAACCAAACACTACTGAAATATTCCAAATCTTGCATTTAAAAGAAAGAAATTCAAAAACAACTTTGAAAAATAAAGAAATTTTAACACTGACAAAGTGAACCATG
Source organism: Artemia sp. Qi Xiang Cuo (assembly GCF_049724085.1). Classification (NCBI taxonomy): domain Eukaryota; kingdom Metazoa; phylum Arthropoda; class Branchiopoda; order Anostraca; family Artemiidae; genus Artemia; species Artemia sp. Qi Xiang Cuo. Next base: position 56,542,458 of record NC_142807.1, read on the forward strand.
AACAAACACTACTTAAATATTCCAACTCTTGAATTTAATGGATATAAATTCATCATGAACTTTTATAAATCTAGAAAATTAACTGTGAAAAGGTAATCCACACCCAAACACTACTGAAATATTCCAACTCTTGCATTTCAATGAAAGAAATTCAAAATGAACTTTGAAAACTCAAGAAAATGTAACTGTGACAAGGTAAACCATAACCAAACACTACTGAAATATTCCAACTCTTGCATTTCAACGAAAGAAATTTAAAATGATCTTTGAAAAATCAAGAAAATGTATGTGTGACAAGGTAAACCACAACCAAACACTTCTGAAATATTTCAACTCTTGCATTTCAACGATAGAAATTCAAAATGAACTTTGAAAAATCAAGAGAATGTAACTGTGACAAGGTAAACCACAACCAAACACTACTGAAATATTCCAACTCTTGCATTTCAATGAAAGAAATTCAAAATGAACTTTGAAAAATCAATAAAATGTAATTGTGACAAGGTAAACCACAACGAAACACTACTGAAATATTCCAACTCTTGCATTGCAACGAGAGAAATTCAAAATGAACTTTGAAAAATTAAGAAAATGTAACTGTGACAAGGTAAACCACAACCAAACACTACTGAAATATTCCAACTCTTGCATTTCAACGAAAGAAATTCAAAATGAACTTTGAAAAATTAAGGGAATGTAACTGTGACAAGGTAAACTACAACAACACACTACTGAAATATTCCAACGCTTGCATTTCAACGAAAAAATTCAAAATGAACTTTGAAAAATCAAGAAAATGTAACTGTGACAAGGTAAACTACAACCAAACACTACTGAAATATTCCAACTCTTGCATTTCAATGACAGAAATTCAAGATGAACTTTGAAAAATCAAGAAAATGTAACTGTGACAAGGTAAACCACAACCAAACACTTTTGAAATATTCCAACTCTTGCATTTCAATGAAAGAAATTCAAAATGAACTTTGAAAAATCAAGAAAATGTAAATGTGACACGGTAAACCACAGCCAAACACTACTGAAATATTCCAACTCTTACATTTCAAGGAAAGAAATTCAGATGAACTTTGAAAAATCAAGAAAATGTAACTGTGACAAGGTAAACCACATGCAAACACTACTGAAATATTCCAACTCTTGCATTTCAACAAAAGAAATTCAAAATGAACTTTGAACCACTACCAAACACTACTGAAATATTCCAACTCTTGAATTTAAACGAAATAAATTCAAAATGAAATCTGTAAAAATCAAGAAAATGTAACTGTGACAAGGTAAACCACAACGAAACACAACTGAAATATTCCAACTCTTGCATTTCAACGAAAGAAATTCAAAATGAACTTTGAAAAATTAAGAAAATGTAACAATGACAAGGTAAACCACAACCAAACACTACTGAAATATTCCAACTCTTGCATTTCAACGAAAGAAGTTCAAAATGAACTTTGAAAAATCAAGAAAATGTATCTGTGACAAGGTGAACCACAACCAAACACAACTGAAATATTCCAACTCTTGCATTTCAAAGAAATAAATTCAAAATGAACTTTGAAAAATCAAGATAATGTAACTCTGACAAGGTAAACCACAACCAAACACTACTGAAATATTCCAACTCTTGCATTTCAACGAAAAAAATTCATAATAAACTTTGAAAAATCAAGAAAATGTAACTGTGACAAGGTAAACCACAACCAAACACTACTGAAATATTCAAACTCTTGCATTTCAACGAAAGAAATTTGAAATGAACTTTGAAAAATCAAGAAAGTGTAACTGTGACATGGTAAACCACAACCAAACACTTGTGAAATATTCCAACTCTTGCATTTCAAAGAAAGAAATTAAAAAATGAAATTTGAAAAATAAATAAAATGTAACTTTTACACGTTAAAACACAACCAAACACTACTGAAATATTCCAACTCTTGCATTTCAATGAAAGAAATTCAAAATGAACTTTGAAAAATCAAGAAAATGTAACTGTGACAAGGTAAACCACAACCAAACACTTCTGAAATATTCCAACTATTGCTTTACAACGAAAGAAATTCAAAATGAAATTTAAAATATCAAGAAAATGTAACTGTGACAAGGTAAACCACAACCAAACACTACTGAAATATTCCTTCTCTTGCATTTCAATGAAAGAAATTCAAAATGAACTTGGAAAACTCAAGAAAATGTAACTGTGACAAGGTAAACCATAACCAAACACTACTGAAATATTCCAACTCTTGCATTTCAACGAAAGAAATTTAAAATGAACTTTTAAAAATCAAGAAAATGTATGTGTGACAAGGTAAACCACAACCAAACACTTCTGAAACATTTCAACTCTTGCATTTCAAAGATAGAAATTCAAAATGAACTTTGAAAAATCAAGAGAATGTAACTGTGACAAGGTAAACCACAACAAAACACTACTGAAATAGTCCAACTCTTGCATTTCAATGAAAGAAATTCAAAATGAACTTTGAAAAATCAAGAAAATGTAATTGTGACAAGGTAAACCACAACGAAACACTACTGAAATATTCCAACTCTTGCATTGCAACGAGAGAAATTCAAAATGAACTTTGAAAAATTAAGAAAATGTAACTGTGACAAGGTAAACCACAACCAAACACTACTGAAATATTCTAACTCTTGCATTTCAACGAAAGAAATTCAAAATGAACTTTGAAAAATTAAGGGAATGTAACTGTGACAAGGTAAACTACAACAACACACTGCTGAAATATTCCAACTCTTGCATTTCAACGAAATAAAATCAAAATGAACTTTGAAAAATAAAGAAAATGTAACTGTGACAAGGTAAACCACAACCAAACACTACTGAAATATTCCAACTCTTGCATTTCAATGAAAGAAATTCAAAATGAACTTTGAAAAATCAAGAAAATGTAACTGTGACAAGGTAAACCACAACCAAACACTATTGAAATATTCCAACTCTTGCATTTCAATGAAAGAAATTCAAAATGAACTTTTAAAAATCAAGTAAATGTAAATGTGACACGGTAAACCACAGCCGAACACTACTGAAATATTCCAACTCTTACATTTCAAGGAAAGAAATTCAGATGAACTTTGAAAAATCAAGAAAATGTAACTGTGACAAGGTAAACCACATGCAAACACTACTGAAATATTCCAACTCTTGCATTTCAACAAAATAAATTCAAAATGAACTTTGAACCACTACCAAACACTACTGAAATATTCCAACTCTTGAATTTCAACGAAAGAAATTAAAAATGAACTTTGTAAAAATCAAGAAAATGTAACTGTGACAAGGTAAACCTCAACGAAACACACCTGAAATATTCCAACTCTTGCATTTCAACGAAAGAAATTCAAAATGAACTTTGAAAAATTAAGAAAATGTAACAATGACAAGGTAAACCACAACCAAACACTACTGAAATATTCCAACTCTTGCATTTCAACGAAAGAAGTTCAAAATGAACTTTGAAAAATCAAGAAAATGTATCTGTGACTAGGTCAACCACAACCAAACACAACTGAAACATTCCAACTCTTGCTTTTCAATGAAATAAATTCAAAATGAACTTTGAAAAATCAAGAGAATGTAACTCTGACAAGGTAAACCACAACCAAACACTACTGAAATATTCCAACTCTTGCATATCAACGAAAGAAATTCATAATAAACTTTGAAAAATCAAGAAAATGTAACTGAGACAAGGTAAACCACAACCAAACACTACTGAAATATTCCAACTCTTGCATTTCAACGAAAGAAATTCAAAATGAACTTTGAAAAATCAAGAAAATGTAACTGTGACAAGGTAAACCACAACGAAACACAACTGAAATATTCCAACTCTTGCATTTCAATGAAAGAAATTCAAAATGAACTTTGAAAAATCAGGAAAATGTAACTTTGACAAGGTAAACCACAAACAAACACTACTGAAATATTCAAACTCTTGCATTTCAACGAAACAAATTCGAAATGAACTTTGAAAAATCAAGAAAATGTAACTGTGACACGGTAAACCACAACCAAACACTACTGAAATATTCCAACTCTTGCATTTCAAAGAAATAAATTCAAAATGAACTTTGAAAAATAAACAAAATCTAACTGTTAAAAGGTAAACCACAACAAAACACTACTGAAATATTCCAACTCTTGCATTTCAACGAAATAAATTCAAAATGAACTTTGAAAAATCAAGATAATGTAACTGTGACAAGGTAAACCACAACGAAACACAACTGAAATATTCCAACTCTTGCATTTCAACGAAAGAAATTCAAAATGAACTTTGAAAAATCAAGAGAGTGTAAGTGTGACAAGGTAAACCACAACCGAACACTACTGAAATATTCCAACTCTTGCATTTCAAAGAAAGAAATTCAAAATGAACTTTTAAAAATCTAGAAAATCTAACTGTGACACGGTAAACCACTACAAAACACAACTTAAATATTCCAACTCTTTCATTTCAATGAAATAAATTCAAAATTAACTTTGAAAAATCAAGAAAGTGTAACTGTGACAAGGTAAACCACAACCAAACACTTTTGAAATATTCCAACTCTTTAATTTCATATAAATAATTTCAAAATTATCTTTGAAAAATACAGTAAATTTAACTTTTAAAATTTAAACCACAAACAAACAATACTGAAATAGTACAACTCCTGAATTTAAGCGAAAGAAATTCAAAATGAACTTTGAAAAATCATGAAAATTTAACTGTGACAAGGTAAACCACAACCAAACACTACTGAAATATTCCAACTCTTGCATTTCAACGAAAGAAATTCAAAATGAACTTTGAAAAATCAAGAAAATGTAACTGTGACAAGGTAAACCACAACCAAACACTACTGAAATATTCCTACTCTTGCATTTCAATGAAAGAAATTCAAAATGAACTTTGAAAACTCAAGAAAATGTAACTGTGACAAGGTAAACCATAACCAAACACTACTGAAATATTCCAACTCTTGCATTTCAACGAAAGAAATTTAAAATGATCTTTGAAAAATCAAGAAAATGTATGTGTGACAAGGTAAACCACAACCAAACACTTCTGAAACATTTCAACTCTTGCATTTCAAAGATAGAAATTCAAAATGAACTTTGAAAAATCAAGAGAATGTAACTGTGACAAGGTAAACCACAACAAAACACTACTGAAATATTCCAACTCTTGCATTTCAATGAAAGAAATTCAAAATGAACTTTGAAAAATCAAGAAAATGTAATTGTGACAAGGTAAACCACAACCAAACACTATTGAAATATTCCAACTCTTGCATTGCAACGAGAGAAATTCAAAATGAACTTTGAAAAATTAAGAAAATGTAACTGTGACAAGGTAAACCACAACCAAACACTACTGAAATATTCTAACTCTTGCATTTCAACGAAAGAAATTCAAAATGAACTTTGAAAAATTAAGGGAATGTAACTGTGACAAGGTAAACTACAACAACACACTGCTGAAATATTCCAACTCTTGCATTTCAACGAAAAAATTCAAAATGAACTTTGAAAAATCAAGAAAATGTAACTGTGACAAGGTAAACTACAACCAAACACTACTGAAATATTCCAACTCTTGCATTTCAATGAAAGAAATTCAAGATGAACTTTGAAAAATCAAGAAAATGTAACTGTGACAAGGTAAACCACAACTAAACACTACTGAAATATTCCAACTCTTGCGTTTCAATGAAAGAAATTCAAAATGAACTTTGAAAAATCACAGCCGAACACTACTTAAATATACCAACTCTTAAATTTCAAGTAAATAAATTCATTTGAACTTTGAAAAATCAAGAAAATATAACTGTGACAAGGTAAACCACATGCAAACACTACTGAAATATTCCAACTCTTGCATTTCAACAAAAGAAATTCAAAATGAACTTTGAACCACTACCAAACACTACTGAAATATTCCAAATCTTGAATTTCAACGAAAGAAATTCAAAATGAACTTTGTAAAAATCAAGAAAATGTAACTGTGACAAGGTAAACCACAACGAAAAACAACTTAAATATTAAAAATCTTTAATTTCAACTAAATAAATTAAAAATTAACTTTGAAAAATTAAGAAAATTTAACCATTACAAGGTAAACCACAACCAAACACAACTGAAATATTCAAACTCTTTCATTTCAACTAAAGAATTTCAAAATTAACTTTGAAAAATCAAGAAAATGTAACTGTGACAAGGTGACCCACAACCAAACACAACTGAACTATTCCAACTCTTGCATTTCAATGAAAGAAATTCAAAATGAACTTTGAAAAATCAAGAGAATGTAACTCTGACAAGGTAAACCACAACCAAACACTACTGAAATATTCCAACTCTTGCATTTCAACGAAAAAAATTCCTAATAAACTTTGAAAAATCAAGAAAATGTAACTGTGACAAGGTAAACCACAACCAAACACTACTGAAATATTCCAACTCTTGCATGTCAACGAAAGAAATTCAAAATGAACTTTGAAAAATCAAGAAAATGTAACTGTGACAAGGTAAACCACAACGAAACAAAACTGAAATATTCCAACTCTTGCACTTTGAAAAATCAGGAAAATGTAACTGTGACAAGGTAAACCACAACCAAACACTACTGAAATATTCTAACTCTTGCATTTCAACGAAAGAAATTCGAAATGAACTTTGAAAAATCAAGAGAATGTAAATGTGACAAGGTAAACCACAACCAAACACTACTGAAATATTCCAACTCTTGCATTTCAAAGAAATAAATTCAAAATGAAATTTGAAAAATAAAGAAAATTTAACTGTTACAAGGTAAACCACAACCAAACACTACTGAAATATTCCAACTCTTGCATTTCAACGAAACAAATTCAAAATGAACTTTGAAAAATCAAGAAAATGTAACTGTGACAAGGTAAACCACAACTAAACACAACTGAAATATTCCAACTCTTGAATTTCAACGAAAGAAAATCAAAATGAACTTTGAAAAATCAAGAGAGTGTAAGTGTGACAAGGTAAACCACAACCGAACACTACTGAAATATTCCAACTCTTGCATTTCAATGAAAGAAATTCAAAATGAACTTTGAAAAATAAAGAAAATGTAACTGTGACAAGGTAAACCACTACCAAACACTACTGAAATATTCCAACTCTTGCATTTCAATGAAAGAAATTCAAAATTAACCTTTAAAAATCAAGAAAATGTAACTGTGACACGGTAAACCACAACCAAACACTACTGAAATATTCCAACTCTTGCATTTCAAAGAATGAAATTCAAAATGAACTTTTAAAAATCAAGAAAATGTAACTGTGACAAGGTAAACCATAACGAAACACTACTGAAATATTCCAACTCTTGCATTTCAACGAAAGAAATTCAAAATGAACTTTGAAAAATTTAGAAAATGTAACTGTGACAAGGTAAACCACAACCAAACACTATTGAAATATTCCAACTCTTGCATTTCAACAAAATAAATTCAAAATGAACTTTTAAAAATCAAGAAAATATAACTGTGACAAGGTAAACTGCAACAACACACTATTGAAATATTCCAACTCTTGCTTTTCAACAAAAGAAATTCAAAATGAACTTTGAAAAATAAAGAAAATGTAACAGTGACAAGGTAAACTATAACCAAACACTACTGAAATATTCAAACTCTTGCATTTCAACGAAAGAAATTCAAAATGAACTTTTAAAAATAAAGAAAATGTATCTGTGACAAGGTAAACCAAACACCACTAAAAAATTCCAACTGTTGCAATTCAATGAAAGAAATTCAAAATGAACTTTGAAAAATCAAGAAAATGTAACTGTGACAAGGTAAACCACAACCATACACTAATGAAATATTCCAACTCTTGCATTTCAAAGAAAGAAATTCAAAATGAACTTTGAAAAATCAAGAAATTGTAACTTTGACAAGGTAAACCACAACCAAACACTATTGAAACATTCCAACTCTTGCATTTCAACGAAAGAAATTCAAATTTAACTTTGAAAAATCACGAATATGTAACTGTGACAAGGTAAACCACAACAAAACACTACTGAAATATTCCAACTCTTGCATTTCAACGAAAGAAATTCAAAATGAACTTTGAAAAATCAAGAAAATGTAAACGTGACAAGATAAACCACAACCAAACACTACTTAAATATTCCAACTCTTGCATTTCAATGAAAAGATTCAAAATGAACTTCTAAAAATCAAGAAAATGTAACTGTGACAAGGTAAACCACTACCAAACACTAGTGAAATATTCCAACTCTTGTATTTCAACGAAAGAAATTCAAAATGAACTTTGAAAAATCAAGAAAATGTAGCTGTGACACGGTAAACGACAACCAAACACTAGTGAAATATTCCAACTCTTGCATTTCAACGAAAGAAATTCAAAATGAACTTTGAAAAATCAAGAAAATGTAAGTGTGACAAGGTAAACCACAACCAAACACTACTGAAATATTCCAACTCTTACATTTCAACGACAGAAATTCAAAATGAACTTTAAAAATCACGAAAATGTAAGTATGATAAGGTAAACCACAACCAAAAACTACTGAAATATTCAAACTCTTGCATTTCAATGAAAGAAATTCAAAATAAACTTTGAAAAATCAGGAAAATGTAACTTTGACAGGGTAAGCCACAACCAAACACTACCGAAATATTCCAACTCTTGCATTTCAACGAAAGAAATTCAAAATGAACAATGAAAAATCAAGAAAATGTAACTTTGACAAGGTATACCATAACCATACACTACTTAAATATTCCAACTATTGCATTTCAAATAAATAAATAAATAATGAACTTTGAAAAATCAATAAAATTTAACTGTGACAATTTAAACCACAATCAAACACTACAGAAATATTCCAACTCTTTCATTTCAACGAAAGAAATTCAAATGAACTATGAAAAATAAAGCGGAGGTAACTGCGACAAGGGAAAAAAAAACAAAACACTCCTGAAATAATCCAACTCTTGTATTTCAACGAAAGAAATTCAAAATGAACTTTGAAAAATTAAGGGAATGTAACTGTGACAGAGTAAACTACAACATCACACTACTGAAATATTCCAACTCTTGCATTTCATCTAAAGAAATTCAAAATGAACTTTGAAAAATCAAGAAAATGTAACTGTGACAATGTAAACCACAACCAAACACTACTGAAATATTACAACTATTTCATTTCAATGAAAGAAATTCAAAATGAACTTTGAAAAATTAAGGGAATGTAACTGTGACATGGTAAACCACAACCAAACACTAGTGAAATATTCCAACTCTTGCATTTCAACGAAAGAAATTCAAAATGAACTTTGAAAAATTAAGGGAATGTAACTGTGACAGAGTAAACTACAACATCACACTACTAAAAAATATTCCAACTCTTGCATTTGAACGAAAGAAATTCAAAATGAACTTTGAAAAATCAAGAAAATGTAAGTGTGACAATGTAAACCACAACCAAACACTTATAAAACATTCCAACTCTTTCATTTAAACGAAAAAAATTCAAAATGAACTTTGAAAAATCAAGATAATGTAACTGTGACGAGGTAAACCACAACCAAACACTACTGAAATATTCCAACTCTTGCATTTCAATGAAATAAATTCAAAATGAACTTTGAAAAATCAAGAAAATGTAATTGTGACAAGGTAAACCACAACGAAACACTACTGAAATATTCCAACTCTTGCTTTGCAACGAGAGAAATTCAAAATGAACTTTGAAAAATTAAGAAAATGTAACTGTGACAAGGTAAACCACAACCAAACACTACTGAAATATTCCAACTCCTGCATTTCAACGAAAGAAATTCAAAATGAACTTTGAAAAATTAAGGGAATGTAACTGTGACAAGTTAAACTACAACAACACACTGCTGAAATATTCCAACGCTTGCATTTCAACGAAAAAATTCAAAATGAACTTTGAAAAATCAAGAAAATGTAACTGTGACAAGGTAAACTACAACCAAACACTACTGAAATATTCCAACTCTTGCATTTCAATGAAAGAAATTCAAGATGAACTTTGAAAAATCAAGAAAATGTAACTGTGACGAGGCAAACCACAACTAACCACTTTTGAAATATTCCAACTCTTGCGTTTCAATGAAATAAATTCAAAATGAACTTTGAAAAATCAATGAAATGTAACTGTGAAACGTTAAACCACGGCCAAACACTACTGAAATATTCCAACTCTTGCATTTCAACTAAAGAAATTCAGATGAACTTTGAAAAATCAAGAAAATGTAACTGTGACAAGGTAAACCACAAGCAAACACTACTGAAATATTCCAACTCTTGCATTTCAACAAAAGAAATTCAAAATTAACTTTGAACCACTACCAAACACTACTGAAATATTCCAACTCTTGCATTTCAACGAAAGAAATTCAAAATGAACTTTGTAAAAATCAATAAAATGTAACTTTGACAATGTAAACCAAAACGAAACACAACTGAAATATTACAAATCTTTCATTTCAACGAAATAAATTCAAAATTAACTTTGAAAAATTTAGAAAATTTAACCATGACAAGGTAAACCACAACCAAACACTACTGAAATATTCCAACTCTTGCATTTCAACGAAAGAAGTTCAAAATGAACTTTGAAAAATCAAGAGAATGTATCTGTGACAAGGTGAACCACAACCAATCACTACTGAAATATTCCAACTCTTGCATTTCAATGAAAGAAATTCAAAATGAACTTTGAAAAATCAAGAGAATGTAACTCTGACAAGGTAAACCACAACCAAAAACTACTTAATTATTCCAACTATTGCATTTCAACGAAATAATTTCAAAATAAACTTTGAAAAATCAAGAAAATGTAACTGTGACAAGGTAAACCACAACCAAACACTACTGAAATATTCCAACTCTTGCATGTCAACGAAATAAATTCAAAATGAACTTTGAAAAATCAAGAAAATGTAACTGTGACACGGTAAACCACAACGAAACACAACTGAAATATTCCAACTCTTGCATTTCAATGAAATAAATTCAAAATTAACTTTGAAAAATCATGAAAATGTAACTTTGACAAGGTAAACCACAACCAAACACTACTGAAATATTCAAACTCTTGCATTTCAACTAAATAAATTTTAAATGAACTTTGAAAAATCAAGAGAATGTAACTGTGACAAGGTAAACCACAACCAAACACTACTGAAATATTCCAACTCTTGCATTACAAAGAAATAAATTAAAAATGAACTTTGAAAAATAAGTAAAATGTAAATGTTAAAATGTAAAAAAAAACAAAACACTACTTAATTAGTCCAACTCTTCCATTTCAACGAAAGAAATTCAAAATGAACTTTGAAAAATCAAGAAAATGTAACTGTGACAAGGTAAACCACAACGAAACACAACTGAAATATTCCAACTCTTGCATTTCAACGAAAGAAATTCAAAATAAACTTTGAAAAATCAAGAGATTGTAAGTGTGACAATGTAAACCATAACCGAACACTACTGAAATATTCCAACTCTTGCATTTCAATGAAAGAAATTCAAAATGAACTTTGAAAAATAAAGAAAATGTAACTGTGACAAGGTAAAACACTACCAAACACTACTGAAATATTCCAACTCTTGCATTTCAACGAAAGAAATTCAAAATTAACATTTAAAAATCAAGAAAATGTAACTGTGACACGGTAAACCACAACCAAACACTACTGAAATATTCCAACTCTTGCATTTCAACGAATGAAATTCAAAATGAACTTTGAAAAATCAAGAAAATGTAACTGTGACAAGGTAAAACATAACGAAACACTACTGAAATATTCCAACTCTTGCATTTCAACGAAAGAAATTCAAAATGAACTTTGAAAAATTAAGAAAATGTAACTGTGACAAGGTAAACCACAACCAAACACTATTGAAATATTCCAACTCTTTCATTTCAACAAAAGAAATTCAAAATGAACTTTGAAAAATCAAGAAAATGTAACTGTGACAAGGTAAACTACAACAACACACTATTGAAATATTCCAACTCTTGCTTTTCAACAAAAGAAATTCAAAATGAACTTTGAAAAATCAAGAAAATGTAACTGTGACAAGGTAAACTATAACCAAACACTTCTGAAATATTCCAACTCTTGCATTTCAATGAAAGAAATTCAAAATGAACTTTGAAAAATCAAGAAAATGTATCTGTGACAAGGTAAACCAAACACCACTAAAATATTACAACTCTTGCATTTCAATGAAAGAAATTCAAAATGAACTTTGAAAAATCAAGAAAATGTAACTGTGACAAGGTAAACCACAACCAAACACTACTGAAATATTCCAACTCTTGCATTTCAACGAAAGAAATCCAAAATGAACTTTGAAAAATCAAGAAAATGTAACTGTGACAAGGTAAACCACAACCAAACACTAATGAAAAATTCCAACTCTTGCATTTCAACGAAGGAAATTAAAAATGAACATTGAAAAATCAAGATTATGTAACTGTGACAAGGTAAACCAGAACCAAACACTACTGAAATATTCCAACTCTTGCATTTCAACAAAAGAAATTAAAAATTAACTTTTAAAAATAAAGAAAATGTAACCTTTACAAGTTAAACCACAAACACACACTACTGAACTATTCCAACTCTTGAATTACAATGAAAAAATTCAAAATTAACTTCGAAAAATCGAGAAAATGTAACTGTGACAAGGTAAACCACTACCAAACACTAGTGAAATATTCCAACTCTTGTATTTCAACAACAGAAATTAAAAATGAACTTTTAAAAATCAAGAAAATGTAACTGTGACAATGTAAATGACAACCAAACACTACTGAAATATTACAACTCTTTAATGTCAACTACAGAAATTCAAAATGATCTTTGATATATAAAGAACATGTACTTGTGACACGGTAAACCACAACAAAACACAACTTAAATATTCTAACTCTTAAATATCAAAGAAAGAAATTCAAAATTAACTTTGAAAAATAAAGAAAATTTAACTATGACAAGGTAAACCACAACAAAACACTACTGAAATATTCCAACTCTTGCATTTCAATGTAAGAAATTCAAAATAAACTTTGAAAAATCAGGAAAATGTAACTGTGACAGGGTAAACCACAACCAAACACTACCGAAATATTCCAACTCTTGCATTTCAACGAAAGAAATTCAAAATGAACATTGGAAAATCAAGAAAATGTAACTTTGACAAGGTATACCATAACCATACACTACTGAAATATTCCAACTCTTGCATTTCAACGAAACAAATTCAAAATGAACTTTGAAAAATCAAGAAAATTTAACTGTGACAAGGTAAACCACAATCAAACACTACTGAAATATTCCAACTCTTGCATTTCAACGAAATAAATTCAAAATGAACTATGAAAAATTAAGTTAATGTAACTGTGACATGGTAAACCACAACCAAACACTAGTGAAATATTCCAACTCTTGCATTTCAACGAAAGAAATTCAAAATGAACTTTGAAAAATTAAGGGAATGTAACTGTGACAGAGTAAACTTCAACATCACACTACTAAAATATTCCAACTCTTGCATTTCAACTAAAGAAATTCAAAATGAACTTTGAAAAATAAATAAAATTTATGTGTTAAAAGGTAAACCACAACCAAACACTACTTAAATATACCAACTATTGCATTTCAACTAACGAAATTCAAAATTAACTTTGAAAAAATCAGACCTTTGGAGGGGGAGGGGCCGGTGGGAGGGGGTCGTTCTGTGTCTCAATGCACAAAAAAAGTATAAAAAATGGGGAGGGAATGGGAGGGGGAGGGGAGGGGGAAAGAGGTGGGAGGAGGAGGAGGAGGAGGTGGGAGGAGGAGGAGGAGGAGGGGGAGGAGGGGGAGGAGGAGGGAGGGGGAGGAGGAGGAGGTGGTGGGAGGAGGAGGAGGAGGAGGAGGTGGGAGGAGGAGGAGGGAGGATGTGGGAGAAGGAGGAGGGGGCCGGGGGAGGGCCTTTGGGGCACAGGGAGGGCCCTTGGGGGCCTGGGGGACATTTGGTGACCGGTGTAGGGCCTTTGGGACCCCGTTGGTCTTTTGGGAACTCGATGGGCCTTTGGGGGGCCCGGGGGTGGCCGTTGAGGGTCTGGGGTGCGCCTTTGGGGGCGCTGGTGACCCTTTTGGGAGCTTGGGGGGCCTTTGAGTGTCCGGGGGGGCAGTTGGGGGCCTGGGGGACATTTGGGGACCGGTGGAGGGCCTTTGGGAGCTTGGGGGGCCTTTGAGGACCGGGGGCTTCCTTCGGGGTTGGGGTAGGAGGATTGGAACCCTTTGGGGTTGGGTTAGAGGACCTCACAACACTGTTCAAATGAAACTTGTGTATTATAACGACCACAGAGTTTCACCATTAAATTCTCTTCTAAAATCTCTTCAAAAATCTTCTTTTAAATCAACGTCTCTATCTGTTTCGCCCAAATAGTTCCATAAGCTGTCTAAAACGGTTTCGCCCAAATAATCCCTAAACGCAAATTCAGCGTGTTCCTTTGTTATTGGCATCTCTGTGCTTTCGCATTTCAAATTAATAGGAAACCCTTTCCTACGTTAATCTCTTCATCTCATAAATTTTCCTAGCTAAACTATTATGGTTTCGTTAGAATATCAATTTACCTCTCCGACTTGAAGCTCCGTGAAGCCGTATTTAAAAATAGAATTTCTATCTCTTTAGACTCCCGCATAATTCCAAGATAACAAGTGATGTCAATTATAATTCCTGACACTAAAGATCAATGAAGCCCTATTTAAAAATAGAATATTAATTTTTCTCTCTGACCTAAAGAATGTTTATCCCTCAGACCTAAGATTAAAGAAGCCTTAATGTTTCTTAATTCACCCCTAGCATGCACTTGTCCAAAAACAACAATAATAAATAAATCCCTCAGGCCTAAAGATTAAAGAAGCCTTAATGTTTCTTAATTCCCTCTTCGTGAATCAACAATTTCCCCGCCGATTATGTAAATCAATTTCTCAGGTTAAGCTAACCAAACAAGAATGAAGCCATGATTTTTTCATAATTCCCCCATCGTGAATCAATAATTTCCCCGAGCGATTATGTAAATCACAGATCAAAGAAGCCTTAATGTTTCTTAATTCCCCCTTCGTGAATCAATAATTTCCCCGCCGATTATGTAAATCAAGTTCTCAGGTTAGGTTAACCAAACAACAATGAAGTCATGTTTGTTTCTTAATTTCCCTCTTCGTGAATCAATAATTTTCCCAATCGATTATGCAATCAATTTCTCGGAAATTCACTTCCCCCTCGAGTCCTAGATCAATAACATTGTTCCCGTTAGAATTCAATGCGCATGTGCAACCTTCGCCTCGGAGCTATTACACATAGAAACATCAAATAAATCGACCTTGGAAAAAGAGGTCATTGACCCCATTACGTAATCTTTCTCCCTAGGGAGGCTATGCCCATATATGGTGTGGGGTCACGACTCAATAAGGCCATTCTACTCATACATTTAACACTTATTTAGGTAGATACAATATATTTAAAACATAGATCCCGGGAAGCTCTAATCTTTCGTGGAAAAAATTTTCATAGAAACTATTGGAAACAGAAATTCATTTACTAAATATGGAAGCTATATCCTATATTTTATTTCAGGATACCACATTACAATATTAGCCTAACACTTATAAAGAGTGGTATTAGAAATATTTTAATGCCAAATTTGATTGAATAGAAACTGACAACAAGGACTAGCAAAAACTGGCACCGGGATATGTGAAACAGGCACTTAGTTTTTAGCTTTAGTTTTGATCATTGGATCATTTAATACCACAGCATATATGATCCCTGAACAATCATGAGTCAACATGTCTTTCTAATGAATTGTCGTAAAACGTAAAACATGTCTTTCTAATGAATTGTCTTGCAAACGTTCTGATTAAAATGGGTATCTCAAATTTTTATCTAATGCCTTATTGAGCCCTAGAGGCGCACAGGGACGCAAGGCACTTGAATGTCTTCCAACCGGTTTTGTCCCTTTAAAAGGCACTGAATCGTAAAATTTACAATCAAATGCTGCCAAACATCTAATTTAGTCTGAACAGGGCCAAAAAGCCACGGCGAAACCCAGTGTAAATTTTGAGAAAGCCATTTAATTTTGCATGGTCGATCATCCTACGGTATAGGGTTAGATACTCCGTACTTTTTCTTTTTCCCAGGGGAGATCAAATCTAACTGGATGTCATGGATTATCATGATAGGGTTCATTTGAACGGACATAAAAATATTGGCGTTTCTATAAGTTACGAAAAAAATCATGCCACAAAAAAGTAGGCTTCTTTTTTTTATAAAAACATCAATTTTGGCCCCAACGCAACAAAATACCAGGGATTGAAAACTCTGAGATAGCTAGTATAGGCTACTATTTATGTTCAAAACCCCTGAAATGGAGGATTATAATGCCCTTCATTCAAAACTCCACCTTGCGCCTTTATTGAAAATGTTGTGTTCTTGCGGTTGGAATCATTGGTTGAAAAGAACAAGACCAAAAAGTAGGTAGTCTCGTGGTATTCAAGGTTAGCGCGTCAGCCTTAAATCTAATAGATTTCCACTTCAATATTGATAGCATCAATTTTTTTTTACGACTTCTTTAAAAAATTATCGATATTAATGTTGTGTCGTCCGTCTTATATGGTTCCATGGCTACAGCAGAAGATCCAGCCATGGAAAGAACGAGCCATGGCTGTTTAAAACTGGGATCTAAAAACATATTTTCTGTTAAACTGTCTAATGAGAAACGCAACCACCACTAATTTGGAAACAATAACTTTTATTCTCATTGTCAAAATAACTAAAAGTACAATTGCCAAAAAAATCTTTAGCGGGGATTTGCGACATGATTATTTAGAAATCAAAAAACATTTCCTACAACATATATTCATATTACTAAATTAGATGTTAATGTAATTGTTTGTCTTTAGCCACTTCCCAGAAATCAATCAATCAATCTGGGATACTTATTTCCTAGGTTGGGATACCTATATCTGGGATATATTATATGTATACTTTGTTTCCCGGAACACTTGTATGTTAACTCTGCATAAATCTTATCTTTAATGGGCTGACCAATATATGTTTCTCAAAGATCGAATGGGGTCAGAATTAAAACTAATGTTTAACACTATATTTCAACATAAAATTACGCTGATCTTTTTTGTATCATTACGTAGGTTACACAAATAACTTTTTGTCGAATTTATTATTAATTAAAAACAAGCGAAAATTAACCCAAAAAATCTATGGAACATACATAAAAAAAACTAGCTCAAACAAACTGAAGTGTGGCAATTCCCTACGTCTATACAATCACGTAAAACTAACATTTTTCTGAAAGCACAAAATTCACAAAAAAGAGGATATTTTTCCAGGGGCAGAGAAATCCTTAAGCAGCCGGCAGAAAATGAATACTGTAGTCTCACAAGCCATAATATCAGCTATTATTAGCATACATTCTAAATATTTTCAAAAGTCACAATAATAAGTATTATTTTATTGTAGTTTTATTAGAAGATATTATTGTTATTAAGATATTATTTTATCAAAAAATATATTTAGCATATATTAGTGCAGTATAACAGGATTACTTTATAAATAAATCATTGGTCTTGTCAGCAGCAATATCATTACGGCAGCTAGCAACTAAAATTTTAAACTAAAATTAAAAATTAAAATGAAAAAAGAATTAAATAAAGTCACAATAAGCAATGAAATTAAAAATCAATTTATTTATAATTATAAAATTATAAAATTTTAGAAGTATAACTTCTACGAATTAGTAACTTCTGCCTATTACAGCGATGAATTCAAGCTATGATATACATATCTGAAGTTCACTTGAAGTTTTTGTATAAGTGAACATCAAATATCCCAGTTAGAACTTAAATTAGAGCCAATCATTGGAATTGACCTATTTTGCAGAAGTTATATCAAATTAAGCAAATGGGAAACCATTTAAAAACATCATTCATTAATTCATTTTTCTACAGTAAAAAATAACCTAAAGTGGTTATACTTCTACTGTAATAAGATAATATATTGTTTTGTGTTTTCAGTAAAGTACCACGTTTGCATAATTCAACAGATGCAGGGAATTATCACGAGTTAGATAAACAGATATACATTGCATAGTTTGCAAAGCCATAACTTTTGCTTGTTTTAAGTTTTAATTTTGCTCTTTACTTTCATCATAAAAACTTTATTTTCTTTACATTAGCCCATTTTATATAATGAAGTTGGGACATAAAATTTTTTCCAGTAGGAACAGAACTATATAGCTATCTAGCAATTCAATAATATTGTGTCAACAATTATAAAATTAAATAACAACCAACCTTAAAAAATCGTAAATACCATTTACGTCCAAATAACCTCTTTCACTGTTGAGCAAGGCTATAGCTACTAAGCAAGAATAACTACAACTTGGCTTATTTTGACCTGGATTCACCTCATCTTGTTCGCAATTCATAAGCAACGATCCAGAACATTTATTCTCTTTTGATTTGGGCAGCAAAACCATATTAGGATTAATAGCAGTTTCGAGTTCTGAATCACACTGAGAAAAAGTCACCAAGTTTGATTCATACCATTGCTCATCCTTTTTCAAGGTCAATGGTTCGTCACTCGTTTCACCCTTAATGTTGAGTGGCCCAGAGTGGTTTGAAGATAACCCATCAAAAGATACTTCATCATATGCAGGGTTGCCATGCGCTGACTCTAAGCTAAAATATGAATTATTTAGGATTCCAAGATTTGAAGCTTCTTCTTGATTCATATTCTAAAAGAAAGATTTCCTCATCACTGTTGATTGTAGCTAAATAATATTTTAATGATTCTAATTACAGTTTTATATCGTTGATAATTTTCATTTCTTTGTTGAACTGACACTAAAACTTTGTAAACTTAAAAAAAAAACAAAAAAAAACTGGGTTCTCGTATACAAATAAATTGTATTAAAAAATCGGACACAAAATTCCCAAGTTAACGCAATAATTATTATAGGGCGTTATACTAGACAATTTATTTGTGTCTAATTTTTTGGCAAAAATTAACGTTACTGAAAATGTAAGTATTTAATATAAACATCCGAAGTTTTCCAAATATCCTTTGTAATGCACGTTATCATTAACCCTCTACTTAACCGGGTAAGCCTGGGCAATATACAAAATTTCACTGATTTTATGGGTTTGCTATTATCTTTTTAAGCTTATTTTGTACGAATAACTAGATTGGAACATCAATAAAGCTAATTTGAAAAAAATATCATATTAATTCAGCTTTTTTAAATAGCCTAGGGAAAGGCCTATATTTTGCCTTGTTAGGGTAAGGGACTGGGATGCATCAAAAATGTTAGTAATGATGTCATTTATAAATAGCTGTAAGTGAGAAATCAAAGGGTATATTCCAGTTTTTTAAATTGTGTTCTCGGCAAGGCCGTGCCCAGGGGAAGGGTTAGGGGGGTTTGAACCCCCCCCCCCTGAAATGTTTGTCTGACTCGTAAGAACGTAAGAAATAGATATAAACAAATTTTTCATGCATTTTTTGAGGTTTTTTGTGTAACCCCCCCCCGAAAAAAACCTGAGTACCCCCCCCCCCCAAAAAAAAAAAATCGAGGACACTGCCTTGCACAAGGGTACTTCTATATTATATAAAACACACTCAAGAAGTGAAGTTTGGTGACAATAAAATATGCTGAAAATAGAATACTTTATTAGCAAAATTGTGAAGGTCATTTCTGAATTATTAAATTGGGAAGTTTGGCGTCGGCTGACCGTCTCAAAGACAAAGAAAAGATCATTATTAACGCGTTTCTTGATCTAGTACATTTTAGTTCATTATTAACGAGATTCTTGAGGACATTGGTTAGTTTGCTTTAACTAGTGATAGAATATAGTGTCTGAGTATGGATGTTAAAATTAGGATTTGGGATATGCCAAGGACCAAAGAACAAGCAATTATATTTTTCCAGGAAAAAGGGTTGTTGACCAAAACCAAACAATGCGTCAATGGACACACCATGACTCTGTACTCGTACGAGAAGCAGCATTTTTTTAAGTGTAACACTAGGCCATGGTGGAAAACTGTCAATTTGCATGTCAAAACGTGGTTTTCTAAAAGTAAAATACCATTTGTTACTGTAGATTGTTTCATCATATTTTTTTTCACTAGCATCAACCAAAATTCCCTTCTCGAGTGTGTTTTATATAATAGACAAGTACCCTCGAAAGTACCATTGCTAGAATCACACTGTCCAAAGATAGTCTAGATATTTAGCCAATATGCCCAACGAAGGCCTTTTTGTACAGAACCCAGGTTATACTGTACAAAACGAAACAAACTGGCCTATATTTTTCAAATTAGGCCTAGCCCTCTAAATTGACATACTAATCTTACGTTCAACTCCAACTTCTTCTAAGACTTTAGCCCAAGCTTTCATTACAAGTACCCTCTTCTTATGGTCATTACCAGCCTTAGAGTATAATATTCTAAAATTCATAACTGACAAAAATCAATTTTTCAATATCCATTTATATCTCGCCTAGACTATTGATTTGATAAAATTTATTCATCAAAATTATTGAGAAAGTTGATATTCATGAACTTGTAAGATATTTTGGAAAATCGGGTATATTTCAACCAAAATTTGCACACAGTTGCAAGATTAGCATATCTGGCAGAATAATCGTATATATGGGACCCCAGGGGAAATATACTCACTTTCAAGCACATAGAACATACATGCATACAACATCCTATAACCTACCTCCCAAAAGACTCTATGCCCTGGAATGTACAGAGAAGCAAAGACAAACAAAAACATCAAAAATAAGAATAATAATACTAATAAAAAAACACACAGTCAAAGGGAAAATAGCCATCAGCCTCCCCCCCCCCCCCTTCTGGCAACCGATTGAATACCAAGTTGAAGCATAAATGCAAATACATGCATCTTATATACATAGAATATGTATATCAAATATTCTTAAATATACCTAATCACTGCAGCACCCCTACAACAAAAGATGATGGTATTATTATATATGGAGATGTTTTAAATGACACATGAGATATTGGAGTGACCATAAAATTGAGTGTTAAAAATGATGCTTCTAGAACTGATTAAAATCTAACTTTCTTCTCGTATGGAATGAATAAAAAAAAAAAAAAACTAACAGAAAATGTTTTACTTCAGGTAATATAACTAGCATTTTATTATTTGAAAATTATAGGAGACCAGCTATAACAGGGACACCTCTATAACGGGGACATTCAACTTTTTAGTGTCTTAATGTTCTGTAAAAATTCTGAAAATGCAACTGAAGAACTGCCATCTAGTAGCCCCCATGTGAGTGAAGTTTGGTCAAGATGACTGAAAGTTTTTTTCAACAAGTTTGAAAAAATAAGTTTTTATGGTTGTTTTGTAATTATTTTCAGAATTTTCAATGCTTGGCCTTTCCTGAACGCCTGAAGCTAGGAAATCCATACTGATTTCAGATGATAATGTATTCATCAAGGTTTAGAAGGTGCTAAGAGTTTTTATGTTCACTAGAGCTATCTTTGACAAAAGCAAATAAATATAAAAACATTGCCACCAGGGAGCACATATATATGTGCAATATATATATATAGAACTGGGACAACTGATATAGTGATAACTGGGACACCCATGTCTGGCACAGTCTCATTGTGTCCCAGTTATATGAGGGTGTATATATATATATATATATATATATATATATATATATATATATATATATATATATATATATATATATATATATATATATATATATATATATATATATATATATATAAGTGGCCGACCGGCACCAGAGATCACGGAATCTGGAGAGAAGGCAGACAGGACCCCACAAGACGAGACCATCGGTGACGTTTCTGGTTGTTTGAAGGTGACAGTCCTTCCTTCAGAAAAGGTCGAGCCTCTTCCTTAGGCAAACAGTAGAAAACAACAAACAAAGGTAGGAAAAGAGGCTGCAGCTCAATCCTCACAAGCACGCACGTGAAAGAGATGATCAAAGCAGCAGCTAGGGAGCGAGAAGATAAAATGAGAAAAGTAAACAGTAAAAAAACCAAAGGGAACTCGAAGAAAGTGAAGATACAAGAAATCGAGAAAAGGGGGAAAAAGTTAAAGAGACTGGACCTCGGGCAAGACTCAGAACTTGGCGAGGTGTCATCTGTCAAATATGGTGACATTTCTGATGATTCGCTCCATGGTGGAAGCAACAAAGAAGAAGAAGAAGACTTGTCAACTAACATTTTTGATTTTGTCCTAGTCAAGCTTCAATCCAAGACCAGATTGTGTTACGTTGTACGATAAGTAACCAAATAATTAGGGGAAGAAATCACCAAACAAAACATGAAAAAACTCAACGGAGTTTGAAAATTTGTCTGGACTGAAGAGAGATAAATGTTTTTACTTTTATAACTTAATAAATCAAATAATATTACCATTTTGATTACTAAATATCAGTATAGGCCTATGTATTATAAACTAACAATATTCACTCATTTGTATTTTTTCGGCGAAGTGCATGTTATGTTCTGGCTTTGGGAACGCATAGGGGTTTTGAGCCCTACTCATGTTTATTTCTGCTCATTTTGAGTTTGACTTGGCTGTATATTTTAATTTCTGTTCGGTTTGTGTTTCACTTATTTATCGATGCTGATTTATGGTGGTTTCACGCTTGGTAGATTATTTGATTTTATTTTTGCTCTTTTTTTGTTTAATGGACTTCTTTACTTTTCTTTGAAATACTCATTTTGTGGAAAAAAAATTTTTAAATTAATTTCTGTTCGTTTTATATTGATATAGTCTTTTCAGGGAAAAAGAAAATAATACTTTAAATATTTTCGTTTTTTAAAAATTTATAGTTTTGCCTGCTATTTGTATGCTGGAGACAAATTTTCAGCAATTTTTAACAACATACACCCTTTTAAAAAATCTGGACACAAATAGTAGTTTTTAATTTAGTTTCATACCTCCTCTAGTTGACCTGAAATTGAAAACTTGATACCATTCGCAAAAAAATCCGTTTACTTTCTTTGGTAGCTTGGATACACTTACACTATTATGATTTGGTTAAATGTTAAGAACAGAAGTAGCCACGAAAGTTTGAACATAATACCATCACTCGTTCTTGGGATACTGCCGAGATGCCTTATTGGGAATTAGCATTAAACACAGTACATTTTGATTTAATATTAAGGCAACATTTAGTTTTTAAAAATAAAGGCAAATGGGTTGGTGGGCGTGGGAGGGGGATTATCTTCCCTCAACTCATTTTCAACTATTAAAAAAGGCATCACCCCTTTCTATTTTCAATCGAATGAGCCCTTTTAAAAGTTCCTATGACAACTCCTTCGATACGAAGTGCCCTGGTCTAAACAATAAAAACAACAAAAAAATAATACATTATAACCAAATCGATCTTTACTATAAAAATGTCAAGCCTTCCAATCACTTTTGACTATTAAAAAGGGCACTAGGCCAGTAGAATGGCCCCTATTGATCCCACGAGAACCACGTGGTTTATGGTTTTCTCAGTGAGAATGAAAAAACAGATGAAATTCTCACTTGAAAAACCATGAATTTTGTCACAGTTATTAAAGTATAACGATTAAAAACCTTAATTTTGTCAAAGTTTTGTCTGTTTGTTTTGTTTTTCTATTGAGAATTAAATAATTTTGTCAATTTTAATGGTTTTTGAAGTCATACTTACATAAATTTGACAAAATTCATGGTTTTTAAAGTGAGAATTTCATAAATGTGACAAAATTCATGGTTTTTCAAGTGAGAAAATTCCTGTTTTTTCATTCTCACTGAGAAAACCATAAACCACGTGGTGCTGTCACGAGTCAGAACACCTGTGCTGTCGACCTCAATTCACATATCGTGAATCAATAATTCCCCTTAGAAACAACAAATTAATTTTCCCTTTCTTGACAGATCAATCAATCAATGACATCATCTGTCAGACTTTAAAAATTTTCGCCTAGAAACATTTCTCCAGGAATAGATCCAAAATCATTAATGTCTTTGCCTCGGGAACAGTTCTACTGGTCGAACTCCAAAGGATATTAATAACCCCAGGCCATGGAAACACTTAGGCAAGAAACATCTTAGCGATGAATTGTTTTAGCGCGCGAAAAGGTTTCCAAATAATTTGAAATGCATTGACGCAGAGATGCCAATAACAAAGGAACACGCTGAATTTACGTTTAGGGATTATTTGGGCGAAACCGTTTTAGACAGGTTATGGAACTATTTCGGCGAAACAGATAGAGACATTTTAAAAGAAGATTTTTGAAGAGATTTTGGAGGAGGTTTTGAATGTGGTCGTTATAATACACAAGTTTCATTTGAACAGTGTTGTGAGGTCCTCTAACCCAACCCCAAAGGGTCCCAATCCTCCTACCCCAACCCCGAAGGAAGCCCCCTGTCCTCAAAGGTCCCCCAAGCTCCCAGAGCCCCAGCCCCCCCCCCCCCCAAACGCCCTCCTCAGACCCTCCTCTGGTCCTCAAAGGGCACCCGGATCCCCAAAGGGCACCCCGGACCCCAAAGGCCCACCCCCCGGGCCGCCAAGGTCCCCCCAGCGCCCAAAGCGCCACCGGCGCCCCCCCAGGCCCCCCCAGACCGCCAAAGGCCATCCCCGGGCCCCCCAACGGCCCATCGAGCTCCCAAAGGACCAACGGGGTCCCAAAGGCCCGCCCCCGGTCCTCAAAGGTCCCCCAAGCTCCCACCGCGCCAACCGGCCCCCCACGGGTCCTCCCAAACACCCTCCCTGGACCCCCCCAAGAGCCTCCTCTCCATTTTTTTTTTAATACTTTTTTATGGCTTTATTATATCTTTTCTGAACAAGTTCCAGTCATAATGTCATTCCTAAACCCATTTTCCAACCTCACAGAGTCCCCTCCCCAATTCGTAAATAATTTCTTAAATTTTTTAACATGGTATTTTTTTAACTTTTTACGTATCTTAAAATGACATGAAATATGCTTACTGCTCTACCAATCGTACTCTGTGCTTGTTCATGGACACGACGCGGCTTTTCCACTGGTACTCTATGGTAGATTATCGACACTACCTAGTTTATTGCATGCATTAAATCAGTATTTTTTACGCAGTGGAAGGATCAACACACAATTCATATCTGTAAAAAGTGAAGATGAATTATTCGACGAAAGTATGTGCACATGAAAAAATCATTGTCGTGTTGAACGCTGACAAGGAGAAATACCTGAACTATGAAACGAGTGCAAGTGGAGATCTTATTGGCACTGTATGCATACGTTGTCATCACAGTGAGGAGTTAAATTCCTTTGGTGTACCCAAGAATTTCATTCGTGTAAACGGTGGATATGCAAGAGTATCATTACCAGAGAAATTAGTGCTCAAAGAGAATGCCAACTTAAAAATAATTGTTGATGATAGGGGACAACTCCTTGCTACGGCTTCTGGTAACACATTACCTGTTGATAAATCCTATCATCCTCTTTCCGGTATTAGCATTTCAAAGAGAACAAGAAAAAGACAAGCATACTCCTGCACCAACATCATAAATCATATCTTGTCAATGTGTCAAAACTGCCATCTATGTAAAAATAATGTGACAATAGACAGTGAAATCGCAGGCAGAATAAAAATGGACATTAGCAGACAATATCATCAATGAATATAAAGATGAATTGACGGAAAGTGAAGCGCAAGTGTACTAATAATGTGTAATAATGTATTTAACGTATTTTTATATTAATATTCTACATGTCATTATTTCATTAAAAATATTTTATGCATTATTTTGTTAAGTGTTCATTATTTTAGAGTATGCTAGAACGTCAATCGTTCAGAATATCTATTAAAAAGGTCAGAGATGAAAGAAAAAGAATTTTTAGAGATAAAGATACTACTAGCAGGCTCAATGTTTCATAGAAGATAGAAAAGTTCAAGATCTCTTCTGAATTTTACCAAAGAACACATTTCAATTCTAATTTCACCAGAGAAAATAAAAAGCTTTCACTTCAGTTGTTTATTTCACCGAGACATAAAAAATTTAAAGTTCACTTCTAAATTTTTCTGTAGAAGATAGGAAAAGTTATACTATGATTTTGATTATTTTCTATGAAGGTAAAAAGTTCTAGTTCATTTTTAAATTTTCTCAACGAAGTGAAGAAAAGTTCAAGTTCTCTTCTGACTTTTACCAAAGAACGCACTTCAATTCTAATTTCTCCAGAGAAAACAAAAATCTTCCACTTCAGTTCTTTATTTCACAAAGACATAAAGAAATTTAAAGTTCAATTCTAAATTTTTCGGTGGTAGATAGGAAAAGCAATACCGTACTTATGAAATATTTTCACGGAAGATAAAAAGCTCTAGTTCAATTTAAAATTTTCTCGACGAAGTCAAGGAAAGATCAAGTTCTCTTCTGAATTTTACCATAGAACACGCTACAATTCTCAGTTCTCCAGAGAAAACAAAAATCTTCCACTTCAGTTCTTTATTTCACAAACACATAAAGAAATTTAAAGCTCAATTCTAATTTTTTCGATGGAAGATAGAAAAAGTAATACCATACTTGTGAATATTTTCATGGAAGATAAAAAGTACTAGTTCATTTTTAAATTTTCTCAACGAAGTGAAGAAAAGTTCAAGTTCTCTTCGGAATTTTACCAAAGAACACACTACAATTCTAATTTCTCCAGAGAAAGCTAAAATCTTCCACTTCAGTTGTTTATTTCACAAAGACATAAAGAAATTTAAAGTTCAATTCTAAATTTTTCGGTGGTAGATAGGAAAAGCAATACCGTACTTGTGAAATATTTTCACGGAAGATAAAAAGTTCTAGTTCAATTTAAAATTTTCTCAACGAAGTCAAGGAAAGTTCAAGTTCTCTTCTGAATTTTACCAAAGAACACGCTACAATTCTAATTTCTCAGAGAAAACAAAAATATTACAGTTCAGTTGTTTATTTCACAAAGACATAAATAAATTTAATGTTCAATTCTAATTTTTAGGTTGGAAGATAGAAAAGGTAATACCATACTTGTGAATATTTTCATGGAAGATAAAAAGTACTAGTTCATTTTTAAATTTTCTCAATGAAGTTAAGGATAGTTCAAGTTATCTTCTGAATTTTACAAAAGAACACAATACAATTCTAATTTCTCAGAGAAAACAAAAATATTCCACTTCATTTATTTATTTCAAAAATACATAAATAAATTTAAAGAACAATTCTAATATTTCGGTTGGAAGATATAATATGCAAGAAATGACGTGATATGATTGTAATTTTAGATAAAAAAGTAAAAATTCATTTTAAAATTTTATCAATAAAGTCAAGGAGAGTTCAAGTTCTCTAATGAATTTTACAATATAAAAAGATAAACAAATCTATTCTCCAGATACAACTAATAACCACAACTACAGTTCTTTATTTCACAAAGAGATAAAGAAATTTAAAGTTCAATTATAATTTTTAGGTTGTAAGATAGAAAAAGCAATACCTTACTTGTGAATATTTTCATGGAAGATAAAAAAGTTCTAGTTCAATTTAAAATTTTCTCAACTAAGTGAAGAATAGTTCAAGTTCTCGACATACAAATACACCCGCACTCTCTCCACTACTTCGTTATCCATAGACAAAATACCTTGTCAAATTAATTACTTTATTTAACAAATAGATAACTAAAGTTAATGTACATGTATATTTTGTATGGGGTAAGTGATTCAAATTAAATCAATCCTTGTTACTCTGATACTTTTCTATAATTTGTGATAGTGAATTTTAAAATTTTCTCTACAAATTGAAGAAAAATTCAAGTTCTCTTCTGAATTTTACCAAAGAACACGCTACAATTCTAATTTCTCCAGAGAAAGCAAAAATCTTCCACTTCAGTTCTTTATTTCACAAAGACATAAAGAAATTTGAAGTTCATTTCTAATTTTTCGGTTGGAAGATAGAAAAAGTAATACCATACTGGTGAATATTTTCATGGAATATAAAAAGTTCTTGTTCAATTTAAAATTTTCTAAAAAAATTTAAGAAAAATTCAAGTTCTCTTCTGAATTTTACCAAAGAACACGCTACAATTCTAATTTCTCCAGAGAAAACAAAAATCTTCCACTTCAGTTCTTTATTTCACAAAGAAATAAAGAAATTTAAAGTTCATTTCTAATTTTTCGGTTGGAAGATAGAAAAAGCAATACCATACTTGTGAATATTTTCATGGAAGATAAAAAGTTCTAATTCAATTTAATATTTTCTCAACAAAGAGAAGAACATTTCAAGTTCTCTTATGAATTTTAACAAAGAACACTCTTCAATTATATTTTCTCCAGAGAAAGCTAAAATCCCCTACTTCAGTTCTTTATTTCACAAAGAGATAAAGAAATTTAAAGTTCATTTCTAATTTTTCGGTTGGAAGATAGAAAAAGTAATACCATACTTGTGAATATTTACTTTGAAGATAAAAAGTTCTAGTTCAATTTAAAATTTTCTCAACTAAGTGAAGAAAAATTAAAGTTCTCTTCTGAATTTTACCAAAGAACACGCTACAATTCTAATTTCTCCAGAGAAAACATAAATCTTCCACTTCAGTTATTTATTTCACAAAGAGATAAAGAAATTTAAAGTTCATTTCTAATTTTTCGGTTGGAAGATAGAAAAAGTAATACCGTAATTGTGAAAATCTTCATGTAATATAAAAAGTTCTAATTCATTTTAAAATTTTCTCAAAAAAGTGAAGAAAAATTCTTGTTCTCTTCTGAATTTTACCAAAGAACACGCTACAATTCTAATTTCACCAGATAAAACAAAAATCTTCCACTTCAGTTATGTATTTCACAAAGAGATAAAGAACTTTAAAGTTCATTTCTAATTTTTCGGTTGGAAGATAGAAAAAGCAATACCATACTTGTGAATATTTTCAAGGAATATAAATAGTTCTAAGTCAATTTAAAATTTTCTCAAAAAATTTAAGAAAAATTAAAGTTCTATTCTGAATTTTACCAAAGAACACTCTACATTTCTAATTTCTCCAGAGAAAACAAAAATCTTCCACTTCATTTATTTATTTCACAAAGACATAAAGAAATTTAAATTTCATTTCTAATTTTTCGTTTGGAAGATAGAAAAAGTAATACCTTACTTGTGAATATTTTCATGGAAGATAAAAAGTTCTAGTTCAATTTAAAATTTTATCAATAAAGTGAAGAAAAATTCAATTTCTCTTCTTAATTTTACCAAAGAACGCACTTCAATTCTAATTTCTCCAGAGAAATCTAACATCACCCCCTTCAGTTCTTTATTTCACAAAGAGATAAAGAAATTTAAAGTTCATTTCTAATTTTTCGGTTGGTAGATAGAAAAAAGTAATAACTTACTTGTGAATAATTTCATGGAAGATAAAAAGTTCTAGTTCATATTAAAATTTTCTCAACAATGTTAAGTATATTTCAAGTTCTATTCTGAATTTTACAAAATAACACGCTACAATTCTAATTTCTCAAGAGAAAGCTATAAACACCTACTTCAGTTCTTTATTTCACAAAGAGATAAAGAAATTTAAATTTCATTTCTAATTTTTCGGTTGGAAGATAGAAAAAGTAATACCATACTTGTTAATATTTTCATGGAAGATAAAAAGTTCTATTTCATTTTAAAATTTTCTAAAAAAAGTTAAGTATATTTCAAGTTCTCTTCTGAATTTTACCAAAGAACACGCTACAATTCTAATTTCACCAGAGAAAACAAAAATCTACCACTTCAGTTCTTTATTTCACAAAGAGATAAAGAAATTTAAAGTTCATTTCTAATTTTTCGGTTGGAAGATAGAAAAAGTAATACCATACTTGTGAATATTTTCATGGAAGATAAAAAGTTATAATTCAATTTAAAATTTTCTCAAAAAACTCAAGAAAAAATCTTTTTCTCTTCTTAATTTTACCAAAGAACACGCTACAATTCTAATTTATCAAGAGAAAACAAAAATCAACCACTTCAGTTCTTTATTTCAATCAGAGATAAAGAAATTTAAAGGTCATTTCTAATTTTTCTGTTGTAAGATATAAAAAGCAATACCATACTTGTGAATATTTTCATGGACGATAAAAAGTTCTAGTTCTATTTAAAATTTTCTCAACGCAGTTAAGAAAAATTCAATTTCTCTTCTGAATTTTACCAAAGACCGCACTACAATTCTAAGTTCTCCAGATACAGCAAAACTCACCCACTTCAGTTATTTATTTAAAAAAGAGATAATGAAATTTAAAGTTCACTTCTAATTTTTCGGTTGTAATATATATAAAGTAAGAAAATTATTTATATTAATGTAATTTACTATAAACATTTATTGTTATATATTTTATATTATCAACAATGTGAAGAAAAATTCATGTTCACTGCTGAATTTTAAAAAAGAACACACTTCAATTATAATATATTAATAGACAAAAAAATATTACACTTGAGTTCTTTATTTCACAAAGACATAAAGAAATTTAAAGTTCATTTCTAAATTTTTTTCGATGGAAGATAGAAAAAAGCAATACCATACTTGTGAATATTTTCACGGAAATAAAAAGTTCTAGTTTAATTTTAAATTTTCTCAAATAAGTGAATAAAAGTTCTAGTTCTCTACTGAATTTCAACAAAGAACACAATACAATTCTAATTTCTCCAGAGAAAACAAAAATCCACCACATAATTTATATATTTCACAAATACATAAAGAAATTTAAAGTTAATTTCTAATTTTTCGGTTGGAAGATAGAAAAGGCAATAGCGTACATGTGAAATATTTTCACGGAAGATAAAAAGTTCTATTTCAATTTAAAATTTTCTCAATGAAGTGAAGAAAAGCTCAAGTTCTCTTCTGAACTTTACCAAAGAACACGCTTAAATTCTAATTTCTCAGAGAAAACATAAATCTTCCACTTCAGTTCTTTATTTCACAAAGACATAAAGAAATTTAAAGTTCAATTCTAATTTTTCGGTGGAAGATAGAAAAATTAATACCATACTTGTGAATATTTTCACGGAAGATACAAATTTCTATTTCAATTTAAAATTTTCTTTTCTACATGTTTAAGTTAGGTTAGATTAACTTGTCATGAGCTCTCATGATAAGTTAACCTAACCTTTTCCGGCGAGTAGGGTTAGGTTAGGCTAGATTAAGTTAGGTTAGATTAGGTTAGGTTAAGTTAGCTTAGGTTAGCCCACGTACGCGTCACTTAGGTTAGCTTAGGTTAGGTGAGAGACAGGAAAAAAGTTAGGTGTATCATTAGGTGAGGTTAGGTTAGATTAAGTTAGGTTAGATTAAGTTTGGTTAGATTAAGTTAGTTGCGGTTAAGTTAGGTTCGGCTAGGTTAGCCTACGTACGCGCACGTACGTAGGCTCACCTAGCCAAACCTAACTTAACCTAACCTAACTTAATCTAACCTAACTTAATCTAACCTAACTTAATCTAACCTAACCTAACCTAATCATACACCTAACTTTTTGCCTGTCTCTCACCTAACCTAAGCTAACCTAAGTGACGCGTACGTGGGCTAACCTAACCTAACTTAACCTAACCTAATCTAACCTAACTTAATCTAGCCTAACCTAACCGCACCCGACTCTAAGTAAAAGTTGATTTTAAATGATACGGAGAGCTCATGAAAATTTAATCTAACCTAAAAGCAACCTGGTTACCAGACACAAGGAGATGAAGTGAGACCGGTGTATTTTTCGTGACTAAATTAAAACTTTTTTTATTTCTTTTTATCTATTACACATAACGATTATCAAATAAAAATAAATTTATGTAATTATTATTGAAATAATGAACTGAATTGTAAGAGTTTTGTTTTCTCTGAGTAATTAGAATTTAAGCGTGTTCTTTGGTAAAGTTCAGAAGAGAACTTGAGCTTTTCTTCACTTCATTGAGAAAATTTAAAATTGAATTAGAACTTTTTATCTTCCGTGAAAATATTTCAAATTTACGCTATTGCCTTTTCTATCTTCCACCGAAAAATTAGAAATTAACTTTAATTTTCTTTATGTCTTTGTGAAATATAGAAATTAAGTGTGGGGATTTTTATTTTCTCTGGAGAAATTAGAATTGAATTGTGTTCTTTGGTAAAATTCAGTAGAGAAATTGAACTTTTCTTCACTTCGTTGAGAAAATTTAAAATTAAACTAGAACTTTTTATTTCCGTGAAAATATTCACAAGTATGGTATTGCTTTTTTCTATCTTCCATCGAAAAAAATTTAGAAATGAACTTTAAATTTCTTTATGTCTTTGTGAAATAAAGAACTCAAGTGGAAGATTTTGTTTTCTCTGACGAAATTAGAATTGAAGTGTGTTCTTTGGTAAAATTCAGAAGAGAACTTGAATTTTTCTTCACTTTGTTGAGAAAATTTTAAATTGAATTAGTACTTTTTATCTTCCATGAAAATATTAACAAGTAAGGTATTACTTTTTCTATCTTCCAACCGAAAATTTAGAATTGAACTTTATATTTCTTTATCTCTTTTTGAAATAAAGAACTGAAGTGGGGGATTTTAGCTTTCTCTGGTGAAATTAGAATTGAAGTGCGTTCTTTTTTAAAATTCATAGGATAAATTTAACTTTCCTTCACTTTGTTTAGAAAATTTGAAAATGAACTAGAACTATTTATCGTCATTTAAAATATTCACAAGTTTGGTATTGCTTTTTCTATCTTCCAACCTAAAAATTATACATTAAATTTAAATTTCGTTATCTATTTTGGTAATAATTAACAGTATAGGAAGTGTTATTTTTTCTCTGATTATGTAGTATTGTATATTGTTGTTTGGTAAAATTCAGAAGAGAACTTGAATTTTTCTTCACTTTGTTGAGAAAATTTTAAATTGAATTAGAACTTTTTATCTTCCATGAAAATATTCACAAGTATGGTATTTCTTTTTCTATCTTCCAACCGAAAAATTAGAAATGAACTTTAAATTTCGTTTTGTCTTTGTGAAATTAAGAACTGACGTGGACGTTTTTTGTTTTCTATGGTGAAATTAGAATTGTAGCGTGTTCTTTTGTAAAATTCAGAAGAGAAATTGAATTTTTATTCACTTTGTTGAGAAAATTTTAAATTGAAATAGAACTTTTTATCTTCCATGAAAATATTCACAAGTATGGTATTTCTTTTTCTATCTTCCAACCTAAAAATTAGATTTGAACTGTAAATTTAGTTATCTTTTTGAGAAATAAAGAACTGAAGTAGGGGATTTTTGTTTTATCTTGATAAATTAGACATGTAGATTGTTCTGTGTTAAAATACATAAGATACCTTGAACTCTCCTTAACTTCGTTTAGAAAATTTTAAATTGAACTAGAACTTTTTATCTTCCATGAAAATATTCACAAGTAAGGTATTACTTTTTCTATCTTCCAACCGAAAAATTAGAAATGAACTTTAAATTTCTTTATCTCTTTGTGAAATAAAGAACTGAAGTAGGGGATTTTAGCTTTCTCTGGTGAAATTAGAATTGAAGTGAGTTCTTTGGTAAAATTCAGAAGAGAACTTGAATTTTTCTTCACTTTTTTGAGAAAATTTTAAATTGAATTAGAAATTTTTATCTTACATGAAAATATTCACAAGTATGTTATTACTTTTTCTATCTTCCAACCGAAAAATTAGAAATGAACTTTAAATTTCTTTATCTCTTTTTGAAATAAACAACTGAAGTAGTAGAGTTTTGTTTTCTCTGGAGAAATTAGAAATGTAGAGTGTTCTTTGGTAAAATTAAGAAGAGAACTTGAATTTTTATTAAATTTTTTGAGAATATTTTAAATTGAACTAGTAATTTTTATCTTCCTTGAAAATATTCACAAGTAGGGTATTGCTTTTTCTATCTTCCAACCGAAAAATTAGAAATGAACTTTAAATTTCTTTATGTCTTTGTGAAATAAAGAACTGAAGTGGAAGATTTTTGTTTTATCTGGAGAAATTAGAATTGTAGAGTGTTCTTTGGTAAAATTCAGAAGAGAACATGAATTTTTCTTAACTTTGTTGAGAAAATTTGAAAATGAAATAGAACTTTTTATCTTAAATGAAAATATTCACAAGTAAGGTATTTCTTTTACTATCTTCCACCCGAAAAATTAGAAATGAACTTTAAATTTATTTATCTCTTTGTGAAATAAACAACTGAAGTGGAAGATTTTTGTTTTCTCTGGATATATTAGAATTGTAGCGTGTTCTTTGGTAAAATTCTGAAGAGAACTTGAATTTTTCTTCACTTTTTTGAGAAAATTTTATATTTAACTAGAACTTTTTATCTTCCATGAAAATATTTACTATTATTGTAGTACTATGTATAACGACCAACCTAAAAATTAGAATTGAACTTTAAATTTCGTTATGTCTTTGTGAAATAAATAACTGAAGTAGGGGATTTTTGATTTCTCTTGTGAAATTAGAATTGAGTCGTGTTCTTTGGTAAAATTCAGAATAGAACTTGAATTTTTCTTCACTTTGTTGAGAAAATTTTAAATTGAAATAGAACTTTTTATCTTCAATTAAAATATTCACAAGTATGGTATTTCTTTTTCTATCTTCCAACTTAAAAATTAGAAATGAACTTAAAATTTCTTTATGTCTTTGTGATATAAAGAACTGAAGTGGTAGATTTTTGTTTTCTCTGGAGAAATTAGAATTGTAGCGTGTTCTTTGGTAAAATTCAGAAGAGAACTTGAATTTTTCTTCACTTTGTTGAGAAAATTTTAAATTGAACTAGAACTTTTTATCTTCCATGAAAATATTTACAAGTATGGTATTACTTTTTCTATCTTCCAACCGAAAAATTAGAAATGAACTTCAAATTTCTTTATGTCTTTGTGAAATAAAGAACTGAAGTGGAAGATTTTTGTTTTCTCTGGAGAAATTAGAATTGTAGCGTGTTCTTTGGTAAAATTCAGAAGAGAACTTGAAATATACTTCACTTAGTTGAGAAAATTTTAAATTGAACTAGAACTTTTTATCTTCCATGAAAATATTCACCAGTATGATATTACTTTTTCTATCTTCCAATCGAAAAATTAGAAATGAACTTAAAATTTCTTTATGTCTTCGTGAAATAATGAACTGAAGTGGAAGATTTTTGTTTTCTCTGGAGAATTTAGAATTGTAGCGTGTTGTTTGGTAAAATTCAGAAGAGAACTTGAACTCTCCTTAACTTATTTGAGAAAATTTTAAATTGAATTAGAACTTTTTATCTTCCATGAAAATATTCACAAGTATGGTATTACTTTTTCTATCTTCCAACAGAAAAATAAGAAATGAACTTAAAATTTCTTTATCTCTTTGTGAAATAAAGAACTGAAGTTGGTGATTTTTGATTTCTCTGGAGAAATTAGAAGTGTAGCGTGTTCTTTGGTAAAATTCAGAAGAGAACTTGAACTCTCCTTAACTTCTTTGAGAAAATTTAAAATTGAACTAGAACTTTTTATCTTCCATGAAAATATTAACAAGTATGGTATTACTTTTTCTATCTTCCAACCGAAAAATTAGAATTGAGATTTAAATTTCTTTATGTCTTTGTGAAATAAAGAACTGAAGTGGAATATTTTTGTTTTATCTGAGAAATTAGAATTGTAGTTTGTTATTTGGTAAAAATAAGAAGAGAACTTGAACTCTCCTTAAATTCATTGAGAAAATTTTAAAATGAACTAGAACTTTTTATCTTCCATGAAAATATTCACAAGTATGGTATTACTTTTTCTATCTTCCAACCGAAAAATTAGAAATGAACTTTAAATTTCTTTATCTCTTTGTGAAATAAAGAACTGAAGTGGAAGATTTTAGCTTTCTCTGGAGAAATTAGAATTGTAGCGTGTTCTTTGGTAAAATTCAGAAGAGAACTTGAACTTTTCTTGACTTCGTTGAGAAAATTTAAAATTGAACTAGAACTTTTTATCTTCCGTTAAAATATTTCACAAGTACGGTATTGCTTTTCTTATCTACCACCGAAAAATTTAGAATTGAACTTTAAATTTTTTTATGTCTTTGTGAAATAAACAACTGAAGTGGAAGATTTTAGCTTTCTCTGGATAAATTAGAATTGTAGCGTGTTCTTTGGTAAAATTCAGAAGAGAGCTTGAACTTTTTCTTCACTTCTTTGAGAAAATTTTAAATTGAACTAGTACTTTTTATCTTCAATGAAAATATTCACAAGTATGGTATTACTTTTTCTATCTTCCACCGAAAAATTAGAATTGAACTTTAAATTTCTTTATGTCTTTGTGAAATAAAGAACTGAAGTGGAAGATTTTTGTTTTCTCTGGAGAAATGAGAATTGTAGCGTGTTCTTTGGTAAAATTCAGAAGAGAACTTGAACTTTCCTTGAATTCGTTGATAAAATTTTAAATTGAACTAGAGCTTTTTATCTTCCGTGAAAATATTTCATAAGTACGGTATTGCTTTTCCTATCTACCACCGAAAAATTTAGAATTGAACTTTAAATTTCTTTATGTCTTTGTGAAATAAACAACTGAAGCGGAAGATTTTTGTTTTCTCTGAGAAATTAGAATTAAAGTGTGTTCTTTGGTAAAATTCCGAAGAGAACTTGAACTTTTCTTCACTTCGTTGAGAAAATTTTAAATTGAACTAGAACTTTTTACCTTCATAGAAAATAATCAAAATCATAGTATAACTTTTCCTATCTTCTACAGAAAAATTTAGAATTGAACTTTAAATTTTTTATGTCTCGGTGAACTTAAAACTGAAGTGAAAGCTTTTTATTTTATCTGGTGAAATTAGAAGTGAAATGTGTTCTTTGGTAAAATTAAGAAGAGAACTTGAACTTTTCTATCTTCTATGAAACATTGAGCCTGCTAGTAGTATCTTTATCTCTAAAAATTCTTTTTCTTTCATCTCTGACCTTTTTAATAGATATTTTGAACGATTGACGTTCTAGCATACTATAAAATAATGAACACTTAACAAAATAATGCATAAAATATTTTTAATGAAATAATGACATGTAGAATATTAATATAAAAATACGTTAAATACATTATTACACATTATTAGTACACTTGCGCGTCACTTTCCGTCAATTCATCTTTATATTCATTGATGATATTGTCTGCTAATGTCCTTTTTATTCTGCCTGCGATTTCACTGTCTATTGTCACATTATTTTTACATAGATGGCAGT
Source organism: Artemia sp. Qi Xiang Cuo (assembly GCF_049724085.1). Classification (NCBI taxonomy): domain Eukaryota; kingdom Metazoa; phylum Arthropoda; class Branchiopoda; order Anostraca; family Artemiidae; genus Artemia; species Artemia sp. Qi Xiang Cuo. Next base: position 56,579,764 of record NC_142807.1, read on the forward strand.
TTTGACACATTGACAAGATATGATTTATGATGTTGGTGCAGGAGTATGCTTGTCTTTTTCTTGTTCTCTTTGAAATGATAATACAGGAAAGAGGATGATAGGATTTATCAACAGGTAATGTGTTACCAGAAGCCGTAGCAAGGAGCTGTCCCCTATCATCGACAATTATTTTTAAGTTGGCATTCTCTTTGAGCACTAATTTCTCTGGTAATGATACTCTTGCATATCCACCGTTTACACGAATGAAATTCTTGGGTACACCCAAGGAATTTAACTCCTCACTGTGATGACAACGTATGCATACATTGCCAATAAGATCTCCACTTGCACTCGTTTCATAGTTCAGGTATTTCTCCTTGTCAGCGTTCAACACGACAATGATTTTTTCATGTGCACATACTTTCGTAGAATAATTCATCTTCACTTTTTACAGATATGAATTGTGTGTTGATCCTTCCACTGCGTAAAAAATACTGATTTAATGCATGCAATAAACTAGGTAGTGTCGATAATCTACCATAGAGTACCAGTGGAAAAGCCGCGTCATGTCCATGAACAAGCACAGAGTACGATTGGTAGAGCCGTAAGCATATTTCATGTCATTTTAAGATACGTAAAAAGTTAAAAAATACCATGTTAAAAAATTTAAGAAAGTATTTACGAATTGGGGTGGGGAATATTTTTGGTTTGAAAATGGTTTAGGAATGACATTATTTAAGGAACTTTTTAATAAAATATATAATAAATCAAAAAAAAAGTATTAAAAAAAAAATGGCGCGGGGACGCTTTGTGGGGTCCAGGGTGGGTGTTTGGGAGGACCCTTGGGGGGCCGGTTGGCTCTTTGGGAGCTTGGGGGACCTTTGAGGACCCGGGGAGGGCCGTTGGGACACCGTTGGTCCTTTGGGAGCTCGATGGGCCTTTGGGGGGCCCGGGGATGGCCTTTGGAGGTCTGGGTGGGCCTTTGGGGGCGCCGGTGGCTCTTTGGGAGCTTGGGGGACCTTTGATGACCGGGGGGAGGGCCTTTGGGGTCCGGGGTGCCCTTTGGGGATCCGGGTGCCCTTTGAGGACCAGAGGAGGGTCTGAGGAGGGCGTTTGGGGGGGGGGGGGGCTGGGGCTCTGGGAGCTTGGGGGACCTTTGAGGACAGGGGGCTTCCTTCGGGGTTGGGGTAGGAGGATTGGAACCCTTTGGGGTTGGGTTAGAGGACCTCACAACGCTGTTCAAATGAAACTTGTGTATTATAACGACCACATTCAACACCTCCTCCAAAATCTCTTCAAAAATCTTCTTTTAAAATGTCTCTATCTGTTTCGCCGAAATAATTCCATAACCTGTCTAAAACAGTTTCGCCCAAATAATCCCTAAACGCAAATTCAGCGTGTTCCTTTTGTTTGGCATCTCTGCGCCAATGCATTTCAAATTATTTGGAAACCTTCTCGCGCGCCAAAACAATTCATCGCTAAGATGTTTCTTGCCTAATTGTTTCCATGGCCTTTGGTTATTAATATCCTTTGGAGTTCGACCAGTAGAACTGTTCCCGAGGCAAAGACATTAATGATTTTGGATCTATTCCTGGAGAAATGTTTCTAGGCGAAAATTTTTAAAGTCTGACAGATGATGTCATTGATTGATTGATCTGTCAAGAAAGGGAAAATTAATTTGTTGTTTCTAAGGGGAATTATTGATTCACGATATGTGAATTGAGGTCGACAGCACAGGTGTTCTGACTCGTGACAGCACCACGTGTTTTTTGATTTATCAGTGAGAATTAAAAAACAGAATTTTTCTCACTTGAAAAACCACGAATTTTGTCACATTTATTAAATTCTCACTTGAAAAACCATTAATTTTGTCACATGTTTGTAATTCTAACTTGAAAATACATGAATTTTGTCACATTTATGAAATTATCACTTCAAAAACCAAAAAACAACACAAAACTTTGTCAAAATTAATGGTTTTTAAAGTTAGAATTTAAAAAATGTGACAAAATTCATGGTTTTTCAAGTGAGAATTTCATCTGTTTTTTCATTCTCACTGAGAAAACCATAAACCACGTGGTTCTCGTGGGATCAATAGGGGCCATTCTACTTAGGCCTTTCGATTTCCAATCGAATGAGCCCTTTTTGAGTTTCTACGACAACGCTTTCAATAAAAACCTTATATGCCCCCAGGGCATAACTTACAACCCTTGCCTTGGGGGCTGGGGGGGGGGGGTTGTCATCCTCAAAGACCTAATTTTCAGAACTTTCTGCTACATTGAACAAAATGGCTATCTGAAAATTTTGATTGGATGTGTTTGGGGGAATGGTGGGCGTGAGGGGAGGATTAGTTACCCTCCAATCACTTTCAACTATTATAAAGGGCACTAGCCCTCTCAATTTCCAATTGAATGAGCCCCTTTTGAAGTTTTTACAACATCGCTTTCTATAAAAACCTTATATGCCCCCAGGGCAAAACTTACAATCATTGCCCTGAGAGCTATGGGGGTGGTGGGGTTGTCATCCTTAAAGACCTAATTTCCAAATCTTTCAGCTACGTTGAATAAAATGGCTATCTAAAAATTTTGATTAGATATGTTTGGGGAAAAGGTGGGCGTGATTTTTAGTTGCCCTCAAATCACTTTCGAGACAATTAAAAAGGGCACTAACCCTTTGAATTCCAATCGAATGAGCACTTTTTGAAGTTTCTACTACAATGATTTCTATAAAAACTTATATGCCCACAGGGCATAACTTATAACCCTTGCCCTGAATACTGTGGGGGGAGTTTTCTAATCAAAGGTATAATTTCCTGAGCTTTAAACTGCGTTGAACAAAATGGATACCTTAAAATTTTGATTGGATATTTTTGGGGAAATGGTGGGCGTGGAAGGGGTGTTAGTTGCCTTTCAGTCACTTTCGACTATTAAAAAGGGCACTAGCCATTTCAATTTCCAATCAAATCAGCCCTTTTTGAAGTTTTTACGACAACGCTTTCTATAACAACCTTATATGTCCCAAGGGCATAACTTACAACCCTTGCCCTAAGGGCTGTGGGGGGATTGTCATCCTCAAAACCATGATTTTGAAAATTTTCGATTGTGATGCACAATATGCCTACTTTAAAGTTTTTATTGGATGTGTTTGGGGAAAAGGTTGCCGTGAGAGGTGGGTCCGTTACCCACAAATTAATTGTGACTATTAAAAAGGGTACAATCCCTTTGAAATTTCAATCGAATGAGCCCGTTTTGAAGTTTCTACGGTAACACTTTCTATAAAAACCTTATATTTCCCCAGGGCATAACTTACAACCCTTGCCCCGAGGGCTGTGGGGGAGTGTCCTCCTCAAAGGCGCATTTTCTATGTAGAATTTAACTACGTTGAACAAAATTGCAATCTAAATATATTGGGTGGATGTATTTTGTGAGATAGTGCGCGTGAAAAGAGGGCTAGTTGTCCTCACATCACTTTCAACTATCAGTAAGGGTACTGAACCTTTCACTTTCAAATCCAATGAGCCCTTTTTCAAGTTTCTATGACAACGGTTTCAATAAAAACCTGGTATACCACAGGGGAATAACTTATAACCCTTGTCCTGAAGACTGTGGGGGGAGTGTCCTGCTGAAAGGTATAACTTCCTGAACTTTAAACAGCGTGGAACAAAATGGGCATCTCAAAATTTTGATTGGATGTGTTTTGGGAAATGGTGGGCGTGGAAGGGGTGTTGCCATCCAATCACTTTCGACTATTAAAAAGGGCACTAGCCATTTCAATTTCCAATCTAATTAGCCATTTTTGAATTTTCTACGACAAAGCGTTCTATATTAACCTTATATGCCCCCAGGGAATAACTTACAACCCTGGCCCCGAGGGCTGGGGGGGGGGTCGTCATCCTCAAACAAACTAATTTCCAGAACTTTCAACTGCTTTGAACAAAATGGCTATCTTAAAATTTTGATTGGATGTGTCTGGGGAAATGGTGGGCGTGAGAGGGGGGATAGTTGCCCTCCAATCACTTTCAACTATTAAAAAGGCCACTAGCCCTTTGAATTTCCATTAGAATGAGCCTTTTTGAAGTTTCTATGAAAACGCTTTTTATAAAAACCTTTTATGCCCCAGGGTATAGCTTACAACCCTTACCCTGAGGGCTGTGGGGGGTTGTCCTCTTTAAAAACATAATTCCTATCTGGAAATCAACTACGCTGAACAAAATGGCATCTCAAAATTTTGATTTTACGTGTTTCGGGAAATGGTGGGCGTGGAAGGGATGTTAGTTGCCTTCCAATCACTTTCGACTATTAAAAAGGGCACAAAACACTCCGATTTCCAATTGAATGAGCCCTTTTAGAAGTTGCTACGACAACTTCTTCGATACAAAATGCCCTGGTCTAAAGAAAAAAAAATAATACAGTGTGCCAACATCGTTCTTATATACCCCCAGGGTATAACTTAAAACCCTTGCCCTGAGGGTTGTGGGGGAGTGACCTCCTCAAAAACATATTGTCTATCTGGAAATCAACAACGCTGAACAAAATAATAATAATAATAATATATTGAAAACCCGTCGTATACAATAAATGTACAATGACAGAGCATACAAAAATGCGAAAAGAGGAAACAAAAAGAAAACATACTAAAAAATAACAACAAAAGCAACAACTTCTTAAATGGTAGACAAAATAGTACGAAAAGAGGAAACAGAAAGATAACATACTCAAAGATTACAACAGAAACAACAACTTCTTCGAAAATAGCAACAAGGACAACAACTTCTGAAAGGAGAAAAAAAAAAAAAAAAAAGGGAAACAAGAGGGAAAATTAAACAAGCAAACTTGCCCACTCGTGCTTCAGAATTGCTGGTTTTGTTTGTTGCCGGCTAATAAATGTCTCAACAGCTAGATTTGGGTCCGCTAGGTTGTAGCACCGAATCAGAAAACTATTTTTTGTCAAGGTGGCAATTTTAGTAGGTACTTTGCAAAACGGAAAAATAAAGAGCGGATCTTAGACTTTTCACGGTTTGCCAATAATTTCCAGAAAGGGGTCACATATAATATATGTGGCAGAGCGGTAGCGTTGTAAATACTTGCCAGTAGTGGACGGTTAAATCTCAGAATGGATTTAACAATCAAAGCATAGAAGCTGGAATTCGCCGTTCAAGATGTGAGATCAGGAGGGAGCGGGTATGCTGTAATAAGGTACCTATTGGCAGCCCCAGATACACTATTTTATCAACTGGTTTTACTGAGCAATCACCTAGTGTGATATTATTAGGAGGGTCATTCTTCCAATTGTAAAGCAAGACTTCCGACTTTTGGGAGTTAAATCTCAGACCGAATTTCTCGTAATTGGACTGCAGACATGAGAATATTTCTGAAAGGCGGTTAAGCGTCCGGCTGAGATTCAAAGTGTCATCAGCATAGCACACTAGGGAGATGTCAATGGAACTGAGAATGCATGATGAAGGACAGCTGTCTTGAGGCTCAATAATATAGTTGTTGAAGAAATTGGGGGATAAAACTGCCCCCTGACGGGCACCTTTACGGACTGGTATCGAAGCTGACCGTGGGGCTGGCGGAAGGCCTTTATCGGGAGGGAGCTTGAGTCGCACGCGAAGGCGAGAGTAAAGATCACGGAAAACCTGGATAATATTTGAGTTCCCTCCTCTTTTAGCTGACTATCTATAAATGGCTATATCAAAATTTTGATTGGATGTGTTTCGGGAAATGGCGGGCGTGGAAGGGGTGTTAGTTGCCTTTCAATCACTTTCGACTATTTAAAAGAGCACAAGCCACTACAAAGTTAAATTGAATGAGCCGTTTCCGAAGTTTCTACGACAAGTTCTTCGATACGAAGTGCCCTGGTCAAAAGGAAAACAATAATAAATAATACATTGTGCCAACATCGTTCTTATATGCCCCCAGGGCATAACTTAAAACCCTTCCCCTGAGGGTTGTGGGGGAGTAACCTCCTCAGAAACATATTTTCTATCTGAAAATCCACTACGCCGAACAAAATGGCTATCTCAAAATTTTGATTGGATGTGTTTGGGGAAATGGTGGGCGTGGAAGGGGTGTTAGCTGCCTTCCGATCACTTTCGACTATTCAAAAGGGCACTAGCCATTCCAATTTCCAATCGAATGAGCCCTTTTTGAAGTTTCTACGACAAATCCTTCGATACGAAGTGGCCTGGAATGTAAAAAAAAAACAAAAAAAAACAATAAATAATACATTGTGCCAACAAGACGTTTATATTTGAAAAATCAGTAAAAAGGTAGGAAAATATGCGCCTACCCTTGCAATAACATTTTGCCCCAGTTGACCCCATCATTATGTCCCAGTTATGGAGGGTATCTGATAACTAGGACAAAAGGACTTACTCTAGACTTTTGCCAGTTTCAAGAAAAGTAACAGCGCTAAAAATTGGTAAAAATTTGTGGAGAAACTAGAATGTTTAGGCTATCGGTTGGTCCTTCAAGCATTTATATAGCTTTATCAGGACCCGAGCAATACTAAAAAGAAGATTTTTTGTCCCAGTTATAGCCGGTCTCCCCTACATGGCCAAAATAATAGCTTACATTAGCTTAAGAAAAATAATGTTTAAGCCTAAGAGCACAAAAATCTAAAAAAAAAATTTAACACCGTCTTTTATACCAAATTCGTCACCTCAGCCCACATCAACTTGACTTAAATCAAATTCAATTTGGCCACCAGGCTTTGTCACCTTTAAAGGAAATTGGCCATGGGGGTTGGGCAAGGACACTGTATAGAATTTTCTTACTTATTTCACTTCTTTACTGAACTCCCTTATTTTAGTCCCTACATTAAATTCCTACTTTTTTCAGATGTGAAATGTCATGGGCAGCACAATAGCACTACCTAAGTAAACAGTGATGAAACTTTAATGTGTCATTTTTTTTTCTCCAGGCCACTTGGCATGGACGGAGTTTTTGCAAAAATTTTGGAGGGGTGTAGTTTGATTGGAAATTGAAAGTTCGAGCGTCCTTCTTAAGAGTCAAAAGCAATTGGAAGGCAACCAGCTCCCCTCCCATGCCTCTTTTTGCTGCCCTTCCTCAAAAGACAACCAACCAAAATTTTGAGATAACTGTTTTGTCCAAAATAGTTGAAAGGCCCAATAATTAACCCTCAGTGGATGAGATGACCACTCACAGCCCTTAGGGAAAGGGCAGTAAGTTATAAAAGGTGCCCAGTGTTTACATATAGGTAATTCATAGACAGCTGCCTAAGTAAAGAACGATGTTGGCACAATGTATTATTTTTAGTTTTTCTTTGTTTTAGACCTGGGCACATCGTATTGAAGGAGTTATCGTAGAAACTTCGAAAAGGACTCATTCGATTGAAAATTGGAAGGGCTTGTGCCCTATTTAATGGCTGAAGGCGATTGAAGGTAACTAACACCCCTTCCACGCCCATCATTTCCACAAACAAATCCAATCAAAATTTTGAGATAGCCATTTTATTCAACGTAGTTGAAAGATCTGAAAATTACGTCTTTAAGGAGAGCACTCCCCCCAGCGCCCTTAGGGCAAGGGTTATAAGTTATGCCCTGGGGGCATATAAGTTTTTTTTTATAGAAATCGTTGTCATAGAAACTTCAAAAAGGGCTCATTCAATTGGAAATTCAATGGGCTAGTGCCCTTTCTAATAGTAGAAAGTGATTGGAGGGCAACTAACCCCCCTCTCACGCCACCATTTCCCCCAACACATCCAATCAAACTTTTGAGATACACATTTTGTTCAACGTAGTTGAAAGTTCTGGAAATTATGTCTTTGAGGATGACAACCCCCACATATCCCTCAGGGCAAGGGTTGTAAGTTATGCCCTGGAGGCATATAATGTTTTTATAGGAAGCGTGATTATGAAAACTTAAAAAAGGGCTCATTCAATTGGAAATCGGAAATTCAAAGGGCTAGTGCCCTTTTTAATAGTTGAAAGTGATTGGAGGGTAACTAACCCCCCTCTCACGCCCAGCATTTCCCCAAACACATGCTATCAAAATTTTGAGATATTCATTTTGTTCAACAGAGTTGAAAGTTCTGGAAGTTAGGTCTTTGAGGATGATAACCCCCTCAGAGCCCTCTGGGCAAGAGTTGTAAGTTTTGCCCTAGGGGCATATAAGGTTTTTATACAAAGCGATGTGGTAGAAACTTCAAAAAAGGCTTATTTGATTGGAAATTGAAAGGGTTAGTGCCCTTTTTAATAATCAAAAGTGATTGAAGAGCAACTAACCCCCCTCTCACGCCCACCATTTCCCCAGACACCTTTAATCAAAATTTTGAGATAGGCATTTTGTTCTTTGTAGTTCCATGTTCTGGAAAGGATGACACACCCGAGGATGGGGATGAATTTGATTCAACAAAACTTTGAGGATGACAAACCCGTCATACCCGTCAGGGCAAAGGTTGTAAGTTATGCCCTGGGGGCATATAAGGTTTTTATAGATAGCGTTGTTGTAGAAACTTCAAAAAGGGCTCATTCAATTGCAAATTAAAAGGGCTAGTGCCCTTTTTAAGTCGAAAGTGATTGGAGGGCAACTAACCCTCCTCTCAGGCCCACCATTTCCCCAAACACATCCAATCAAAATTTTTAGATAGCCATTTTGTTCAACGAAGTTGAAAGTTCTGAAAATTATGTCTTTGAAGATGACACCCCCCCCCCCCCCCTCAGGGCAAGGGTTGTAAGTTATGCTCTGGATGCATATAAGGTTTTTATAGATAGCGTTGTCATAGAAACTTCAAAAAGGTCTCATTCAATTGGAAATTGAAATGGCTATTGCCACTGAGGATGAAAACCCCCCACAACCACCAGGGCAAGGGTTGTAAGATATGCCCTGGGGGTATATAGTAGTAGTAGTAAGTATGACGGCACTAGACCCTTAAGGTCCAAACTGGTGGTGCTGATCTCCGTTTCGTGGCCCTTCAGCCAGGAAGTGCAATGGGGGGATGGGGACCAGCCATCCTGTGCTTTCGCACACCCTTTCTGCTTACCTTCCCCATATTTCTCCAGATATCCATTTACAGATGGGTCCACTCTGGCTAAGATTGCAGAGTCAGACCACTTACCCGCGTCCGAAATCAAATACCTGGCCACGCCCGGGATCGAACCCGTGGCCCTTGGACAAAGAATTCTCAACCCAACCCACGTCCATTTAGCAAGGACGGCATTTAGCCAGGGGGGTATATAAGGTTTCTTTTAAAAGAAAGTGTTGTCATAGAAACTTCAAAAAAGGCTCATTCGATTGAAAATTGAAAGGGATAGTGCTCTTTTTAATAGTCGAAAGTGATTGGAGGGCAACTAACCTCCAACTCGCGCCCAACATTTCCCTGAACACATTCAATCAAAATTTTGAGATAGCCATTTTGTTCAACATAGTTGAACGGTCCGGAAATTATGTCCTTGAGGATGACCAACCACCTAAATTCCCCTGGGGAAAGGTTGTAAGTTACGGCCTGGGGGCATATAAGGTTTTTTTTTATAGAAAATGCTGTCGTAGAAACTTCAAAAAGGGCTCATTTAATTAGGAATTGAGAAGGCTACTGCCCTTATTAAAAGTCAAAAGCGATCGGAGTACAAATGCTCCCCCTTAGGCCAATCATTTCGCCATACACTTCCGATCAACATTTTGAAATAGTCATTTTGTTGAATGTCTTAGGCTAATAATTGAGAAGTGCCTGAGTTTTCAAACACCTTTAGTCTTCAGTTTGATAGATTATGAGCAAGCGTTCGATTCTGTTGATAGAATAGCTTAAGTAAAAGTTTTATCCTTGTATGGTATACCAGACAAACACATAGTGATTAGTGATTAGACAAATAAAGTGATTAGTACTATGTACCAGAATAACACTGCTGCGGTTAAGGTAGGAAATGAGGTTAGCAGCTGGTTTGGTATTAAATCAGGAGTTAAGCAGAGTTGTGTTCTATCCCTCTTTATATGGGTTATTTTGATGGATTATGTCTTGAGCAGCACAGCAAAGGCAATGGGAGACCACGGAATCAAATGGGGAGGATAAGGTCTCCTGGCCTTAGATTATGCTGATGATTTAAGCATCCTAGAGGAAAGTGTGAGCAAAACGAATGCAGTTTTAGAGGTTTTGCCAGTTCAGGGAGCTAGAATAGTCTTGGAAATTAATGTTAAGGAGACTAATTCAATATGGCTAGGAAAAATGAAAATGAAAAGCTGACGTTGGGTAAAGAAAAGATTGATAAGGTAGACAGCTTTAGTTATTTTGGTAGTATTATTAGTAAAGATGGTAGGAGCATTGAAGATGCTAAAAGTAGAATAGCCAAGGCTCAGGGTGTTTTTTCACAGTTACAAAAAAGTCTGGAAGAATAGGAAGATAAGTCTGCAAACCAAGATTAGAATATTAGAAGCTACAGTGATGACAGTGGTCAAATATGACAGTGGTCCATACTCTGAAGTATGGACGCTCCAAAAAGTGGATGAAGATTAGCTAGATGTTTTCCAGAGAAATTTCTTAAGGATTGTTCTGGGTACCCGGCTGACTGACCGTATTTCAAACAATAGGCTACACGAAAAGTGTGGTTCAATACCGCTCTCTAGGGCTATAATGAAAGAAAGGTTGAGGTGGCTAGGTCACGTTGTGCAGATGAAGGATAACAGATTGCCCAAGATTGTTCTTTTCGGCCAACCGTCTAGGGCTAAACGGAAAGCAGGTCGTCCCTGTCTGGGGCTGGAGGACGTAATAAAGAAAGATTTAAAGGAAATGGGAACTTCGTGGGCGGGTGTAAAAAGGGAGGCTTTGAATAGATTGGGGTGGAGGAGGAGCGTGCGTAGCCGTGTTGGCCTCAGGCGGCTTGGTGCTGCGGTGAGTTGTTAGTAGTAGTAGTTGAAGGGTCGGGAAACTCTTTTTTTGAGTATGACAGCCCCCCCCCCCACAACCCTCCGGCCTAAGGTTGTAATCTATGCCCTGGGGGCAAATATTGTTTTTATAGAAAAAGTTTTCGTAAAAACTTCAAAAAGGGCTCATTCGATTGAAAATTGAGGGCTATTGCCCTTTTTAACAGTCGAAAGCAATCAGAGGGATAATCACCCCCCCCCTCCCCATGCCCATTGTTTCCACAAACATTTCTGATCAATATTTTGTTCAACATAGTTGAAAGCTCTGGAAATTAAGTTGTTGAGGATGACAACCCCCCACAGCCCTCAAGGTAAGGGTTGTAAGTTACGCCCTGGGGGTATATATGGTTTTTATAGAATGTGTTGTTGTAGAAACTTCAAAAAGGGCTCATTCGATTCGAAATTGAAAGGGGCTAGTGTCCTTTTTGATAGTCAAAAGCGATTGAAGGTTAACTAACCCCCCTCTCTCGTCCACCATTTCGCCAAACACATCCCATCAAAATTTTGAGATAGCCATTTTGTTCAACGTTGTTTAGAGACATGGAAATTATGTCTTTGAGGATGACAAACCCCCCCAGCCCTCAGGGCAAAGGTTGTAAGTTATGCCCTGGGGGCATATTTGGTTCTTATTGAAAGTTTAGTCGTAGAAACTTCAAAAAGGCCTGATCTAATTGGAAATTGAAAGGGCTCGTGCCCTTTTTAATAGCCGAAAGTGATTGGAGGGAAAGTAACCCCCTATCACGCCCACCATTTCCCAGAACACATTCAATCAAAATTTTGAGATGGCCATTTTGTTCAACATAGTTGAAAGGTCCTGAAATTATGTTCTTAAGGAAGACAAACCACCCACATTCCCCTGTTGTAAGTTGTAAATTATGGCCTGGGGGCATATAAGGTTTTTATAGAAAATGTTGTCGTAGAAACTTCAAAAAGGGCTCATTTAATTGGGAATTGAGAGGGCTAGTTCCCTTATTAATAGTCAAGAGCGATCGGAGTGCGAATGCTCCCCCTCACGCCCATCATTTCCCCAAACACTTCCAATCAAAATTTCAGAGATACCTATTTTGTTCTATGTATTTGAAAGGTCTGGAAATTATGTCGTTGAGGATAACGAATACCCCCAGCACTCAGGGCAAGGGTTGTCAGTTATGCCGGGGGCATATAAGGTTTTTATAAGAAGCGTTGTCACAGAAACTTCAAAAAGGGCTCATTCAATTGGAAATTGAAACGGCTAGTGCCCTTTTTACTAGTCGAAAGAGGCTGGAGGGCAACTAACACCCCTCTCACGCCCACCATTTCCCAAAACACATCCAATGAAAATTTTGAGATAACCATTTTGTTCAACGTAGTTGAAAGTTCTGGAAATTAGGTCTTTGAGGATGACAGTCCCCCTCCCCCACAGCTCTCAGAGTAAGGGTTGTAAGTTATGCCCTGGGGGCATAACTTACATGTCACGCCCACCTTTTCCCCGAACACATTCAATCAAAATTTTGAATATGCCCATTTTGTTCAACATAGTATAAAGGTCCAGAAATTATGTCCTTGAGGATGACAAACCACCCACATTCCCCTAGACAAAGGTTGTAAGTTATAGCCTGGGGGCATATAAGGTTTTTTATAGAAAGCGTTGTTGTAGAAACTTCAAAAAGGGCTCACTTAATTGGGAATTGAGAGGGCTCGTGCCCATATGCCCTGGGGGCATATAAGGTTTTTTATAGAAAGTGTTGTCATAGATACTTCAAAAAGGGCTCATTCGATTGGAAATTGAAAGGGCTAGTGCCCTTTTTAATAGTTGAGGGTGATTGGAGAGCAAGTAACTCCCTTCTTATGCCCACCATTTCCCCAGACACATCCAATCAAAATTTTGAAATGATTGAATGAGCCATTTTGTTCAACGTAATTGAAAGTTCTGGAAATCATATCTTTGAGGATGACAAACCCCCCACACCACTCAGGGCAAGGGTTGTAAGTTATGCCCTGGGCGCATATAAGGTTTTCATAGATTGCGCTGTCATAGAAACTTCAAAAAGGGCTCATTCAATTGGAAATTGAAATGGCTAGTGCCAATGAGGATGACAACCCTCCACAAACCTCAGGGCAAGGGCTGTAAGATATGCCCTGGGGGCATATAAGGTTTTTTATAGAAAGTGTTTCCGTAGAAACTTCAAAAAGGGGTCATTCCATTGGGAATTGAGAGGGCTACTGTCCTTATTCACAGTCAAAAGAAAGATCTTAAGCCGAACTGGCCAGCCATGACAAAAAACCAACAAAGAGAAAAATCTCAGTGAAAAAACAAAACAAAACAAACGAGACTGCGGCCAGTGGAGAGAAAAGAAACGACAAATGCAAAACAACACGTATATTTCGCCTGTATCTAAACAAGGCGTCTTCAGCACTAAAGAAACACAAGAATAACAACATAAAAAAAAAAAAAAAAACTTAAAACTAAAAATAACAATAACACCACCACCAAAAAAAATAAAAATATACAATTGGCGCAAACTGATCCACGTAGGGAAAAGATGCTATTATGGAGTTACCTCAGTGAGAACACCAGAGCAACTGAGGAAAAATTTAAAAAAAAAAGGCTTGCTTAATTGTAGGGTTTTTTCTATTGAATTTCGGTGTTCAATAAACCTTTCAACAAATTGTTGGTGAGTCCTACCAATATAGAACTTCCCACAAGAACACAGAATTTTATACACCCCACTTACTAAATTTCCCCGGGTTAAATCCTTACCAGAATTAAAGAAACTACCCATTGGCCTCAATGGGAAACATGTGATAGGAAACATGTATCAATACTAATCTTACGCAAAATCCGTGACAGTTTCTCACCCAAACCAGGTACATAAGGCAATGAAATGAAACTTTTTGATACATTTAAATCTAAAGACTGGGAAACCCCAATAACCCTACTATCATGTTTAACACGTCTATTTTCTATATTTTGTCAATGAACTTAACTGGGTAATTATTACAAAGCAAAATATCCCTCAAGTATAACAATTCCAAATCCCGAAATTCCTGGGAACGAATTCTAAAGGCTCTATCCACTAGTGAAATTACAACCCCCCGTTTTGCGTAGGTTTTCTATAAATCAAGAAAAGTAAATGGAGATCCCTTTTAATTAATAAAATATCCTGAAAAGGTAATTTATTATTTTCCTCAAACTCAAATGTAAATTTAATAGTGTTATCAAAACTATTCAAATGCTTACAAAATAGGCCTAAGGAGTCAAATCAATGTTTCAAACCTCAAACCACATCATCCACAAACCTACCTCAGAAGCACGGGGAGATTTAAAAACTGTTCATAGGTGAGGTTTCAATAGTTTTTATTCAAAGTTTTGCAACTAAAGGAGCGAGCGAAGCCCCATAAGTAACCCAAAAATTTGTCTATAAAACTCCCCTCTAAAACCAAAATAAAAAGAAAATTGATTTACTAGGATAATTAGTTTCATAATGACTTCAATATCCAAACTGGCTAAAGTCACATCTTGTATTAAATCAAAGTGTTTTTCTAATATGCTTTTTAAAATGTCCTCGCACCTTTTTAAATCACAATTTGAATACATGGAAACAACATCGAAACTACAAAGAACTGAACTATCCTCCAACGTGAAATTTCTCAATTTATTAGTAAGATCAGTCGATTTTTTTAAATATGATCTTTGTGTTCCCAAAAGTGGACACAATGCTACCGACAACCATTTCCCTAATTTTGAAACAGTGACGGAAAAGTTGACACAATGGGGCGGAGGGGGGCTCCAGTCTTATGAATCTTAGGTAGACAATAGATCTTGGGTGCCGAACAACCCCTAGGATAATATTTGTTATAAAACTGTGGGGTAATGTGAAAATTGTTTTTCAATGACTACCATTTCTTTCTTGATGATTTTACTTATTTGTCTGTAGGATCAAAATCAAGTTTTTTGTATATAATAGTGTCAGAAATAATGGCTTTCATTTGATTATTATAGTCTTCTGTGTTCATAATTGCAATCGTGTTTCCTTTATCGGCTCTGGTGATAGTAAGGAATTTATCCTTTTTCAAATCTGAAAGTATTTTATTGTCATTTTTTTGTGAGATGTCTTTACCATTTATGCTCATATTAAAGGTCTTTAGTTTTCTTACGATCTCGGCTCTAAGTTCTTGAGGAGTTTCTACTTTATCTATAGAAGCCATAAATTCCTGACTCCACCTTTGAAATTATTTTTGAATAGGAGATTGGTGTTGAAAAACAGAACTTAGAACTCTTCGACAAAACTGCCTTCTGTTTAATATTAAGAGGTTTAGATGACAAATTCTTAGTTGCAGGACTCATACAAAAACGAGGATAAAAACATCTGAATCTTTGAACTTTTCAAACAAAAGTCTATTAAACTTGTCAACCAGACGAACCTTTGACAAATGAAAATCATGGCGGGAAGATCTAATGGCCATTTTCTTAATTCGCAAAAAAATGTCAGATGGTAGGTCATTCCTTAAAAGGGTTTCAACAGAATTTAAGTCCTTAGACAGTTGAAAATGACTCTGTTTTTGTTCAGAAACAACGTGATTTAAAGCCATTAGGCTTTATTTGTTTTTTAATTTTGATTCATTGCCGCTGGCCGTAGTCTCGTTTGTTGTTGTTTTTTTCACTGAGATTTTTCTCTTTGTTGTTTTTTTTTAACAGTCGAAACTAATCAGAGGGATAATAGCCCCCTCCCACAATACCCATCGTTTACCCAAACATTTCCGATCAACATTTTGGTATGGTCATTTTATTCAAAGTAGTTGAAAGATCTGGAAATTATGTCTTTGAGGATGACAATCCTCCCCATAGCCCTCTTGAAAAGGATCGTAAGTTATGCCCTACGGGTATATAAGGTTTTTATGGAAAGTTTTGTTGTAGAAGCTTCAAAAAGGGCTCATTCGATTGGAAATTGAGAGGACTAGTATCTTTTTGTATTATTTGAAAGTGATCAGAGGGCAAATACCCCCCCCCCGCCCATCATTTCCCCAAACACTTCCAATCAAAATTTCAGAGATAGCCATTGTGTTCTATGTATTTGAAAGGTCTGGAAATTTTGTCTTTGAGGTTTAACACATACCCCCAGCCCTCAGGGCAAGGGTTGTAAGCAATGCCCAAGGGCATATAAGGTTGTTTTTATAGAAAGCATTGTTGTAGAAACTTCAAAAATGGCTCATTCAATTGGAAATTTAAATGCCTAGTGCCCTTTTTAACAGTAAAAGTAATCAGAGGGATAATCACCCCCCCCCCAATGCCCATCGTTTCCCCAAACATTTTGAGATAGTTATTTTTTTTTTCAACGCAGTTGAAAGTTCTGGAAATTAAGTTGTTGAGGATGACAACCCCCCACAG
The DNA here is from genome assembly GCF_049724085.1 of Artemia sp. Qi Xiang Cuo. Taxonomy (NCBI): domain Eukaryota; kingdom Metazoa; phylum Arthropoda; class Branchiopoda; order Anostraca; family Artemiidae; genus Artemia; species Artemia sp. Qi Xiang Cuo. The sequence continues at coordinate 56,595,988 of NC_142807.1, forward strand.
CCCTCGGGGTAAAGCTTGTAAGTTATGCCCTGGGGGCATATAAGGTTTTTATAGAAACCGTTGTTGTAGCAACTTCAAAAAGGGCTCATTCGATTTGAAATTGAAAGGGGCTAGGGCCCTTTTTAATAGTCAAAAGTGATTGAAGGTTAACTAACCCCCCTCTCAAGCCCACCATTTTCTCAAACACATCCAATCAAAATTTTGATATAGCCATTTTGTTCAACTTTGTTTAAGTTAAGGAAATTAGGTCTTTGAGGGTGACATAAGGATTGTAAGTTATGCCCTGGGGGCGTATAAGGTTTTTTATAGATAGCGTTGTTGTAGAAACTTCAAAAAGGGCTCATTCAATTCGAAATTGAAAGGGCTAGTTCCCTTTTTAAAATCAAAAGCGATTGGAGGGCAACTAACCCCCCTCTCATGCCCACCAACATATCCAAACACATCCAGTCCAAATTTTGAGATAGCCTTTTTGTTCAACGTAGTTAAAAGTTCTGGACATTATGTCTTTAAAGAAGACAAACCCCCCACACCCCTCAGGGCAAGGGTTTTAAGTCATGCCCTGGGGGCATATAAGGCTTTTATAGAAAGCTTTGTCATAGAAACTTCAAAAATGGCTCATTCAATTGGAAATTGAAATGACTAGAGCCAATGAGGATGACAACCCTCCAAAACCCTCGGGGCAAGGATTGTAAGATATGCACTGGGGGCATATAAGGTTTTTTATAAAAAGTGTTGTCATAGAAACTTCAAAAAACGCTCATTCGATTGGAAATTGAAAAGGCTATTGCCCTTTTTAACAATCGAATGTAATAAGAGAAATAATCATCCCCCCTCATACACATCGTTTCCTCAAACATTTCTGATCAACATTTTGATATGGCCATTTTGTTCAAAGTAGTTGAAAGGTCTGGAAATTACGTCTTTGAGGATGACAAACCTCCCCCATAGCAATCAGGACAAGGATCGTAAGTTATGCCCTTGGTGCATATAAGGTTTCTATAGAAATTTTTGTTGTAGAAGCTTCAAAAAGGACTCATTCGGTAGTTGTAGGCTTGGTAGATTATTTGATTCGATTTTTGTTCATTTTTGGTTTAATGGAGTTCTTTACTCATTTTTGATAAACCTGTTTTGTGGAAAAAGTTTTTTTAATTAATTTATTAGGAAAGGGGGGCATGTCTGATCCTGGGTCTTCAAAAAGGCTAAGGGTATTAACGTAAAACTTTCAGGGAATGTTGAACAAAATTAAAACACATTATGTGCATGCAGGTTGTCAAAAGAGCTTATTAGCAATATCTCAAGAACAGCTTAGGGTTTTAAGTTGAAAGTTTCAGGACATGTTGAACTAAATCAAAAGAAACTGTATGGTATATGAGCAATATGCCAGGAATGGCTTAGGGTATTAAGTTGAGACTTTTAGGGTACATTGAGGAGGATGTTGAATCAAATCAAAAGACACTGTATATCCAGATAGTCAAAAGGGGTATCTGCAATGTCTCAGGAAAAGCTAAGGGTATAAGTTAGAACTTTCGTGGCATGTTGTGATTGGTCTTTCATCAAGAATATAGATGAGGAAACGATAACTAAAGGATAAAGATCCTCCAGAGCCATTGCTAGGCATAAAGTGTCAATTTGATGTTTCAGCTGTTGGGACCTTTTTTACAGGGACAAGTAGAAAGCCTGTTGCCCAGCATTACTGCATCAGGGATCAATCCTTGAGCACCATATTGTGAATAGAGTATCAATTTTCACATTACCATAAGGGTAATGCATGGGCAACAATGTTATGAATGAATATTCATAACATAATATTATTAAAACAGAATATTATGAACGGACAAAATTAACAGAATATTATTGAGAGCTATTAGAAATCAGCTTACTATAAAATGGAAAAGGAGAACAAAACCCTCCTGTATACTGCAAAAAAAAACAAAAAAAAACGCTAGGAACAGAAAGAAGAAATAGGGAAGAAAACCCACTCCCAGAGTTTGCACAAATCTGCCACTTGTTTGGTATCTTCAACTAAAATGTCAAAGAATTTCTAGTTAATAAGAGCTTCTTTTTTGTTTTTTTTTTCCCTGTTCCTTCCTGGCCATGGAGCCTTACACAGGAGAGCATGTTGAAGCTTTTTTTGTTGTAGATTTACTGTTGAATAACAAACTCTGAAGTGAAAGCTGTACAAAAAGAATCACAACCAGGTGTAATATTGCATGACACCCAAACAGGCACATAACCTACTGAGAAGTCTTCCCAAAAATATCAATGAGAAGTATGAGGAAGTAGTAGCTACTGCATCTAAATTCAACCCTGAGATATTCTGGAGGTATGTGTTATTGATTAGCCCTAGGAGGCATCCTGTCACCCAACTTGTGCAAACTGGCTCAAATTCTGTAATCCAAAAGAGATAGCCACTGGACCAAAAAAGGAGTTCACCTCAGCATTTACTATTGCATATGATTCCTCAATTTTAAGCCCTATACATCTATCATAGGGAGCACAGTAGCACTTCCTAAGTAAAGAGCAATGTGTGCACAATGTATTATTAATATTTTTTTTTTTTGGTTTGTTTAGACCAGGGCACTTTGTGTAGAAGGAGTTGTCATAGAAACTTCAAAAGGGGCCCATTGGATTGGAAATTGAAGGGCTAGTGCCCTTTTTAACAGTCAAAAGTGATTGGAGAGCAACGAGCCCACTCCCCATACCCATTAATTCCCAAAACACATTCAATCAAAATTGCAAGACAGCCATTTTGTTCAACATAGTTGAACGGTCCAGAAATTGAGTCTTTGTGGATGATATCCTCCCCTCCCCCCCAAACAGCCCTTAGGGTAAGTGTTGTAAGTTATGCAACCCCACCACACACATCATATTTTTCCAAAATGCATCCCATCAAAATTTTGAGATAGCCATTGGTTCAAAAACAGTCCAAAGGTCACATAACAAAGCCTTTGGGGTTGACAAAACCCCTCAGAGTTGGGGGGCAATGGTTGTTAGTTGTGCCCCAGGAGCATATAGTTTTATGGAAGGAATGGTCATGTGAACTTTAGAGGAGGCTCATTTGATTAAAAACATAGTGATAGTTCCCTTTTAAGAATTGTAACCCCCCCCCCTGACGTCCTCTTTTCTCCAAACACATCCAATCAAAATTATGAGATATCCATTTTGTTCACAATAGTCCAAAGAGAATATAACAAAGTCTTCAGGCTGGACACAACCCCCCAGAGCCCAGGGAGAAGGGTTGTGAATTATGCCCCAGGGCATATAAGATTTTTATGGAATGGGACCATAAACTCTTAACAGAAGACCACAAAAACTGAATATTTGAGTGTGTAATGAAGTTCTTGACCCATTATCACAAAGTAGGTGACAGCTTCTTGAGTCAGACATAACTGGAGATGAAACACAGGAATGGAGACATGCAAACTTGCCTGTAAAGGTGAAAGTCAAACAGACTCTGTCCTAGCACAAAATCATGGCATCAGTGTTTTGGGATATGCATGGGGTTTTGTTGGCCAGCCTCCTGCAACAAGGAACTACTGTCAATGCAGAAACATACTCCCAAACACTGAGAAAACTATGCAGAGCAATTCAAAACAAAAGACACAGTAAGCAGACAAAGGGAATTGTCCTTCTCCATGACAAAGCAAGACCTCACACTGCAGGTCAGACCAGCAATTTGTTGGAAATTTTTAGGCCAACCAACCTACGGTCCTGATCTTGAGCTGAGGGATTACCATCTGTTCCTCAACCTGAAAGGTAACCATTACAATCATGACAACAATGTGAAAACAGCAGTGAACTTTGGTTATTGGAAAAGGCAGCAAGTCTTTATGAAGAGGGTATTTTAAATATTAGATGGGAGGTATGATAAGTGTTGGAACAAACTTGGCAACTTTGTCAAAAAATAGAGGAAAGTAGGTACTTTCTGCAAATAAATTTACTTTTTGAAATTACCTTTCATTGTGTACTTATGTTCAAACAGGCCTTACTTGAAAAATCCAACTCACATATACTCTGAATTGTATATAAGCTATGCACTGAAAACTCCAGAAGTCACTCTGGAATATTCTTTGAACTGATTAACATATTATCAAAACAATAGTAAATTTATTGAATCTATAATATTCAGGGTAGGCCTATATATCTACACATTAGGGGGTTGGGGGCACATTTAACCCTAGAATGGTAAGCTTGCCAAAAAGTTACATAGATAGTAAGCTTTTATAAAAATTAGTATTTGAAGAAACATTGACTTCTAAAAATCATCATTAAGTATATTTTAAAAGTAAGTGGGAATTACCAAAATCAAATTTTCAAAAATGTTTGAAACAACACAAAAGATTGGTGTCATTTCTTGGAGTCACATGGTGTGCATGACTTCACATGGTGTTCACTGCAGAATGACTTTTTGGAGTGGTTGCAAAAATTGATAGTTATTCAGCAAATGCATGCTGGGCAAAGGCTAAAGTCCATTCTTTTCTCTTCCACAGATGTCATTAAACAAATTTCACCTGTCACCTCTGTTGTTTGACTTATATCAAGTCTAATCAAGTGCTGCTAAGTTGAGGTATCTAAACAAGCAGCCATATACAGCTGGGTCAACTCTTTGGCCAGAACATTCACAAAAGCCTTTTGTGAAAGTAGTTTGTGCCAGATTTGTAGATAGTGAAGGAGTAGACGACAAAACTGTTGATGCATGTGATGCTGATCAGCCTATAAAACATGCATATGGGTCACATGCTGGTCTTCTGGGCAGCTGACACTGAATTATACAGTTGTTCAAATGAGTCAACACTGTCTTTGGTGTAATTATAGTGTTCAATGATCTCAGGGTTCTGGATTGGATATGTGACACTGGTACCCTCATGGCAAGTTGACAGAAGCAGGACCATTTTTGATGGCTTAGCAAGATAAGACACTAGAGTTGGCTCCTGACTGAAACAGAATGTTGAGGTTCCTGTAATCCTCCATTTGCTCACAAGCAGCTCTTCTAAAATTTCCCTTTTATTTTTTGGTACAGTTCCAACTGTTGTCAGTTGATACAGTTCTTTCAGTAGTTCTGCTGCAAATAGAATTGATGTAAACCTTTTGTTACACATGAAATTTCTATTTATTCCCCAGATAGGAGAACAAATAGGTTGAATCAGGAAATAGCCAAATTCAGCATTTTCATATGCTATACCTGACAAAATTGGCTATGAAGCATGTAAACAACATTAGAAAATTGATTTCACCTCATAGTACAAAGAGGCTTAGTAATTACCAAATTTTGACCAAAAAATCCCTTTTCCTGAAACAGGTGAAAAATTATGTAGATGGTAAGCTTTCTTAAATTTTACTACTCACCCTCATTATTTCCCCAACCAGTTCAGAAAAAAAAACATTGGTGACAGCACAACTGGTTAATCATAATATTAGCATAGGCTATGCAGAGGTGGGCTGGTGCAATGCATCTATTTTCATGGTAACTGTAGAAATATGTTTTGGTGTTGTAAAATTTACAAATGCTTACCCTTCTAGGGCAGGGGTGTAATTTTCTATGGGGCCAGGAGGGGGGGGGGGGGGGGTCAACTGCCCTCTCTGAGCCCAAATTTCCCCCCAGGGCTCAGTTTGCCCCCCTCAGCTGAAATTTGGTTTGTGCCAAAAAATCTTGTCAAAACTAAGATAAGCCTGCATAATTCAAGTATCCAGAGAAACAGGTCAGTTTTCTTTTGTATATCTTTGCTTTTATGGTAATATAAGAGTAATTTTTCAGTTTTCACTGTCATTTTCACTTGATTTGGAAAAATTGGCTCTAACTTAGCCTCTCTTATGATTTTGACAAAATTATGCCACTGCTCAATGGTTAATTTTAGTAAATTTATTGCAGTTCATATTATTGACTTACAAATAAAGTAAACATACCATTTGATGCCTTTTTTATGCTCTTTCCAAATATGATAATCATTTTTGTTGGAAATGAATTTTACCCCCACCCCTATGTATACCAATTCAGGGGATATATTTGCACATTAGGGGGGGGGGGTACATTTTATTTCTGTTATAAATGAGAGGTAAGTTTAAACTTTACCCCTTCCCCCCATAATGGGCAAATATATACCCTGAATTGGTATATATAGGAGTGGAGGTAAAATTCATATTATACATATTATATTTGGAAAGAACATAAAAAAAGGCATTGAGTGGTATATTTACTTTATTTATAAGCCAATAATAAGAACTGTGAAAAATTTACCTTAATCTCTGATGCAAATAAATGTTAGGCCTATGTTTTGATTCAAGATGGAACTCTAATTCTAAGAGTAGTCTAGCCTATGTCTATTTCTGGTAAATATTTACCAAATCATATTATTTAGTTACAACTAAAGTGAATATACCACTCAGTGCCTTTTTTATGCTCTTTACAAATATAATAATCATTTTTGTTGTAAATGAGTTTTAGCCCCCACCCCTATATATACCAATTCAGGGCATTTATTTGCACATTAGGGGGGCTGGAGGGAAATTTTAACCCTACCTCTCAGTAACATCAGAAATAAAATTACCCCCCCCCTCCGACGGTGCAAATATATACCCTGACTTGGTCTATATAGGGGTGGGGGCTAAAATTCATTTACAACAAAAATGATTATTATATTTGTAAAGAGCATAAAAAAAAGGGCATCAAGTGGTATATTCACTTTAGTTGTAACTCAATAATATGATTTGGTAAATATTTACCCTATTTCTTACCTGCCTTTTTAGTAGGCTAACTAAATTTGAAAAGTCACTGGACCAACTGTACAATAATATCATTTGGACTAGCCTATATATTTGCACATTAGGCTATAAGAAGAAGATTAGGGATTTGCAAGTAGCCTAGGCTAGAGAAACTTTTAGGAATGAATATACCTAACTATGATTTTATGCATATTATGAAGAAAAATTGTATCCAGTAAATTTTTACCAAATCATATTATTGACTTACAAATAAAGTGAATATACCACTTGATGCCTTTTTTATGCTCTTTCTGAATATAATAATCATTTTTGTCAGAAATGAATTTTATCTCCACCCCTATATATACCAATTCAGGGTAGGTATTTGCACAGGGGGGGGGGGGCAAATTTTATTTTGATGTAAATGGGAGGTAAGTTTAAACTTTACCCCTACCCCCCTAATGTGCAAATATATACCCTGAATTGGTATAAAGGGGTGGGGGTAAAATTCATTTCCAACAAAAATTATTATCATAGGGTAAGACACCCAGTAGTCGGCCACCTGCCTATTCTCGGACAGAATGTAACTAACAGGGAACCTACCTCTAGGCTAATGTGCCTAGAAAGTTTTTAGAAGGCAGGTGTCTAGTGTAATAGGCAGGTGTCTAGAGGTAGGTTCCCTGTTAGTTACATTCTGTCCGAGAATAGGCAGGTGGCCGACTACTGGGTGTCTTACCCTAGCCTATTTGGAAAGAGCATAAAAAAAGCATAAAGTGTAATATTCACTTTATTTGTAAGTCAATAATATGATTTGATAAAAATTTACCTTGTATCCTAGTATGCTTCAATTTCAGCAGACCTAATTGTACATTAGGCTTATACTTTTCTTGTATCTTCATTTTTACCCTTGACCCCACCTCCCATACAATTTTGCCAATTGGTGTCACTGAGTAGTATACAATTTACAAGGTAAATATATCTTACTGTAGAGAACTTGTTTATTTTCAAAAATTTAAGGTCAGATCAAAACTTCATTGGGCGGTGTGACGCCTAGCCTATAAACCAGCATTAGCTGAAATCGAAATAGTTGTTAAAATCCGTTTCAAAATGTTATCCCTAAATGCCTCCTAAGCAACTATAAAAGATGGTTCAAAATGTATATTATTAAAGTTACATTCAAAGAAAAATCTTAAATAACTGAAATTAGTATATTTAAGGTCAACTCTAAAGCTAATGATTTTTGGCAATTGATTTCCCTTGAATTTGTGTCTTCCATGTTCACCCTTGTTTCAACGTAATATACGTCCTTGTTTTAGTATAAATTCATCAAAAATTTATATACAACTTCTTTGCTTTTCCAACTGCTCCAGGTTAAACATCATTTAGGATATTGAATCACTTCAAAATAGGATTAAAATGTCCAAGCTTCCATACAAAGTTGGTATGTACATTGACTTTCTTCAATCCAGATTGTTTTTCCAGAACTTAGCCTAAATTAATGGTCAATATCTATCATATTATTGAGTTAGGACTAAAGTGAATACACCATTCAATGCCTTTTTTTATCCTGATTACGAATATAATAAGCATTTCTATCAGAAATGAATTTCAGCCCCCTCCCCCCTATATATGCCAATTCAGGGTTAGGTTAGGTTTCTTACTGTAGCCTATGCTCTTTTGGCCCTGTTAAGGGCTCAAAATGTAAATTCCCCAAGAAGCATTGGTAGGCCTAGGCTAAATATTGAATATTTTGGTAAAGTTCTACCAAATCCTATTATAGAGTTAGGACTAAAGTGAATACACAATTTGATGCCTTTTTTTATGCTGATTACGAATATAATAAGCATTTTGGTCAATATCTACCAAATCATATTATTGAGTTAGGACTAAAGTGAATACACCATTCCATACCTTTTTTTATGCTGATTACAAATATAATAAGCATTTCTATTGGAAATGAATTTCTGCCCCCCCCCCTATATATGTAAATTCAGGGTTAGGTTAGGTATAGCCGGTAAAATTCTACTTTAGTTACTTTTGGCTATCTTGGAAAGGGGTTGGGTTAGGAAAATGAAACTTTCAGGGATGGATGTACATGCTAAGGTATGTCTCGGGAAGGTACTTTGAAGCACTTACCTCCACTCCTCCCCCTCTATATAATGGTAAATTACTGCACATTACTAGTTTTTTTAACTCATATTTAATCCTATATTACTATCATAATTATAAATCACTGCTTACCTTACACAACTTTAGCTTTTAACCTTGTTCATTAAAATATTTTCCAAAATCATATTTAAATCCTAAACCATTTAATTTCCTATCCTTGCTGACTATTGTTATGGTAGGCTATAATAAAACCAGGTTTGTTGTGATGTCACAACTTTGCTTATCAGAAACCCTTACCCTTGAGGGTAGCAGGCACATGCCAAACACCTCTGTGTTGATAAGACCATTTAAACTGTATTAATTAGGGAAAGGATTTGACAAGAGGGACCAGTAAAAATAACCTAATCGTTTTTAAAATTTTACTTTAGAAGCTTTTTTAAATATTTCTAAAGCACTACTAGATAGAGCACTACAAATTTCAGAATCGACTTCAGAGGACACGTTATATCACGGGAAGAGGTTTTTAAAATCCCCCTTCCCCCCTAACTCAAAATTTTCCAAAATAGATATATTGATAAAAACATCAGAATGGACTTCAGAGGACACGTTATATTATGGGAAGAGGTTTTTTAAATCCCCCTTCCCCCCAAACTCAAAATTGTCCAAAATTTCTACATTAGAAGCTATTTGAATATTTATAAAGCACTAATAGATAGAGTGCTAAAAACATCAGGATCGACTTCAGAGGACACGTGATATCACGGGAAGAGGTTTTTAAAACCCCCCTTCCCCCCAAACTCAAAATTTTCCAAAATTCTACTTCAGAAGCTTTTTTAAATATTTCTAAAGCGCTAAGACATAGAACACTACAAACAGCAGAATCGACTTTAGAGGACAATTTGTGTCATGGGAAGATGTTGTTGAAATCCCCCTTCCCCCCAAACTCAAAATTTTCCTAAATTATACTTTAGAAGCTTTTTAAATATTTCTAAAGCAATAATAGATAGAGCACTACAAATATCAGAATCGACTTCATAGGACAAATTATGTTACGGGAAGATGTTTTTGGAATCCCCCTTCCCCCAAACTCAAAATTTTCCAAAATTCTACTTTAGAAGCTTTTTAAATATTTCTAAAGCATTAATAGATAGTGCTAAAAACATCAGAATCAACTTCAGAGGAAACGTTATATCACAGGAAGAGGTTTTTAAAATCCCCCTTCCCCCCAAACTCAAAAATTTCCAAAATTTTACTTTAGAAGCTTTTTTAAATATTTCTAAAGCACCAATAGATTGAGCGCTACAAGTTTCAGAATCGACTTCAGAGGACACGTTATATCACGGGAAGAGGTTTTTAAAATCCCCCTTCCCCCCAAACTGAAAATTTTATTTTATAAGTTTTTTAAATATTTCTAAATAACTAATAGATACAGTGCTAAAATCATCAGAATCAAATTCCGAGGACATATTATATCATATGGAGCGGTTCTTAAAATCATCCTTCCCCCCAAAGTAAAAATTTTCCAAAATTATAATTAAGGAGCTTTTTAAATATTTCTAAAGCACTAATAGATAGAGCGCTACAAACATAAGAATCAACTTCAAAGGACAAATTGTGTTGTGGGAAAATGTTTCTGAAATCCTCCTTCCCCCCAAACTCAAAATTTTCCAACATTTTACTTTAGAAGCTTTTTAAATATTTCTAAATCACTAATAGATAGAGTGCTACAAATATCAGAATCGACTTCAGAGGACAAATTATGATACTGGAAAATGTTTTTGGAATCCCCCTTCCCCCCAAACTCAAAATTTTCCAAAATTCTACTTTAGAAGCTTTTTAAATATTTCTAAAGCACTAATAGAGAGAGCACTACAAATATCAGAATCAACTTCAGAGGACAAATTATGTTACGGGAAGATGTTTTTGGAATCCCCCTTCCCCCCAAACTCAAAATTTTCCAAAATTCTACTTTAGAAGCTTTTTAACTAACATCATCCCATGACATAACTTATCCTCTTAAGTTGATTCTGATGTTGGTAGCACTCTGTGTCTTACCTACACCCCAGCACTATGCCGGCGCATCAACCAAATGCGGCCGATAAGAGGCTCGGTTGACCGCCACTGAAGTGTCACAACGTTGCTGGCATGCCGCTGGAAGAGGTGGTGGTGTTTGGTTGACTTTGAATTAACTTTGCGGCAATTCTTTAGTGCCTCAACCGCAAAATTAAAGCTTTTCTTTTCTTGTGTGGTTTAAGTATCTTGATTTTCCTGATTAGAAATCAAACAAGGCTTGCACTATTCCCATGTTTTTGGGGATTTTCCCAGAAATCTCTGTGCCACCCCAAAAAAATTTGGTTCCCCAAATCCCCAAAAATCATCCAATCATGTTGCCACCCCTAGTGATTTATCACTAGTGACTATCCCTGCCAAATATTACTTTGTATACCATAATTCTTTACTACTCTCTTGTACGTTAATTTTTGTCTTTGGTGTTACTTTGCATATAAACCAGACAGATATAATTGCAATATACACAGTTCTTCATATGCTGACAAAAGTATCGTCTTTATGAGATTAAGTAATAAAAATAAGTTTTTTTTTTAACTGAAAGTAAGGAGCAACATTAAAACTTAAAAACTTAAAACAAACAGCAATTATACCGTATATGACAGGGACTGTCCCCTCCTTCACGCCTTGCTCTTTACATTACTTTAGCGTAAAGAGCTAGTGGTTGAGGAGGGGACAGCCCCTTTCATATATGGAATAATTGAAATTAAATAAGAACTGAAACTGAAAGTAAGGAGCAACGTTAAAACTTAAAATGAACAATAATTATTCCGTATATGAAAGGGGCTGTCCCCTCCTCAACCCCTAGCTCTTTACGCTAAAGTAACGTAAAGAGCAAGGCGTGAAGGAGGGGGCTAGTGTCCTTTTTAATAGTCGAAAGTGATTGGAGGGCAACTAGCCCCCCCCCCCACGCCCATCATTCCCCCAAAAACATCCAATCAAAATTTTGAGATAGCCATTTTGTTCAGCATAGTTGATTTCCAGATAGAAAATATCTTTTTGAGGAGGACACTCCTCCACAACCCTTGGGGCAAGGGTTTTAAGTTATGCCCTGATGGCATATAAGAACAATGTTGGCACAATATACTATGTATTATTTTTTTTCCTTTAGAGCAGGGCACTTCATATGGAACGGGTTGTCATAGAAACTTCAAAAGGGGCTCATTTGATTGGAAATTGAGATTTCTATATCCCTTTTTAATATTCAAAAGTAATTGGAGGGCAACTAGTCCCCTCCCATGCCCATCATTCCCCCAAAAACATCCAATCAAAATTTTGAGATAGCCATTTTTTTCAGCATAGTTGATTTCCAGATAAAAAAAATATGTTTTTGAGGAGGACACTCCCCCAAAACCCTCAGGGCAAGGTTTTTAAGTTATGCCCTGGGGGCAAATAAGGTTTTTACAGAAGGCGTTGTTGTAGAAACTTCAAAACAGGCTCCTTCAATTGGAAATTCGAAGGGCTGTTACCCTTTTTAATAGTCAAAAGTGATTGGTGGGCAACTAGCCCCCCCCCCCAGGCCATCATTCCCCCTAACACATCCAATGAAAATTTTTAGATAGCCATTTTGTTCAGCATAGTTGATTTCCAGATAGAAAATATGTTTTTGAGGAGGACACTCCCCCACAACCCTCAGGGCAAGGGTTTTAAATTATGTCCTGGGGGCATATAAAGTTTTTATAGAAGGCATTGTTGTAGAAACTTCAGAAGAGACTCATTCAATTGGAAATTTGCAGGGCTAGTGCCCTTTTTAGTAGTCTTAAGGGTTTGGTTAGCAACTAGCCCCCCCCCCCATGCCCATTATACAACCAACCAAATACAATTAAAATTCTTAGATAGCTAATTTGTTCTGTGTAGATTTTTTCATCACGTGAATAAAGTTTTCGAAGAGAACACTCCTTCAAAGACATTAAGGCAAGAGTTTTAGGTTATGCCCTGAGGGCATGTAAGAACGATGTTGGCACAATGTATTATATATTAATTTTTTTCTTCAGAGCAGGGCATTTCATATCAAAGAAGTTGTTGTAGAAACTTCAAAAAGTGCTCATTCAATTGGAAATTGGAGTGGCTTGTGCTCTTTTTAATAGTCAAAGGTGATTGGAAGGCGATTAATTCCCCTCTCACGCCCACCACTTCCCCAAACACATCCAATCAAAATTTTGAGATAGCCATGTTGTTTAACGTAGTTGAAAGTTCTGGAAATTTGGTCTTAGAAGATGACAACCACCCTAACAGACCTTAGGGTAAGGGTTGTATTTTATGCCCTGGGGGCATATACGGTGCTTCTAGAAAGCATTGTTGTTTTTTTATTTCTTATTTCTTTTATTTCTGTAGTTTTTTATATTTTTTTTTCTTCAAAATTTAGGAAATGTATTTGCACACCTTTAAAACCTTATAAATTGGGATTGATCAAAGTTGTGAAGCTGAAAACAATTCTGTTGTATTTCATTTAAGCAGAATATCTATTTTGCAAGTTTTCATTTTTATAGCACACAGAAAGGTCATCAAAGGTCAGGAACCTCTAGAGGGAGAAGGAGTGGAGGTAGGTACCTTCCTGGAACATACTTTAGACTGTAGACCAGGGTTGTAGAGCTAAAATTACCAGTTCTGGAGCTGTAAATTACTGGGGGGGGGTCTGGGGGTTTGGAATAATCTCCAGTAGAGCAGGGGGCTTGGGGAGCTTCATGAAGCTTTACAAATAAGAGAGAAGAAACGTGAGAAACAGTCAGCAGGTTCCTTGTTGGAGTCAAAATAATGTTCATTTGGCTGAACCTACATTCACAATCAGCTGAACCGCAACTGACCAACTTGGTGCAGTTAATCAGTTCAATCAGCCCATCTGGGACATGTCTACTACAGTCAAGATACTCTCACTTTTAAGCGTTCTTTGTCAAAAGATGTTAGATCTTAGCACAAAGATGAGTAAAAGAACGGCCCTATTATTTCAACAGCTCTGTGCTGTAGTGTCAACAAAGGGCTCGAATATGGGCAATACGTTCAAATAAGAGCTATTGACATTCCCACCTGCCCTATTTGAGTCTCATGAAGCCATGCGCCTGGCAGACAAGGCTGTGCGTGCAGTTGATATATGGATGCAGCATAAACCCAAGGATCAATTAATGCCAACAGAAACATACCACTGTGTTGTGAATGGAGGCTGGCTACTTCATTTGGTATGATGGGGCACTTATCTACGTACAGAGAGGTAGCTTCTTCTTATGTAGATTTTGTGCAGAAGTTTTTTGGATTAGCTGATGTCATTCTTGATGACTATGCAAGTGGGCTAACCATCAAAGATCATGCCTATCGGAAGCAAACAAAATGAAAACGTTGCCCTACCATCAGTTCCACTTCTGCCACAAAACTTGCTCAGAAGAAAGAAGACTTAATCTCCAACTCAGATAATAAGTTGACTGGTTCCACTGCAACTGAACCACAAGCAACTGAAGTCCTGTGTAGCTGAAATCCCATACTCATTTTTTCAGTATTCTGCAAATATGAGGTAACATCATGGGGTATACCACAAGTTAGAATCTTTTCGTGTTCAACCTTGTTGGAATTGTTTATATTTTAAAGTCATTAAATAAACGCCTCTTAAAATGATTAATAAAAAAGTTCTGTTTTGTTGTTGACACTGATAGACTCCAAGATATGAATTTGAGAGAAATTTTTCAGGAACAGGTAAATACTAAACAGTAGAGTTTAAATTTGACAATGTTGAAGATGAATTGAATATTTTTGGGGAATTTTTTTGAGAATTTACTGATGGTGTCTTAGGGAAGAAAGTTATAAACGCAGCTAGTAATATAAGTGAAAATGCTATATGTTTAATAGAGAGGAGGGGCCTCTACGAGAATTATACAAGTGGTAGATTATATGAAAATAAGCGGAATGTAATGAAAGCGGAGAAAACATTAAAATGTGAATTAATGAGGTGTGAAGTTGAGACCATAGATAAAACTGCCAATGATGTGGACAATGAAGCCAGACGGCATAATATGAACACCTCGTTCTGGCATGCAAGGCCGTATCCAGGGGTGGGTGGGGGGGGAACCCGGTTTGAACCCCCCCCCCCCGAAATTTTTGACCGAGTCGAAAATAAGTCGAAAATTAGTAAAACCTTGGTAAAAATCAGTAAAATTAGTCGAAAACTGAGTAAAAAATTAGTAAACCCCTCCCCCCCCCCGAAAAAAGTATAAAATTAGTACCCCCCCCCCCCCGAAAAAAATCCTGGATCCGCCCTTGCTGGCATGTTAATAAACTGAGAGGGTATAGTTAATCTGGACTTGTCCCTGTTAAAGATAGGAAGGGGCCCCAACAAGGGGGCAGTCGTCGTAATAGTAGAAGTAGTAGTAGAAGGGTAGTTGCTCTTTATCACTTTTGACATTTAAAAGGGAACTAGAACTTCCAATTTTCACTCAAATGAGCCTCCTCTAAAGTTTATACAACCATCCCTTCCATATAAACCCTAATGCCCCTGTGGCATAACTTAAAACACTTGCCCCCAGGCGCTGGGGAGTTTGTTTCAGCCCCAAAAGCCTTGTTATATGATCTTTGGACTATTTTGAATAAATTGGATATTTCAAAATTTCTATTACATTGATTTCGAGAAAATGCTACGTTTGTGGGGGGGGGGGGCTACCCTCTGATCACTTTATCTCTTAAAAAGGGCACTAGAGCTTCTGATTTGCAATCCAAAGAGCCCCGTCAGAATTTATACGACTTCCCTTTCTATAAAACCTTATATGCCCCCAGGGCGTAACTTACAACTCTGGCCCTGAGGGTTATGGGGGAGTTGCCACCCTCAAAGATATAATTTCTGGGTCTTTCTACTGCGCTGAACAAAATGGCCATCTCAAAATTTTGATTGGATACGCTTTGGGAAATGATGGGCATGCGGGGGGGGGGGCTTTTTGCCCTCCAATCAGTTTCGGCTATTAAAAAAGGCACTAGTCCTCTCAATTTCCAATCGAATGAGCCGCTTTTGAAGTTTCTGTGACAACTTCTATGCGAAGTGTCCTGTCCTGGTCTAAAAACAAACCAAAAAAAAAAAAAAATATATATATAGATTGTGCCAACATCGTTCTTTACTTAGGCAGCGTTATTGCGCTGCCTATAATTAATAGTAATAGGAGTTTAAGTAGTAGAAGTGGCATGTAAATTTTACCTTTTGCTTAGATAAACATCCCCCACAACGTGCTCTAAAGGTTTCAATTTAATACTCTAAGCTGTTCATAAGATATTGTTGATATGCCCTTTTGACAACTTTCATACATATAGTATGCTTTGATTTAGTTAAACTTCCCTCTCAATATTTCTTGAAATTTTTACCGGATTGATCTTAATGTTGGTAGTAGTCAATATGGAAGTAATAGTTGCAGCAGTAGTAGCATGCACATGTTACATTTTAGTCAATTGATTATCCTCCTTATTATTTCCTGAAGGTTCAAACTTAATACCCTAACCTGTTCCTGAGGTATGTTCTTTTGACAACCTGCTTATACATAGTGTGTTTTTATTTAGCACAACACCCCCTCAACATTTCCTGAAAGCTTCATTTGAATGTCCTTGACTTTTGTGGATATGAAGGGTCAAAGGTGTTCCCCTCTCCTGATAACAAATACTACTTTGTAAACAATGGGCGAATTTTATCGCTCACAGCCCTTATCCCAGGGACTCGGGTGGGGGGGGTCTTCCCCAAAGGAATAGTTATTGGATCTCTCAATTATGCTGAACAAAATAACTATCTCAAAATTTTGATCGAATGTCTTTGGGGAAGAAAGGGGTGTGGAAGGGGGGCTTTTTTGTCGTCTAATCACTTTGACTCTCATAAAAGGCTCTAGAACTTTCATTTTCCAATCGAATGGACCCCTTCCGAAGTCTCTGCAATAATTCCTTCTGTGCAAAGCCCCTAAGTGAAAAAAAATAATGTAGAGAACCCTGTTCACTCTTTAAGGAGTTGCTATTATGCTGCCTGTAATGGTTAACTTTTAATGATTCACATATACTTAAAATGACGTTTTTTTATATTAGCTTAAATGTCCTTTTTTGGATATATTTATTTATGACTAATACAAATAAAAAATAAATCGGTTTATATTAAATTTTAGCTGATATCAGCCTTGCTGAATGGGGGCGAAAGGAAATCGTTATGGCCGAAAATGAAATGCCTGGCTTGATGACCATCAGGAAAAAGTATGGCCCTCTCAAGCCATTGAAAGGAGCTAGAATTGCTGGTTGCTTGCATATGACAGTCCAAACAGCTGTTCTGATTGAAACTTTAATTGATTTGGGAGCTGAGGTAACATTGCTATTTCATCTTTTTTGCATTATTCTGACCAAGTGGATGACATTTTTAAGTTGTACTGAATTTTGAAAATTGTTTCTATTAAGATTTTATAATCTTTACTAAGACTTGTGCTATTGGTCCTGATTTTCCTACAGGTTATATACTATGACTGTTTTTAAAGAATGTGGAACTTAGAATTTTAATAGTGGATACTAACTAGAAAAATTGCATAGTTATTATCTTTTTCCTTAAATGTTTATTTAGCTTTTAACTTTGTTTTTAATTTAAATGAGCTTTGTTTTCAGTTGAATTAGTTCATTTATGCATAGTTAGTAGTAGCAATGTTTGTTGATAAGTTGTATCAGTTGTTAATTGAATTTAATTATTGAGTTAGATTTATTAATAAAAAAAAGTTGCAACAAAAATGCAAATGCTATTGGATCTAAAACTGTCATTCCCAATGTGGGGAGCAGGTCCCACCGGTGAGGCATGACACTATTTTGGTGGGTCATGGGCAGGACGTGCACCATTTGGCTGACTATATTTTAGAGCCTTAATTTTGAAAAAAAAATCGTGTGAATGATGTCCTATTCTTGTGCATTTAAAAAGCCAACAAGATACATGATTGTATTGCAATGGAAATAAACTGATTTGCAAATCTTGTATCAATAATAATTTGTCTGCAACGACTTTAACACCAATTATGAATCCCGTTCATAATATATCTAGTTGAACAATGTCTCAACTCTGAAGCATGAAGTTGGTAATTCAAGAATCAGAGTTAAGATTTAAGGCATAATTTTTAAATCGGAAAAATGCCGATGGGGGAACCAAATTTTATCAGGACCCCAAAAATTAATTCTGTATCTGCCCATAGTAATGACAAATTTTAAATCAATTTCCTCTCGTTTCAATTTTCGAATTTATTTTTGGGTGGGACCAAAAGCAGCCAATTTGCCTCCTCCCCCTGGCCATGTTTCGTATCTAATAAAAAAAAAAAAATCTCCGTACTACTAATGCTATATAGGAAATAAGCAGTATGCTTCATCATTGCTGAAGTTTCATGTAACTGGTTTATCATAGGCATGGACGCTAATGTTGATGCACCCTTTTGGTTCTCAGCCAGAATGTGAAGCCGGTTTGACTGGTCTGATGAATGCATAATTCTTCTGTAACTATGTAAACTTTTCCTTGACTTTGAATATTTGATAAGGCATAGCAAGCTGTTTATGAATAACTCATTTTATCTTGCTAAAGGATAACCATTAAATTAATGCTAATTTCTGACCCATGAGATTCTGACCAAGCAGTTTTAAGGTTTCTTTCCCTATTTTCGACTTGGAAGTTTCTTTGACACAACCTATAAGGCTGTTAAGGAAACCGTAATGGCTTTTGAAGCAAAATTTTACTACTAAAAAAAAAATCCCGTTTAGGAATAATTTCCATTTTTTGTGCATTGATTCTTTTGACAAATGGAGGGAGAAAGCCCCTAGCTATGGTGACGTTTTAATCAAGGGATTGTGTGCTCCCTCCCGTGTGCGCCTTTGACACCAATATTCGTTGACTGTCCCTTAAAGTACGTTAAGTCAAGAGGTTGCCACACTTTACGTGATGACAGGGGCGTAGCTAGGGTTTTGAGGGGAGGGATATAAAGAATGTGTCCACAAAATCGTTCAGTTTGCTGACAAATGCGGACAGCTACATTTCCGAGGTAAATAGGAAAAGGTTCGAACGTGTCGACGCTGTGTGTCGACACCTTGGAATTTGGGGGGGGGGGTCTCCCTCCCCCCCCCCCATTCTTAGCTGCGCCCCTGCGTGAGGATCCAAGTTCAGTGGTGCCAATTCATGAAAAAGTCCGAGGAGGGGCAAAATGTATCCAAAATCGAGGGGCGAATGTTTTTCGGGTTTTCAATAAAAATACGAAAAAAAGTATTTTTCAAAATCTAGGGTAAGAAATGGCTTGACCCCTCCCCATCAAATTGCCACCCCTATTCAAAATCTGTAATCGATGTCGAAGAGTGGGAAACCCGAGGGGATACCTTCCGAAGTAAGTTTGATAAGATAGAGCACAGATGTGGATAGTAGGGTTGTAACAAATAGAAACAGACTATAACTTATTTGAAATATTCTTAACTCTTTACTGGGAAAGTTAGTGAGGAGAAATGCAAAAAAAAATTAAATCCTAAAAACTTATATTTTCTGTGGTGTAGGTTCTCGATATCTCGAAGCGGAACGTTTTATTGAAATGGATTATTTATCAATAAAAATGGGCAAAATTTAAACTTGATTTGTTCAATTTTGTATAATACCTCTAGATAAAATAAAAGTTCAAAATAGGGATACAATCCTTTTTGATAGACAGTGTATAGACATTCACAAGAATACCAGATATTTCAGTCACATATACAGTGACCGTCCTCAGTAGTAAGAAGTTTTACTACCGATGACGGTCACTGTATATGTGACCAAAATATCTGGTATTTTTTGTGAATCTCTATACACTGTCTATTAAAAAGGATTATATCCCTATTTTGAACTTTTATTTTATCGTCATGGAAAGGCAGTGTGGTCTCCGAAATTATTTAAATACCTCTAGAGGTTTCATACACGTTGTTGGAAAGCTAATTTGATATACTTGTTTAAGCGTTATAACGGATATACTAGGTTAAGGCGAGTGCTCTTTTTTCAAACACTCAACTTGTAAAGCGAGTTTCAAATGAAGGTAATGTGTGTTCCTCTCATCAGTTTTGCATTCTCTTCATTTGAAGCTTATAAGCTATGAGGGTTGTGGTCAATCTGAGGCACAGGGGAAAGACAGTTTAAAATCTTGAAGTTTTTACAATTCCAAAATATTAATTCTATTAGTGTAAATTGTTAGGGCCAAAAATATGCAGAATCTCGCAAATTGTGGAATATAATGTTAAAATATGATATTTTCCACACCAAAAACCTTTCTCAAAGTGTTTACCTCGTGCCAAGGAAACATACTTCATGCGTGAGAAAATATTTCTGGCTAGGCTCATATTTGGACCTTATGAAACACTTTGTGCAAATAGACTGTGAGTAAAGAACGACCCGTACCTGCAGTAACAGAAACTAGATTTCTTAGATAACACCATAAGTGTGACAAAACGAGAAAACGTTGGAGCCTGAAGAACAAAGAACGTTATAAGTAACAGGTAATGAAAGAATAGAGAAGCAAATATTTTGGTTGAGTTCTCCGCTTAACCATCCTTATTGCAGAAAAAAGAGCAACAATAATATACAATATAATATTTCTGCATTGAGGACGGTTGAGTGGAGGTCTAGACCAAAATATTTGCCTCTTTTTCCTTCTTTTTTTTTACAATGGCTGTGATAAACTTTTTTTTCTTCTTCTTTCTCCTGTGTTTTCTCGTTTATTTGTACAGAAATTCAAAAAACATGTTTTTTTTAATAAAACTAAGTACCAGAGCTGCGCATAGGGCGAAGGGGCCTAGGACCGCCCGAGATCTTGAATTTTTTCCGAGCATCTGAGAACTTCTTATTCAAATTGTCAATTTTATTATCATTTGCCTTCCCCCTCCATCATAAAAAAATAATGTGTATGTGTTTGATAAAGTACCAGAAAAATTGGAATCCTAAGTATATAAAATTCATTGAGGTTAAACAGGGGCAGATCTAGAACAAAATCTTGGGGGGGGGGGGCAATATTGCAAGAGTGCCAATGAGAAAAATCTTGGGGGGGGGCAATGTGACAAAGGTGCCAATAATTGATCAAATTGACAAATTAATTCTAAAAAAACAGGAGGAGAGGGCGCCAGAAAAAATATTAGGGGGGGGGGGGTCCCTGGATCCACCAGTGAGGTTAAAGGCATTTGTCCAAACTTATGAGTCTGAGAAAATGTGTGCAATTTTTGAAAAATGAGAAAATCACCTTAAGGCGTGTGATATTTGTGAAAATTACTACTACTACTAAAAATTCACCACAGCAACAAGCCGCCTGAGGCCAACACAGTTACGCACGCTCCTCCTTCATCGGAATTAGTGAAAATTGCATCATCAAATTCAGAAAATCAGAGAACCCTTTAGCATATGTTTCAACCTATTTAGAGAAATGCAAAATTTCATATTTTTTCCCAAAATCAGTTTATTTCGTGTAATGCGAAAGCAAACAATGCGTGTTGAAATATTTCTTATTAAGCTCATTTTATAGCTGGAAATATACTCATAAAGGCCGAGATAAAAGCATTAAATTCTCCTATAAGTAAACTGGTTATTCATGGTGTACCAACTCGAGAAGTTTGCTGAGTGTAAGATCTAACAAAACCGGTTTCATAGCCACAAAGACAAATGATGAGAGACAATGCGGCTATATATTTGCACATTAGGGGGGGGGGTAAGGTTAGGTTAGGTCAATTTATAACCATCCTCTCCCGCTAATGTGCAAATATATAGCCCAAATTATATTATTATATAAACTAAAGTATTATATTTTCATCATATTTCGGTATATTTCTTTAGAATTAGCCTAACTTCACTTCTCGAGTGTGTACTGGCTAATACGGAAGTACCGAAAAAAAACATACAGTGTGATACATAAAAGTGTGACAGTTTGATAAATAAAACCATACATTCGTGATACATGCAGTTTTGCTAATATTGAATATATTTTTATTTTGGATGACCGTATTTTCTTGTTTCCGGACGAAAACATATATTCATTGTATCAACGAATCATATATTTGTTGTATCAAAGAATTTATATTTTGTCTCTTTTTTTTTCTTTTTTTTTGTGTGACTTAAGGTGTATAATCTTATTTGAAACTTATTTAAAGAATTTTCAACCTGGATTGCCGGTATTTCAACAAACTCCTGGAAAGCCCCACCCTCAAAGTTACAGCAATGATTCTAAGACTGGTCTTATCGGCTCTAAAATGTGATACAGTTGGATTTTTTTTTTTTTTTTTTTTTATAGATTCCAAAGTCTCTTATTGCATGGAGAAGTTCACAAATAAGTTATTCAAAACCATGCAATCTTCATTAATGTGAAAACTATTCTATTTGATATGTGGCTGGTAGACACTAACCTTTTTATAGGTTAGCAAGGAATTCTCTAACGGACCCCTTCATCTGTAAAAATTAAAAAAATTGCAGCGTAGAAGATGCGAAATTTTGGTATTTTGTACCCCGTCCATCCAAAGCTTGACTAAATTGATGCATTTTCTTCTTTTCTTTCTTCTAAGAAGTGTCCAAATGAACTAAAGATACTTGGAAGAATTTTGTTTTATTTGAATATCAGGATAAATTCCGTTCTTTTGGGATGTTCTTCTTCTTCTTCTTCTTTTGGGATGGAATGGGAGGGGGGAAGCAAGGCTTATCGGAAATTCGAATCAAGTAGCTACCCATTTTTTAGTCGTGTATTATCATTATATGTCTTTGTAGGTTACATGGTCCAGCTGCAACATCTTCAGTACACAGGATCATGCTGCGGCTGCTATGGCTGCAAGAGGAATCCCTGTCTACGCCTGGAAGGGTGAAACCGATGAAGAATATATCTGGTGTGTTGAACAGACTGTGATATTCCCTGATGGTCAAGTAAGTATTAAATTCAACTGCTTTTTATTGTAAAAAGCCAGGAGCATTGAATAGCTAATAAGATTGCACTATTAGATAACCCTCTCAGGAAAAAGGAAAATAGTCTTATTAAAATACAGTTTTTAATCTGTTGATACCTGTCAAGTCTGCTGGAGCCAAAAGAACCTGTCCAATGACAGGCATACGAAAAAATTAAAAGCGGACACTCTTGCGAGTATCAGAAACCTGTTGACTCTGATTGTAAAATGAGAATACTCGCTTTGAGTACCTGTGTTTAAACGTCACACGATTATTTTCAGAGCTGAATATTATTGATTGGCTAGGATGTTTACCGGAATTACGAATAAAGTAGCTAGATTGTCTGGCTAACTAACACCTGTCTTTTTTTGTTTTTTTTTGCGCTTTTACCTTAAAGAGAAAACGCCTCAGTTATTAGTCCACTACAACTAAATCAACGCCCCCCCCCCTACCACAGAACCAAGCTGCATGAGGTTAGATTAGCTGCACTCCTCGTACAATATTCTTCAAGAGTTCATTTTTTGAAAGGTAGCAAACCTGTGACTCTAACTTACGTTGAATGTTGGAGAGGCCTAAGGCCCGATTTCACTTCAGCTGAATTTACCAAAGAACTCGTGATATATTCCGATACAAGTAGAATTATGATAACTATCACTTAAATGTAAAAATAAAACTGATCCCAAAAGACCGGCCGATCTCTTTACTGAGCTGTCAAGGGCAGAGGCATCTCGAGAGGGGTAGGGGCGGGTATGCCCCCCCCCCCCCCAAAAAAAAGGCATTCAGTAAATTTTTGCCGAAGGCGAAAATTTTGCAAAATCTGCCGCAATTTAGCAAAATTCTTGATTTTTGCAGAAAATTCGGCTTAAATCAAGTAGCAATTCGGTAAAATTTATGAAGATCACCCCCCTCTCTCAATGAAATGAGCCTTAGGACGCTCCTGGTCAAGGATTATGCTCTTTGTTTTCTGATCTATTGACTTTTTCTCAACAGTTGCCGCCAGATATAGTTAGACTTCGCGAAACTTTTCTAACGAGACAAACAGTACCTTTTTGGAAATCCAGATATACTTTTCATTTTGTTATTCAGATCAACAATGAATAGAAGAGGCTTAGCTATTTACACAAGGCAAGAGTGCTCAGTATGGACCAATTAGGAATTAATCCGAAATATTGAAGGAGTTTATGAATCACTTTTACTAGCAATAGCCTTACCTTTGCAGAAACAAATAGCAGTTGAAGAATTCTACCGTCCACCGACAGGATATGTCTCTTCATTCTTGGGAAATGTAAGCCAAATATCTGATCTTCTGAAGAAACAAGGGTATGAAGCTGTCTTAATGGGATATTTCAATATCAGTCTAACTCTTCCTGTCTTCCGGTGCGATAGATCTGCTTAGGATAGTGTCTTCTTCGAATATATACCCCTCAATAACGATTTCTCCACGAGTAACTGTCACTTGCACATTTTTTCGACACTGCCCCCAATATTAGCCTCTGTTCTGTTATGTGACACTTCTCATCACTTTCCTCTCCTCACGAATTTCAACATACAACATAAACATCCCATATCTAATGTCTCAATTAAGCAGAGGTTCATAAAGTAGAAACTGAATGATGAGGACATTACATTGACGGGAAAATTGCTAAAAGTGGAAAGAACTTTCGGAAAATATGGAAAGTTTAATCCTTGCAGCTCCTCAACTGAGCCTCCGTTCAAATTAATTTGTCAATGGGACCATAAAACGTGCAAATGCATTGGTCTTTTTTTCTTTTTCTTTTTTTTTACAGGGCAGGACAATAAGATTGCAGCCTCTGTTGCAAGTCCCTTTAAATGTTTTAAAGGTTACCTTGGTCCGGCATGTACTTTGTCAATGGCACTTGAACCTGTCTCTTCATCTGAAATTCTAGTAATCATACGAAATCTAAGAGGCAATTCGGCTTCTGGGTTCGATTGAGGACGCAATGAAGTGCTAAAAGCAGTTGCCTTGTCAATCATGGAGCCTCTTAAGTCTCAATCACTTGATAAATTTGTCATTGCAAAAGGGTACTTTCCCAAAACTACTAAAAAAAAGGTTAGAATAATTCCACTGCATAAAGGAGGCACTCAAGTCGGTCCGGATAGTTACAGGCCTATCTATATTATTAAAAAAAAAAAAAAAAAAAAAAAATAAAAAACCTTATTAGTAGCAACTACTCCAGTTTATAGAGAAGAAAGAGTTCCTTAATAATTGCCAGTTTGGATTCAGACCAGGGTACTCTAGCCAAGATGCGCTAACGACTTTGAGCTTATGGAAAAACAAATCCCTTGGATTCTGGCCTACTACCTGCAGCGGTTCTCCTAGATATCAGAGAAGCTTTTGATTGTATATACCATTCAGTTCTTCTTGGGAAATTGGAACACACAGGAATAATAGGCGTTGCACTGGACTAGTTTAGATCTTATCCTAGGGATAGCAGGATTTATGTGGGAGAAGATTCAGGAAACGATGTATTCGTCAACTGTTGTGTCCTCGAGGGCTCAATGTTGGAACCACAGCTGTTCCTGATCCACGTTATCCACGTTAACGGTCTGTGTAGAGTGCTGAACCCGGAGCGCAGAAATCTTCGCTGCTCTAATCTATGTTACGACGAAGATTCTTTCTAGCCAGAAGATGACAATGATGAGTTTTTGGCTTTCACCGATGATACTACGCTTGGTTGCTCTGAAACTGATAGGACAACGCTCATGTTGCTCAGATTCCGCTTCGAATATAACATGTACAGTGATGTTGAATCTGACCCCAAAAGATCTGAGAGGTAGGAGCTCACTTAGTTGGCACTTGGTTAGTCATTTTAATAGACGAGAGGTAAGTTCGTGTCTGAGAGTAAAATGTAAATATTGTTGTTTTCGGCGTTCAGGGATGGATTGAGATGCTTTTTTTTTTTTTTTTTTTTTTTTTTTTTTTTAATAAACCCATTGAACCTCAACAAGTTCCATAAGTGACCTGTCGAAAATAATATACAACTTTATAAGGTGCTCAAAAGTTTTGTTCTGGAAATGGTCTTGATCAATTTGAGCATGCGATTTATTTACTAAGAAATTCAAGGAAACTTAGTTTTCAGTTCAATGCTTGTTTTTAGAATTTTGCAGATACCAGAAAATATAACGGGCCAGATTATTCGAGATGGTTATGCAGATATATTTTGCGTATTCATTAGTTTTTGGGAACTTCTGAACAAATCGCAGGGAAGGGGGGGGGGTGTTTTCACTAGAAAAGGAAACAGAAAATATGTTGTCGATTCAAGCGGAAAATAACGAATTGGTATTTCTGTATATTTTCGACCCAAAAGTGATATAACTTGTTCCTTATCAAATTATCCGATTAAAGTGAAAAGGGGTGTAATTATGTCTTTAGTTAATAGGGTATTAAAACTAAGGTCACCGAAAAGCATGAATAATCGAATTGTTTCATTAAAGATATTTTCGTTGGGAATAGATATCGCATAAAGGTGATCCCTTAAAAGCTTGCTTTAAATGCCATCCCCCTTTTCTCTCGGGATTTTGGAAAACATACTTTCCTCCCCTCTAACTTTTGTGAATTGATGCTAGATGATTCAAGATTTTTGTTTAACAAACAAAATACTCAAATAGAGCAAACAGAGAGCTAATCTCGAATCGAAAGCTGACTTATCAAATAAGTTTTATAATCCACCAACAGGCATGAATGAAATGAAATAAAGAATCAATATATATATATATATATATATATATATATATATATATATATATATATATATATATATATATATATATATATATATATATATATATATATATATATATATATATATATACATGTACTTTGCACTTGGACAGGACACAAGCTATGTAGCTCTCCCTGGTGACAGGATCTGGCAGACTTTTGAATTCCACAGGTCACGGTCTTGGGTTAATGGGGCAATAATTTCAAGCCATGAAGGGTCCCATCTGCGACCGTGTCTCCAGAATCCGCCAATCGGCTCGAGGTGAGATTTGACGGTGTTGCCATGTCGTTACCTCCAATCAGGTGCTGGTTTGTAGTGAAGGCTTTGATTTGTAAAAGTTTAGGCCGGTCTTCGGCAAAAATGGCCTAATCAGGAAAGGCGACGGTGTCAAATGATATATGTAATGTCGTACTTCTGGTCACATCGTTGGCGGATGACCGTACTTGGGATTCGGTCGCTGAGTCGTAACCCCAATATGCTCCTCGGGCTTCTGTGTTCAAAAGTGTTGAGGGCGTGTGCCTTGGTGACTTTTAAGGGCCACGTGTCACAGCCGTTCAGTAAGACTGATTGGACAAGGGCATCGTAAATAAGAATTTTTGTTTTCCGGTGAATTTCCTTCCTTTTCCTTAGCGGCTTCCACAGCTGTGCAAAGACAGAAGAAGCTGATGCAATGCAGCATTAGATTTCTTCGCTACATCCTTAATGTTAATGTATAATCCGAGATACTTGAATTTATTGACTGCTTCAATCTGCCTAGGGTTAAGGGTTAAAGGGGTAGAGTTTGTATCCGGGACAGTAGGCATAGCTTTAGTTTTGTCAATATTAATCTTGATCCCCGCTGGGGCAGCAACTTTGGAGACTTTCAGTAGCATTTTCTGGGCTTCGCCAACAGATTTGCCAAGAAGAGCAACGTCATCGGCATAATCCAGGTCGGTGATACTGAAATCAGGGCTAACCTCGACTCCTTCGAAGTTTAGCATTGCTTTTTTCATTACCCAATCGACGACAAAATTGAATAGTTCGGTAGAGAGTACTCTCACACTCTTGCCTCACACCGAAGGCGATATCAAATAGCGGAGAAAGCTCTCCGTTAACCTTGATGCAGGCTCGTGTGTGTTGATAGTAAGCCTGAATTAGTCGTATGATCTTAGGTTGGACATAGTCCTCTTCCATTGCCATCCAAATTCCTCCCCGGATGACTGAATAGAAGGCCGTAATGAAGACAGTGACGGTGATTTGTTGATGCTGGCTCCATGTTCAAAAATCTGTCTCAAGGTGAAGAGTTGGTCAATACAGCCCATGCCTGCTCGGAAACCAGATTGGTTGCGGCGGATTCTTTCGTTGTGGACTTTGAGGAATCGGTTAAACAGAATCATTGCAAAGATCTTTGCCGCAATGCTCATTAATGAGATCCCTCTGTAATTTTCGCATTCAGTACGGTCGCCTTTCTTGAAGACTGGCAGTATAACTGAGTCTTGCCATTCCTGGGGAAACCGTTCCTGAGACCAGATTGAGCAAAAGAGCTTCTGTAGTTTCTCTGCGAGAATAGGAGCAGCTTTGTAAACTTCTGCTGGAATAGAATCTGTGCCTAGTGCCTTGCGATTCCTCAGCTTCTTGATTGCCTCTTTGATCTCTTGTATTGAGGGAGGGTGAACATTTACGTTGCTGTATGGGGCTTGTTGACTCGGTGGTACTGAGTTAAGGTTAGTGTTGCTGGGCTGGAATTCAGTGGTGCTATTATTGGAGGGTGCTTTAGTGGAAGGGATGATGTGACTGCGGTTCAGCAGCTTCTGGAAGGGATATTGCCATCTTGCGATTATGTCATCTTTTCTTGACAGAAGCGTTCCATCTTCGCCTCTCACTCCAGTTGAGAGTGAGAGGCCTTCTGCATATCTGCTGCCACGGGGTCCCAATTGCGTTGTCTGTCACTGCGGGCGGATTTATGGCATTCTTTTCTCAGTGTTTTGAACACTGTGGACTTGGTATTTCCGGTCTGTTGTTTCTGGTTCAATAACTCGATGGTGTCTTCTAAGATCCACCTCTTCTGCTTCTGATTTAGCCTGCCAAGGACTTTTTTAGAGGCGTCTGTTATGGTGTCTCTGATCTTCCTCCACTCGTCTTCTATATTTATGGTGGTTGGTTCGTTATCGTCGTCCGCGGACAAGATGTCAAAACGGTTAGATAATTCCAAGTGGAACTCTTCTGCGACTGCTTTATCATGAAGACGTGCTACATCGTATCTCGGAGGAGGTTGCGTTCGTTTCCTGGAGACGAGCTTTATGATCAGAGAAGCTTTTAGCAGCATATGGTCGGAGTCATTCTTCGCTCCTGTGTTGGCTCCAGGGTAGGCTCTACAGTTCTGTATAGAGCTTCGCCATCGGGAGGATATTAGCAAGTAATCCACCTGGGATTGGGCTCTTCCATCTCGAGAGCGCCAGGTGATCCTCTGGGATGGTTTGGACCGGAACAACGTATTTGCCAATACAAGATTATGCTGCTGAGCAAATTCTACGAGCCTCCTTCCAGGCTTGCACCTGTCGCCCTATCCACATCTTCCAACAGCTCTTTCGTGGTCTAGCTCGCGGCTTCCAGCATGGGCGTTAAGAGCACCTCCTAGGATGAGTAGATCACGGTTGGGACTGTTTTCAATGACTGGGTCAGAGCATCGTTAAACTCGTCAACTATACTTTCGTCCGCGGTTCAGGTTGGTACATAGGCTGAGATGACAGGGATGTTGAACAGGTGACCCTTAAGACGGGCCTTAGCCAAACTAGGTGAGATGGGCTGCTATTCAACTTGAGATTTTACTAGAGAGACCAACCCTCGCATTACCAGAGCCATCACTAGGTCTGGAGTTGAAAAAGTGGAATTCGGATTTTCCACCAGGGGCGGAGACGGGCTCGTCTTCCAAATTTCCATTAGCCGGTTTCGGATACACACAGAGTTTCTATGCAATATCTTTCGCATTCGCCTGTAATGAAGGTCCTGGTCGCAGGGCATTTCAATGAACATACGTTCCAGCACCCCACACTGAGGGATTGTCGATGTTTCAACAGGTGGTCGGCTAGTTCAATTTTCTTCGGGGTCGCCGTAGTCTCCGACGCATCGCTTGCCGGGAATGTCGTAGCCAAAGTTCGTTTTTTACTTCTTTCTACCATTTCCATCGTTTCGTGGGAATGTATTTAACCGACGGGTCCCCAATCCGACGGCTCCCCTTTTGTGTGTTAGCCGGCGTCCGCCAAGGTTAGGTTGGGAGGGTCGTTGCCACCCTTCTGCCACGGTGAGGCAACGCAGCTGGATTTCTCCCTGAAGAGCTAGGGACGGAGAAGGTGCCTGTCGTGCACCCCAGAGACCCACAACCCTCTCTAGGGGCAGGGATATATATATATATATATATATATATATATATATATATATATATATATATATATATATATATATATATATATATATATATATATATATGTATGTATATATGGTCCACGTCTGCTTGATATAAAAGGTGTGAAAACAGCTAAATGTAAAAAAAAAAATGGTACTTGTGCATTATAACTAAACCAGCGCTATACACGAAAGAAGTCAAGTTTGGTTAATGCTAATGAAATAAAATAAAATAGGATGAATATATAATAGTTTAGAAACAAATTTGGGCTATATATTTGCACATTAAGGGAATGGGGGGGGGGGGGGGGTTAAGCATAGCATATATTAAAAACGTAATCTAAGCTAGGTTCCCCCCCCCCTAAACCCAAAAAAACAAACGTTTAAATTTTGTAAACTCAATGAGAAATCACGCTTTGCCATCAATCTATCTAGCAAATACCCGTTTGTCTGCTTTCGTGTCTGATTACCTTGTACAGTCTATAGTGCTGGTTTAGTTATAATGCACAAGTACCAAAAAAAATCAACAATAAAATTCTCTAAAGAGTATAAGGTAGTTTTTTAAAGAGAACTGATGCATGTATCGATGCAATTGGGATGAAGATTTTGAGCATCTTTTATGATTCTAATTAATAAAATAGGTAGTAATATGTATTTCTATAATAACCTGTATGGCACGTGACTTATAGAACATCTTGTATTTCCTTCTTTCTAAAACTACGCAAACATTTGTATGCTGATAATTTTCTGTGAGTAATTTCAAAGTTGGTACATCATAGATTGTTTTGATATGAATATTACCCGTTCATTACTATGCATGGTTGACGGTAAATTTTATCTCTTTATATAAATAATATTTTATATTATATATAGTTGGTCTTAATATAAAACTGTCAAGGAAAATCCCATACCCCCTTGTGTTTTTTTCTCTAGCTTTTTAACACAGCCACCTTTTGAGTTCCTTAATTCTTCTATTTGCCTCAAAAACTTAGGGTCTCTTTTGTTTCTTTTCATTATTTTTTCTTCATCTTGGGCAGTTTTGGTCAAACATTAATATCAAACGCATTAACCTATATTCCTTAATTTTTTCATTAAAAGATAATCTAATCAATGAACATCTAGTAATTTTTTCAGCAATAAATTAAAAACAATTAATTAAATAGCAACTAGTCTGTTCCTTTTTTCTTCTTCTTCTTGGCCAGTTAATTAAAGCAAAATTAGGACGACTGAAAATTGTCATGGCTTCTTATGTTAATTGAGGTATTTTAATAATAAAAAAAAATGATATCAAACGCAACAGCCCATATGGCTTAATTTGTAAAACCTGTAGTCTATTCCTTATTCCATAAATTTTTCAACCTATATTCCTCAATTTTTTTCACAAAAAGATAATTTAATCAATAAACATCTAGTCATTAATTAAATAACAACTAGTCTGTTTATTTTTCTTCTTCTAAGGCAGTTAATAAAAGCTAATTTAGAACGACTAAAAATTTCTAAGGCTTTTTATGCTAATGAGACAATTGTGGTAATAAAAAAAAAACATAATAATAATGTCAAACGTAGCACCTTAATGTCATAATTTTCCCATAAAAATACAATGTAATACCAAGTGTCTTTTTTTAAGGCAAGTTGTAAAAATATAAACAAAATAAAAATGATGGAATTGTCCAAGGCTTTAGACATCAAAATCGTCAATTTAAGGTCAGTTTCAACAGATAAAAAACAATAAAAGTGTTTGTCTTTGATTCAGCATCTATTTTTCTTTTGTTAGCCACTCAACATGATTCTTGATGACGGTGGTGACCTTACCAATTATGTTCATGAGAAGTACCCTCAATTGCTACCTAACATCAGAGGCCTCTCAGAAGAGACAACAACAGGGGTCAAGAATCTCTACAAAATGGTTATGAATAACAAACTGAAAATCCCTGCATTTAATGTCAACGATTCAGTTACAAAGGTAATTTCCAGTAATACAAGTTTAAATTGATTAGCAAGTCGTTCTAAAACGGGATGGGAGGATGGAGGAGGAGCGTGCGTTGCTGTGTTGGCCTCAGGTGGCTTGTTGCTGTAGTGAGTTGTTAGTAGTAGTAGTTTTATTAGCCTCAAGTCTATCCATCTTTCTCGTATTGTACCTCCCACTGTCCAACCGACAAGACTAACAATAATTGGACCGCTGGGTCCAATTATTTTAAGGTTAACGCGCCATGATCAGAGTACTTGAAGAACAGCTTCATTGCGCATTACACCTCGATTTGGAACCGTCTTCCTGGGGACATTATTCATGAAATTTCCTTTTTGTCGACTCCTTACAAAGAAGATCCAACAGTCTTATAAAACCTCGTGATGGAGTGATGTAAAGGACTAGCAGGAAATCTTTGAATATACCTGGCGCCGCCACTTTAGGAATAAGAAAAGGAAGCTTAAACCTTTAAAACGTGATTTTAACTTTAAATGAAGATAGTTAGGCTTACAGTGGGCTAAAATTCTAGAAATTGGTTCTTTTTTACCATTGTAAAGTTTGAGTCTGTATAGCTGTTTGAGTAGACTGTTTCGAAGTTTAAGCAATTTCTTTGGCTGTTTCTGTTTTTCACCTAGTTGATTGCTTTGTTTTTCATTTTATCTTCCATGAGGTTTATCTTCCATACATTTTATCGACATAGCCCTAGTTTCTTAAATGTTTATAATTGAATTTTTCAGAAATGAGTAAAATGTAATAGAATAATGTACTTTTACCAAGTTTTTTTTTTTTTTTTTTTTTTTTTTTTTTTTTTTCAATACCTAAATCCTAATGCCAATCCTAAAAAGGTGTTTGAAGTTTCCTCTGGGGGAGTTTAACTTTAAACACTAAAAAATTTGACGGGTAACTCTCAACAAGAGTTGGAGGAGTTTAAACTCATGGCATCAAATTCATACAGCACTACTTCTAAAATAAAAAGACGAAGAAAAGTCAAATTAGTGAAGTATCAGATGACCAAAGTCATCATCAAATAAAAATTTTGTGCCGTAAGCGGGTTGAGGGGCTGGAAGATCTCCCTCTATCTGGTCGGGACGGATGGAGGCTGAGTCTTTCACCCTGGAAAAATAGAAGGATCCATCTTTTTTTTTCGCAGGTACATCACGTTCAGCAAGCCGCCAGAAGACGAATCATCTACGTCCAACAATACAAAATACTGGTAAATATAACCTATGACGAACTTTGCGATGAACCTACGTCCATCCACGGTTTTTGGTGGGTAATTTGAACCCGTTTTGGCTGCTGCCCCGCTTGACAGAGAAGAGCCAGCGCTAGTCAACTCATCAAATTCCGTTTCAGATTCACTCCGGCATCCGGATGCGTTAGTCGTGTCAAACTCACAACTTGAGTCCTCTCCATCCCCGATGTTTTTTCCGGGTGCGATGCTAAGACTTTTGTGCCTGATCTTCCTCACAAATTTGTCAAATCTGCGGGCTTGCAGGATATCCAATAAAACTTCTGATGTTGTCCACAACCTATCGTGGAGTTGATTGGGTGGAAAGTGGATGGTCCTGAATGACTCTGGGCCGTGATAAGCACTTGGATTTGATGCTAGATTCTCCAGAAGTGGCTTCAGAAGCTTTGGGAATTTTATTTCTTGTGTCTTTTCTTAATGCAGTTTCTTTTGGGTTATCCATTTTGTAATTATCGAGCATTTTCCTCCATGTTCTTTTAATTGCAGCAAAAAAAGCAACGTCAAGAGGTTGCAGTATATCTGCTGTGTTTGGTGGAAAGCATACAAAGTGAATGTTGTTTTTTCTACTGACTTTCAACACTCAAGCAGAAAAGTGGGAATAGAGGTTGTCACCCAACAAAAATTTCACCCCTGCTCTTTTCTTCTGGTGGGGGAGCGCCAGTGACATAAACCACTCTTCGAAAACTTCGCTCTCGAACCATCCTGGCTTAGATGTAGCATACCTAGCTGCTTTAAGGCCTTCTGTATTTCAACACATAATTAGGAATATTGCTCCCTTTGTTTCGTTCATTATTCTGGAAGGGTTTTTGGATCTTCTTTTCACAATGCATTTCTGATTCCTGGGGTCGTCTGTTAAGTCAGTCTCATCGCAATTGTAAATATTCAACAAAGGCACATCCTGGATAGTCACCTCTACATTTTCGTAGTACTCATTCAACATTTCGGATGAAACAGAAGCTCTTTTTTGGGGGGTAGTTCACTGCGGTTCTCAGTCGAAGCTTTGAATAATGTCGATCTAGGAAGGACTTGGTAAATTCTTGCCCAGATATATTGTTCTTAAAGCAATCTACTGTTTTTTCAGTTGATTCAAGATAACTTTTGACTATGAGTTTCAGCTTGAAGCGATCAATAGGAAACCCCCCTCGGCACATGTAAGCAAATGAATGATGGCTTCTTCATCGAGCCCTGTCAATACGGTGGCCGATGTTTACCCGCCTGGCAATTCGATTACCCCCCCCCCCCCAGAAAAAACCCCTCTCCCCGGCAAATAAGGCTTTTAAAATTTTAGAATTTTATTTTATTTTTTTTTTATTTTTTTTTCGTAGGAGAAAGGAATTTTGGTGTTTGTGTATTATGCGCCACTCACTCAAGTTTACGGTGTGTAAAATTCGAGAACACCCCGGTTTTTTCGTTGGTTTCTTCGTTACTTTGAAAATAATTTTCGGATCTAGATTTGCACATTAAGGGGGGGGGGGCAAAGTATTGCGGGTCCGCATGCAAAATGTGTTTGGTACAATTATTCTGCATAGTAGATAGATAGATAAATAAGTGTATTTTAAAGCCAAATATACGGCCATGAACATAGTAAAATAACATAAATGAAAGGTAAAAATAACAAACTTTGATTAGCGATCATCATAAAAAACTTAAATGAAACACTACATAAACTAATTATAGCCTAGTAATTAATACTTGAAAAATCGGTCATTGAAAAAAAAACTTAACAAACACTTGGAAAAAACACTTAAAAAAAAACATTACATTTACTTTACACTGGATTTTTTTTTCAAATTTCCAGATACCTCGCTATTCTTCCGTAATTTTTTAGTGGCCATATGCCTAGAAAGAATTGTTATCTGACTTCAAACTGAACTGTCCAAATACTTTACCCCCCCCCCCCTTATGTGCAAATATATAGCCCAAATTATATATTTCCCATATATTCTGTCACTTGCCTCTCGCGCTAAGCTGAAAAATAAGTTACCCTAACGAAGAAACCGGTTTGTTCTCGAGTTTTACACAGCGTTAACTTGAGTGAGTGGCGCATAATACACAAGTACCAAAATTCCTTCCCCCTACGGAAATAAAAAAAATAAAACTCAAATAAAATTCTCAAATTTGGAACGCCTTATTTTACGCGGGGGGGGGGGGGGGGTAGATGCCTAGAACCGTCAATATAGTTGGTTTTTTCACTTTTTATTGTGCTTTTTGTTCATTTGTTGAGAAAGAGTACTCTTTCTTTATGTCCTCCAGAGCTTTTTCCGTCACTTCTTCGTCATAACTGGCATACTTTCTTACATTTACTGGTTCCATATACTTTTCTGAGCATCTTCAAAAATTGTTCATTAAGACTTGATTTTTTTTTAAAAAGCAAAAAATACATAATAAATGAAACTAAAACTTTCAATTGAATGATTTCTCTCCAAAGTTTTTACGATTATCCCTACTATACAAAGCGACCAGAAAAAAACAAAACAAATAAAAATGAAACACTGAAGGCTTATGGCCTTTTCTACACGCAACGGTAGAGCGTTGCCTCTGATAGGCTTTTGTCCCGAGGATTAAATTATTTTCAATGATTTTTGTTGCTAATAGTAAGGAAATGGGCTTATTTAATCTTGTTGCTTATCGTAGTGTGAAGTGGGCTAGTATATAGATTGTGTCTAGAAATACAAGCATTCACTGCGTGATTGTTCAAAATTGAGGGACGCAATGCCATTTTTTGGAAATCCCAGCAATAAGAGGACATTAAAGCTGTTGCTTGCCATAATGCGGAGTGATTTTCTTGTCTAGAAATAGAAACATCTACAGAAGGATTTTTTAAACTCGAGGCGTGTAATGTCACTTTTGTTGTCCTAGTAGTAAGAGGTGAATTTAATCTTGCCTATCATAATATTCCGGAACTTCGGTACTTAGAGCAAATCTAGAAATAGCAGTGTTCACTGCATGCATTTTCGAATCTAGAATGCAACTAGAAATAATTGCATTCTCAAAACGATTTTTCGTTTTGTTTTTATCTAATTCTGGGACCGTGTCAGGATTCTCATGCCTTGCGTGTGTATATCCAATCGGTTCCGCAAGTATGATTGAGCGATTCATAAGGTTTTGGCAATTTGAGTTAAGCTTCTTTAGGCTAAAGTAACTGTAGATGAAATGATACTTTTTGAATTTTACAGACCAAATTTGACAACTTGTATGGTTGCAGAGAATCCTTAACAGATGGCATCAAAAGAGCAACAGACGTCATGCTTGCCGGAAAGACTTGCGTTGTTGCTGGATATGGTGATGTTGGTAAAGGCAGTGCTCAGTCATTAAAAGCTTTTGGTGCACGTGTTCTTATCACAGAAATTGATCCCATCAATGCTCTTCAAGCTGCAATGGAAGGCTATGAGGTAGGTAGCTTTAAGGCTCTCAATCATTTATTTGACAGCTTTGTGTTAGAGGAAGTTCTGAATGCCTAGGACTGCATATCAACTTAAGCTCCATCCAGTCTTGTTTTTTTTTTTTTTTCTGTTTATCAGGTAGATTTGGTAAGGCTTCTCTTGTAGTTTAAAATCTCTTGTAGGCCGAAGGTATACAAGACCTTATTTGTTATGATCTTTTTCCTTTATAATTGTGTTTTAATTCGATTCGTGTCTCCTGTTCCTTAATTTCCTCTTTTGGTGTCTTCAAATTCCTTTTGTTTTCCTCTATTATCTCTCTCTCTCCCTCTCTTTATCAGTATTAGCCATTTACCCCCGCTGAAAATACGCCTCCAACACCCCCTCCCCCCGAGGAAAATACCCTCCTCCCTCCCCCCGAGGAAAATTAGGCTTTCCGAATTTGAGTTTTAATTGAGTTTTGTTTTTTTATTTTCCATAGCAGGAACGAATTTTGGTACTTGTGTATTATACGCCACTCACTCAAGTTTACCTTGTGTAAAACTTGAGAATAAACTGGTTTCTTTGTTCGTTTCTTTCAGCTTAGCGTGAACCAAGACAAAAACAAGTGACAGAATAGATGGGAAATATATAATTTGGAATATATATTTTCGCATAAGGGGGAGGGGTAAAGTATTTGGACAGTTTGAAATCAGAAAACAATTCTTACTTCATTTTATGCAGAATAATTGTACCTAACACATTTTGCATGCAGACCTGCTATACTTTATCCCGCCCCCCTAATGTGCAAAATATATAGCCCAAATTTGTTTCTAAAGTAAGAAAGAAACCGGTATGTTCTCGAGTTTTACACATCGCAAACTTCAGTGAGTGGCCTATAATACACAAGTACCGGAATTTTTCATGGAGAGAGAGCCGTATTTCCCGGTAGTAGTTAAAAACGATCAGAAATTAAATTTAAATAAAAAACAAGTTTTTTCCAACTGAAAGTAAGGAGCAACATCAAACTTTAAAACGAACAGAAATTATTACGTATATGAAAGGGGTTGCCTCCTCCTCACGACCTCGCTCTTTACGCTAAAGTTCTTTTTATAGAATTTAAAACAAAGCTTATTATTCTAACTAAACGGTCATTCTGTTTCAGGAATCGTTCTTAAAGAATTATGACAAAAAGTCTAAACTTTAGCGTAAAGAGCGAGGTCTTGTGGAAGGGGCAACTCCTTTCATATATGTAATAATTTCTGTTCGTTTAAAGTTTTGATGTTGCTCCTTACTTTCAGTCGAAAAAATTGTTTTTTTTTAATCACTTGTCTGTGAGACTAATTTTTAATCACGTGAGACTATGTCTTTTCTCACGCTATAGCTGAAAGAAACTAACCAAAAAACCGGTTTGTTCTCGAGTTTTGCATAGCGTAAACCTGAGTGAGTGGCGTAAAATACACAAGTACCAAAATTCCTCCCCCTCTGCGGAAAATAAAAAAACAAACTCAAATAAAATTCTCAAATTTCAAAAGCCTTATTTTCCACTGGGGGGGGGGGTATTTTCCGTGGAGGGATAAACGCCAGCCTCTCTCTCTCTCTCTCTCTCTCTGTCTCTCTCTCCCTCTCTCTCTCTCTCTCTCTTTCTCTTTCTCTTTCCCACTCACTCTTTCTTTCTGCTTGGGACTTTTAGTTTTGTTTTACGTCCATGTTTAAGAACCATCTAACTTCTAGCGTGTTTTCTCTTCGTGTCTTAATTACTTCAATGTCAATTTATTATAATGAATTTATTGATTGGTTATCAAGTAAAAAAATGTTATTATCTGTGCATTTTCATAAAAATATTTCCATTACTTGAAGCCCCTTTTTTTCCTTTACTGCAGCAGTTCTCTTTTCTTAGCCTCTTCTAGTTTTGCTCTTAGGGGCTTGGTTAATGCGCCACATTATCGTTTATCTGCTTTCATTTAATAAAAAATTGAAGTTATAGAGAAATAATTATTGCGTTTCATTATCCAGTTTGAATCTGACTCAAAATTGACGGATTACAAGCATGGCCAGTCATGGCTACTCAAAAATGACTTCTCTGACAACTTATCAAAGTTTCGGGCCTTGTTTAAACATTTTGTTACATTTAGTAAGCTATTTTAACTATGGGTTATTTTAGTATCGTTTTATAGCTATGGTTAATGGTATAATTAAACTGAGTTTTTATTTTTATTGCAAAGTGAGATGGTAATAATTCTTTAGATTTTTTTAAGTCGATGCTTTTTTTTCTGATCTTGGGTGGTGTGTTCTTCAGATAAATCTGGAATTTTTGGTGCTTTATCATGGATTTTATACGAATTCAAAATTAGTAGCACCACTTGCAATGCAGTATTTCCCAATAAATTTATAAACTCCAAACATACTTATTTTTAATTAATATTTATTTTCAGTTAAATGTTGAAAGTTTCTTTGGAACAGTTCTGATATTATCGCAATTTAGCTGATTGTTTCGTGTTTCAAACGATTTTTGTTGCTTGTAAAAGACTTGGGACTAAGCTTATAAGAATAAAATATGGCTAGTTTTAAAAGATAACACAAATATTCTTTTTTTGTCCTTTTGGGGAAAGTTTTTTTTTGTCCTTTTTTGTGCCATTTAAAGTAGTAACAAAAAGATAAAATATCAACTTATAAAAGTCGATTAAGGTTTTTATAAGCAACTTTAGACTTTGGTGGCTAAGGCTAGATGGCTTAGGTGTTTTTGTCGCCCTTTGTTTTACCCAGTTGCAATTTTTTGAATTTAATTTTTATTTTTTATGAGTCAAACGTGCCTTAGAAATTTTTGGAAGCTTCGGAAGGAAAATTATAAAATCTTAGGCTAGTTTCATTTACCTTTCGAGAAGTTTAACACCCTTTGTTATGAGGCTTGATTATATATGATGCAATAAGCTAGATATCAGCTTATCTGATTTTATTTTAATTGTATTTTATCTATTAGTATATATTTATTATAATTAGCTCCTTTTTTCATGTTAGGTGACAACCATGGAAGAAGCAGTGTCCAAGGCACAAATCTTTGTTACCACCACTGGTTGCAAAGACATTATCCGCGGTGAGCACTTTGCTGCTATGCGAAATGATGCTATTGTTTGCAATATTGGTCACTTTGACTGTGAAATCAATGTCAAGTGGCTTGTAGATAATACAGTCGAAAAAATTAGCATCAAACCACAGGTATGGAAATTACTGTTTATGCTTGGTTTGCTTACTTAGGCTTAGATCCTCCAACGCCTAGTAGCGTATAGGGTAGCAATGTTTGACCTCCACGTCGGACGATCCTGATTCAGAGACCACAACTCATTGAGTGATGATCGTACAACTCTTGCCTCAGCTTCAAGGGAATGACTAATAGTGATCCATTGTAGACCACTCTCCCAGAGGCCCGGAGGAGTCATTGCAGAAGTTATTTTATTTTATTGATGTTTAACTTTGATTGTATTACAACTGTTATCAAACGACAATGTAATATGACAACAATAGCAATCAATAGTGTAATATTTAAGTATTTTTATTAAAATTTACTAGTTTTTTCGTTTTTTTTTGTTTTGTTGTTTTGTTTTTTACCACTGAATGGGAAGTTTTCTAAAAAAAAAGATGAGGGAGATTTCATGAATTTCTTGTTCTCCGAAAAACTATAAAAAAAAATGGATGGAACCATTTGTTTTTACTGGCTAACTTTACATTTTTAACATCCGCTCACAGCCCAGTCAATTACATAATTGACCAATCAATTCTCAAATTTTTTTTTTTCGAAAACTGTTAATTCGCGGTTGGAACCCACTTGCAGCAAAAATTTCCGTGGTTAGATCTAATCTTCACATTCTTTGAGTTTTGAGAATAAATTTTTTTATCTTGTTTTTTTCTTTCTAGCTGACTGTCAGGATATTCCAAGAACAAGATTTTTGTTTATATGTTTTTTCTTCTTTTTTTTTGTTAAAATTTCTATGCTTAGTAAGTCGTTGTTTTCGTTAACCCTGGGCTCCTGTTGATGTGATTTTACGCAGCAACTGCCGTTTTTGCGTGAACCAACAAGTCTCCTCTGTTTTTGTTGCAAGTTAATTCGTCACAACGGTTCTACAGCTGTGTTGAAATATTTCAACTGAGCTTTTGAAAATTGCATCCGTTTTTCTGAATTGAAAGCTTTTTATAAAACAATAAATTGCAAGTACTGTAACTGAAAACCGATCATGTTCATCAGAATTTCTCTGTCAATATTTGACAACGAACCTGAGGATCATGTCCTTTTAGTTCAAGACTTAAATCCTCAACGCCTTTGGAGATATTACCAGGGTAATGAACATACAAAATTAGAATTATGTTTTTGATTAGGCATAGCTAGCGTATGCTAACATGGGTTAGCCCCTTGAATATTTTTCTTTGCTTCAAAAACTTCATTTAGTCTATTCCTATCCATATACTGTTCAAGTGTCTCATAACATTTTTTGCGCTTCAACGGTTACAGTGAACCGTTTGTGGATGAACATTCTTTGCGATTTTCCTGCATCTGCTATCCGTGAGCCGTTTTGCGTTAAAAAAGTCGCATCAATGGGAACCTTGGATAATAAGTGATTATTACTATTATAAACAGTAATTTATCATATATTGTTTAATGAAATATTCTTTTATATGGAAGTTGTAAATTTCTCTTGTTAGAAATGTGTACCTAATCGGAATTTGTCTACGCTCGACTATTCTGTGAGTTTTAACTATTTTCCAACAACTCCTCACGTTCGGAAACATGTGTTTAAGGTGCTTTCTAAATATCCACTGGTCAAAAAAAAAAATTAACGAAAGCTACTGTACGACCGAAGACGTCTCAGCCACTGGTAACCGAAGTGATCAAATATAGGAAGTGGAGATACCTTGGTCATGTGATCAGCATGCCCGAAACTTTACTACCAAAGTTCGTCTTTCAATGGTAGCCACGTGGTACCAGAAGAAAAAAACGCCCCAAAGGCACCTACGACGCAGTTACCAGGCTGACCTCAAAAATCTCAATGCCTCAATCCAACCTGAATTGGAGGATGTCTCGACAGCTGTAGCGATGAGAAATGATTGGCGACTCTTGTGGAAGTCCTTAGCCCCTCAGGAGGCACAGGAGGGTCTAAGGTTCCATGATGCTAAACGATCATGTAAGTGGGACTGAGATCTAACACTTATTGCTACACTGATTTGACCAATTATACCGATTTCGCTTTGTTATTATACTGGGAAAATGCAAAAAGACGCCAAAAGCTATATGTCGTTGGTAATTTTACTGTCGGCATTAGTGCAAGTTTGCTCCTAGGGTCCTAGAGAACTAATTAAATTTTATTTTAGGTTGACCGCTATAGATTACCAAATGGAAACCACATCATCCTGTTGGCTGAAGGTCGTCTTGTAAATCTCGGCTGCGCCATGGGTCATCCTTCATTTGTGATGAGCACCTCATTTTCAAACCAAGTATTAGCTCAGATTGAGTTGTGGACAAAGCCAGGCGAATATGCAGTTGGTGTTCACATTCTTCCTAAAAAGGTAAGGCAAAACTTGTCTGTGAAAAAAAAAGTGTATTACCATCCCTAGATATTTGACGTGAGCTAGTAGTTATCTTTATTAAAAAGAAATTTCCGCGTCTTTCCATCTACTTGTCTATCTGTTCTTTCAGTGATTGACAGCTAAGTTATTCCATCTACAAACATTAAATGTTTGCGACAAAATTCTGGAACCTCGAGATAGCAATTTAAGCTATAAAAATATATACCGATTTTTTTTTATATATTTAAACTAGCAACTGTGTATTTATTAATGTATTTATAAATTTCGTCTTAAAAACTGCTTCATATTTATATATATATATATATATATATATATATATATATATATATATATATATATATATATATATATATATATTTTTT
Organism: Artemia sp. Qi Xiang Cuo; assembly: GCF_049724085.1. Taxonomy (NCBI): domain Eukaryota; kingdom Metazoa; phylum Arthropoda; class Branchiopoda; order Anostraca; family Artemiidae; genus Artemia; species Artemia sp. Qi Xiang Cuo. Next base: position 56,638,384 of record NC_142807.1, read on the forward strand.
TTTTTTCTTTTTTTTTTTTTTGAAAGTTCGGCACCCTGGAATTTCCGGCCTGAAAAATAGGAAGTAGGAATTAAATATAAGTATCTATGACACTGCCAAATTACGCAAGAGGACAACTGACTCTGAACAGCTAAAGAAAAAGACATGGAACAAGAAATAGCAACAAATCACATTGAATTGCAAACGAAGATGTGACTTAAAACTAAAAAATAACACGACAATTATGCTAGATATTTCAGGAAAATACAATTGAATAAGGAACGAGTTATTTTAGTGACTGCAAAGGATAAGCGGGAAAGAAGGATTGAATTCACGACAGAATTTCTTATTTATGCAAATTTATTTTGAATGAATCCGAACAGCCAGTAAAAGTTAAGGAAAAAATTCTGAGGTAATGTAGCACGATCAGCATCACAACGAATACATCGAATCACAAAAGAAATCTGCTGTTCGAAGAGAATCCACTGTGAGAATCAAACGAGTCGCAGAAAAAAACAAATTCTATGAAATGGATGATTCTTTCATGGATGGATGAAGGAAGGAGGAATTGAATTCACGCCAGATTTTTTTTTACTCGTTTCAAATTTCCTATTTTACGTCTCATGACTAAAACCTAAAGAATAACGAATATATATATACTCCCTTTAAACGAGCAACTGTGTATTTATTTATGTATGTATATATGCATGATTTTTTTGAAAACGATTTTGAATGAATCTGAACAGCTAAAGCAAAAGGTATGGAAAAATGTCTGATGTAATGATGCATGAAAATGAAGCGTAAACTAGATTTGCAGCTAGAAGACATGCGACAACAAGCAACACTTACGAATCACAAATGAAAATTCTGGACAAAAAATTTGTTGTTAGGAGAAAAGCGACAGGGGTGATCACATGGAATTGTAAATGGAATTTGTGGTTAGAAGAGAATCAACAGTGAGAATCACAACGAGTCCGAGAAGAAAAAAAATTCTATAAAATGTATGATTCTTTGATACATTAACAGGAAGCAGGGTCGAATACTCGCCACAATTTCTTTCATTATGCAAATAAAGGATTAGAAAATCAAATATATCAAAGCCTGCTGAGTGCCAGGTTCCGGATGAAGCCCGTGCTCCAGGTACTATATATGTATATATACTGGAAAGTACTATCATAATAGAAATAGTAGTTTTGAAAAGAAACTAAAATGATGAAATTTTTTTAAGATAAATATTATTAGAGCTTAATAAAGTTAGATACATATCTGTTAAGGAAATAGGCTACAATAGTCGATTAAGGCACGAGCGAGTGGAAAGATTGTGACATACAGCCGGCCGTCACAGTTGGCCCTCACTATGCTCTGAGTGGTGCTTAGGGCAACGAATTTTTGTCCCATTGGCACTACGGTCGTGCAAATACTATCTTTTCTTATCTAGTCCATGAATATGAACAAGAATGATCTACTCCGTTTATTAAGCGCTTTTAATTCCGTCAGATTAGGTCAAACTTCCAGTCTCTTGATCAATAATACAGTCTTGAAAATGTTTAATTTCCGGCGAAAAAACAATTCCACTTTTTTGGCGTGGGTTGTTTATTTATTCTGAGTAGCAGACAATTTAATTATTTGCTTAGGAGATGGGGTTATCCCTCACTCTGGAAAAGCTGTGAATGTAGACAACATTAAAAAGTGCTCTTATCTTGTGTTCCCCTCCTCCCACCTCCCCCGGATAGGTATCGGATTCTCCTTGTGATTTTCTAATGAAACTAAACCAAACTGATGAATTTCAAACAAAATCGATACTGGCGCAAAACGTCCTCCTCGTAATTCGTTATTCCCTAGAATCCAGATCCGCAAAGGTTTAGAATGCTCATTGCTCTCGCTTCCTTCTAAAAATATAAAAATTGTTCCGTTAGCTCAACAAAATAAAAGAGTACCCAGGAATTATTAGTTACTGAGGAATAAGAGATACTATTCTTGTTATCCTATATTTCCTCATTGAAATCTCTTTGAGGGCCTACACTTCTTGTTTTTAAAAATAACCCAATTTTTTTTCAGCTCGATGAAGAAGTGGCTGCTCTGCACTTGGAACATTTGGGAGCCAAATTGACAAAACTGACCCCAGACCAAGCATCATATGTCGGGATCCCAGCAGAGGGACCTTTCAAGCCTGAATTTTATAGATATTAGTTCTGAACATGCAGGATTGTGTTATCTTTTTGTTTTTTTGGTTTCAAACAGCAGTTTTTATTCAAATCGCCTTATATGGATTCTATTGCCGTTAGCTCACAGGTCTAGGGCTGTATTCCGTACCTCAATCATCATTAATTATTTATTAATATATTTAGCCTAAAATGAGGATAATAAGAAATTTGTTGTTGAAAATATTTATAATACAGGAAAGGGACTAATATTTTAGTTTTTTCCGCGCGTGTATCAATAGAAATTGCTTATAATTTTGTGTTATCAGCTGTCTCAAAACAAAGTAGTTAAAACTAATTATAAATTGGTACTGATAATTGAGTTGTGGAATGCACTCTAAGTTTTGTCAAAAGTTTTCTTGGAGAACAAATTGCTTTAAAAATCCTTCCTGTTTTACGCAAATTCTATAAATGATTATCCCGGCAAGAGGGGATGCCTTCGGTAAAATTCGGTTATAACGATTGTAAGCTATTCTATTTTGTGCTAGTTCACTACTTTTCGTCGGAAAAACAATAAAAAGGACTATGTAACAAAAGAAAAAAAGAGAGAGAATTGAACGCACAAATAACTTCTAAGGACAAACTTCACTTAAATATGGATCGAAAGCATAAAAATGGGTGTGCATAACGCAGCGACTAACTTATTATCAGAAGATGCGACCCTTCAACCCCTGGACACACAAGAGGCCAGTTGGGGCAGATGAAATGTACTCTTGACGTGAGTATAGGCAGTCAGCATCCGAATATAAAAAAAAAAGAAAAAAAAACTCAATTAGTTACGAAGGGTTTGTAGACCTTCTTCTAAATATCCCCCTTCCTAGATTTTCATTGAAAAAAGGCTACCTTTCCCTGCTGTACTAATTTAAATGGATATAAGAAATGAGTGCACGACGTGGGTACATTAATATACGGTATAACTTTCAGGAGCAGAAAGTGTAGATACCTATTAAATGATAAACAATACTTAGTTAATTCATTTTTTAATTGATTCATTTTTTTTTAGATGAAAACCAACAATAATTAATGTGCTGTTGGTGTTCTTTGTGTTTTTTACTCATTTGGTGATTTCTTTTAAAGAAACTGTAATCATTTATATGTTTCATAATAATGACTATTTTCACGCTTGAAACTCTTGATTTCAGTTGCTTCTATATTGGTTCAAATTTGGAAATAAAATTATTGGCTAACTTTCAGTACCAAAGTATAGTCCCACCTGCTTTACTCCTCCCCCTCCCAATATAAAGGCCTGAAGGACGAGCAGCCATAGCTACACCAAATCTAACTTAAATTATCTACATATATATATATATATATATATATATATATATATATATATATATATATATATATATATATATAATATATTGTCGGGTGCTAGGAATACGTTATCCCTTCCCCAAAAAAACTTCTTTTTTTTCTATCTAAGTATAGACCTTTCCCAAAGTATATGCGTTAAGGCATGGATGTGAATAAGGGTTATATGCGGTGTGAGTGGTTAGAAATGATCTAGTTGCAAAAAGAAGTGTATGGAGGGTGTTGGTTTGATGAATGATGATTATTTTTATTTTTTTTTTTTAAAGTAGTGATAAGTTAGGAAGATATCTTAGATTAGCAATTAAGAGCAGAGATATATTTTGGAATTTGTGCAATAGTTTGGGTAGTGTAGTTTAAATTCATTAGAACGGAATTTCTCATTTTAAATTACTTTGGTCTATACAAATTATTTGTACTTGCAGGTATAATAATATCTAATAGAAATAATAATAATTCCTTATTGATATATAAATTAATAAGAATTGGTATGTTAATATCAATATATTTCAATTAACATGATTAATAAAATTTAAAATAAGTTGATATAATTATTAATTAACATGTTAATATATTAATTTATATATCGCTTATTAATGTGTTATGGATAGAATAATTCCTTATGACAGAAGCCACGGGTATCTGTTTTGTACAGAATAGGGGAGATTAAGCTTTAATCTTCTCTCCCCAACCACATTGCCTGACATAAATATTAGCGGCAGGTTAAAACCTTTCAAGTTTTAGAACATAAAGCCTTCCGCCTTTACTGATAGACTTGTAGGACTTAATCTTGATTGGCGATTTTTGCTGTCATAGTAAAAATGTATCATTTATACATTCCAATAAAAACAATAAGCGAGAGAATGTGGAACATAAGAATGTTACAGAATTTCTAGCTAATAATTGAGTTTTGTTTTTGGTTTTTCCGCAATATCTTTGGATCGGTTTCGGATGTTTCTTTGAACATGAATTATTTGACTCAGATTGGATGAATCTTTTGATTTTTGAGATTTCTTGAACAGGTGATCAGAATTTTTTTTTGTTTCTTTTTTTGCTCAATGGATTTGGGTTTTTGTTTGAGCATAGGTTTGTTGTTGTTTTTTGTTCTGTTAGCGGTAAATGAATAATGCGTGACTGCCGGGGTTAGCGTGTCATTTTGGAGATTTTGAAAATGGGATATTGAATTTTCCCAGTCTTGTTGATTGGATTTGAATGTTTGAGTATCGTTTATTTGAGATTTATTATCCCACATGTCATTGATAGATTTCAGGTATTAAGTTCCTGGGCGTAAGTATTCTAGGTTCCAAGCCGGGATATATGGAGCTAAAAATAAGCAAAATGGAGATACGAAAAAAATTCAGTATACGAGTAACAAGTATACGTACGTATATATTCTCACAATAAAAAAACAAAGAAAAGTACCCCCCCCCCCCTTAAAAAAAGTGCAAGCACCTTTTTTGTGCAACTTATATGTGACACAGGCTTATGTATCGAAAAAAAGTAATTTTGTTGAATAAATTATTTCAACTCATTTATTAAACTTTTATCCTCAATAAAGCTAGGAGGTTTGGTAATGACCTATTAAACTTAAGACCAGCTGAAATAAATTCCTATGATAGTACAAACTCAAAATGACCCGAAATTACTATTGAAGTATAAGTAAAACCTAAAACGAACAGAAATTAAATAAATAATCATAACAAACATACAAATAACAGGTATTAATATAAATGAATAAAGAAACCCTGAAAACTAATAAAAATTAAATTTTATGTTCAGGTCAAAATTAAAACGAACAAAAATCACTACAAACAGAAGTTTGGCTTTTGCCCCTTCCCTCCTCCCTCCTTTCAGCAAATTGTATTTTGCTGAAAACGGAATATATTACTAATACTTCCTTTAAATTTACAACATTGAAAAAGAAGAATGACAGTTAAACGAAATCTACAATTCTTGATATTCAGTTTCATATTTATATCAAATAATTAATTCTTTCTAAGGACTGTTCAAGACACAAATAGTTTTCAATAAAACCAAATTGACGCAATAGGCCTTACACTTTTACCGTTAGGGAAGGGGGACAGTAGCCAAACTTCTGTTTGAAGTTATTTTTGTTCGTTTTACTTTTGACTGGAATATTCAATTTAATTTTTTATTCATTTTAAGAGTCGTGTTATTTATTTGTATTAATTCCTGTTATCTGTATGTTTGCTATGATTGTTTGTTTTATTTCTATTCAGTTCGGGTTTCATCTATAGATAGATCGTGTATTTCAAAAAGCCCAAGAGCCATATACACATAAAAAATATGAAAATAGAAAAATTACAACAGAGCAAATTACAAACACACATTAACATGAATACATAGCAAAAAATACCTTCTGGTAAAATACCAAAAAAAAAAAAATAATAATAACTTTAATTCCATATAATTAATAATAATTAATTGTAAAAACATTTCCTTCTTTTTAATCCCTTCTCTATGTACGCACCAATACGAAATATTGTGGTTGGATTACTACTTTGTAAGATATTTGGAAGCAGCAAAACAATCCCATGTAAGTAATTTTCCCTTAAATCAGAGAGCACCGGGCACTTTCGGAGAAAATGGTCCAAATCTTCGTCCTCATCCCTACAAAGAGGACACACGTACCGACCATCAGGATGTACTATCCCCCTGTCGAACACCATTTGTCTACTCTGGATTGGAAGGCGATTCGCCCTAAGCTGAATCCATCGACATAAAATCATAGCCGGTAAATTGAATTTAAAATAAATTTCCTCTCCAAAACTAGGTTTAACCTGATTATAATGATTCAATGTAGCAGAATTTAAAACCAGCCCTTGCCAATATTGAATTTCTTGACCCTCTAAGATAAATCTTACCTGGCTTACTAAATTTGTTGGTAGATCAGGGGAACCAAGACCGTCATTCCATAAGTAAGCCATTCCCACACTTTCTAGTAATGACCTAATTTGGGATGGCCACGACCTTTTCGAATCATAGCTCAACATCTGATAATAAGCAGCACTTACTAGTCTGTCTTCATTGCACCTAATAATCTTCAACCAAAATCTAAGCATCAAAATAGACCTACGTAGTTTTAACGAAAACAGGCCCATATCACCTTTCAGAACCTGTTAATGAGTTGTCTGATGTAATCCAAATAGTCTTTTATAATACTGGAGCTGGAGGGACTCCAACTTCTGTGCCGCTTCTCCGCCCCAAATCTCCGTTCTATACTCTAATACTGGTAAAATTTTTGTAATAAATATTCTTTTGTGCATTTTTAGGTTTTTAATTCCCATTATCGTCGGATTTCTAAAAATTGCAGACATGGCCACTTTGCCTCTATTAATTAGTTTATCAACATGACTTTAAACTTCCATTTTCCGATAAAATAAATCGTAAATATTTTATTCTTTTACTTACTTTAAGTTCCTCATTATTACATTTAAATTTATAATTATCATCGCCACTTGTTTTCCTTTTTTTAAAAATAACAACTTCACTCTTTTCAACATTCAGCCTTAGTTTTTTTCATCTGCAAATAATCATCTATAAGACTCAAAAGCGTCTGCAGATCTTGCGGTGTGCTAGCCACCAAGGCAATATCATCTGCAAATAATAGTAGTGATAGTTTATGGGTCCCTAGACTAACATTCGCAGCCCATCTATTCTCTAGATAATCAACAGCATCATTTATAAAAATGTTAAACAATTTAGGAGAAAGAGTGCTGCCTGGTTTTACACCCAGCTTAATATTAAAAAACTTAGAAAATCTGTTACCAACTAGCAAGATTCCACTCACACAAATATAGATACTCACTATCAACCTCGCAAACAAATGAGGGAGGCCAATTCTAACCAGGGCATCCTTTAGTAGCTCTCTGTCGACACTGTCGAACGCCTTGTGGAGGTCCAGAAATCCCACATAAAGACAAGTTTTTCCCTTTCCGTATTTATCAATTAATGCCTTTAAAATAAATATTGTATCTACCGTCCCGTACCCTGTTCTGAAACCTCCTTGTTGTTCATGTATTATATTATTTTTATATAACCATTTAGAAAGCCTTGTATCTAGTATTTTCTCCATTATCTTACTTAAAGCAGGGACTAGCGCTATTAAACGATAATTTATGTGCAACTTAGGTTTACTTCTCTTAAAAAGCGGCATAAGCAATGATCTCTTCAACTCATTTGGCAATTGTCCTGAAGTTAACACCTTATTACAAAGAAAAACAATTATCGACATAAAAATTAAACTAAAATTCTTAAATAACGTTATTGGTACACCATCAACACCTGCAGCCGAACCTCCTTTTAAATTCTTGAATACAAACTTGACCTCATCATTATTCACTTCCCCTACTAAATCATAATCATGTTCCTTCATGGGATAAAAAACCATCTCTGTGGTATGTGTTACCTCTTGTAATTCTGCGCAATCACCTTCCAAGCTTTCTAGGTAATCAGGCCATGAGTTGGCGTCTGGAGCCACCTGTGTCTTTCCTTTTTCATTTCCAGTATCATTCCTTATATAACCCCAAAACTTCTTAAAATCTTTATTTCTAAAATAATTTGCAATATCAGTTTCTTCTTAATCTCAAACTCCTTTTTTTTCCTTTTAATTAACCTTTTGTATTCTCTTCTTTTATATTTATATTCGGCAAATCTTAAACTTTGGTCTTCAGGTTTATCACATTATTTTAAAAGATTCAATAAATATCTGACATTTTCTTTCATTAACTTAAACTCCAAGTCAAAATATCGCTCGTTTTTATTTTCTTTTTTATTCAGATTACACGATGCTGCACAACTGCAAATTATTCCATTTAACTCCATAATTATACCATGTATATCTTTTCCATCTTCTTCTAACGCTTTCAACTTATTTGTTATATGCAACTTCATAAGCTCCCTTTTCAAATTTTCAAAATCATTATCATTTAAATAATATTTAATTCTTTTTCCTAAGCCCTCTAATCTAAGCTCCCCATTAGATAAATTTCTAACTCGAAGAACAACATCCTGAAGCTTCCCAGTCTTCAGCTCAAGCTTACTAGCTCTATGATCGGATCCAACTAAACCTAGGACATCAATACCAATCGATTCAGGTACAAATTTTGTATTAATCAGCACATAATCTACAACACTTTGAGTTGGGCCCGAAAGGCAAGTGAACTCGCCCAGACCCTTATCATTTCCAAACCTTCCATTCGCACTGATCAGACCATGTTCCCCGCAAAGCGCCAGGAGCTTTCTTCCCCAAACATTTATTTTTCTTTTTTCATCCTTATTACTTCGCGGTAATCTACAACAAATTGGGACCAAATCCCCTAAATCTGGGATTAGTAAATCTGTAACCTCAACCTCAACGCCGGTATAAGCATTGAAATCCCCCATCAAAACGCACTCAAAATCACTATAACTTTCTTGTATTAGCGACAATTCATCATCTAAAATTTCCCAAGTATTTTCTCGATTATAAGAACTATTTTGTGGAGGGATATATACAACGCCCAAAATTAATCTCTTCCCACATTTAAAACAAATACGTAGCCAAAGTAAATTTTCAGATCTACTTTTAACTCTTTCATAACCATCAATAGCTGATGATTTAATCAAAACCAAAATACCACCATAACGTCTATTATTTTTTGCTGGTTTACGCACAACCTGTTCAACCAAACACCCTGGGAGAGGTGGTATAGGAGAATGATCGTTCCATGTTTCAATAAACAAAATCACATCAAACGAAAGTAAATCATCATATAAATAAGGTAGCTTATCACGTAGTCCTTGTATGTTCCATGACACTAAACTCAGTATATGGCTCTTTATTTCCTATGCGTCTATGCTTTCTGTCATTGCAATAATATCACTAGCCATTTCTTGGAGGTCCTCGTTCCTGGCCTCTGTCGAAGGAAAGGCAAAATGGTAATACTCACGACTGCGACTATTAATATCTGTTAGCACTCGCTGTCTAATATCAACAAAATCACTGGAAAAACCACTGCGAGGTCTTCTGTTAAGTCCTTTTCTTGGAGAATGGTTTTCTCTGGGTGCCACGTTACGAATGACTGGTCGATGTAGGTCATTAGGGCTTATAACAGCACTAGCAGGTCTTTTAGTTGCCGATACTGCCTGAGAATAGGCTGTTGATGGTATCACTGTCTCGGCATCACTATTACTGGCATCACTATCTAGCCCCATTGGGATAACAGCAGGGTAATTTGGGAGTCTAGCACTAGGGGGTGGACCAATATTTTTAACTGGCGCCAAGTTACATTTAACCTCAATCACAGCCTTTCCATCGTACCTGAATAGTCGGCCTTGGATAAACAGCTTGTCACCTCGTAGCATTGCATCACGGCCGTCGTTCTGTGCAAGATTCATAATTTCCTTTAAGTATTTACAGGCTTCTCTTTGTTTAGCTGTGTAATCTGGGGCCACCGATAGACCTCCCTTTCTCAATAAGGAACTATTTCTTAAGACATAGTCTCTGATTTCGACCGAGTTTAGCTTCACTACTACTGGCCCTGATTTCAATCTAAAAATGTCATGTACATCACATCGACTTATTTTGAGAGAAGGCATAGCACGGTTTAATAAATCCATTATTTCTTGCTTCACAGTATACTCGCCATGGTGTTGCGGAGTATAATTATAAATAATCAAATTTGTTCTTTTCTGCTCTGCTTCGAGCTGGTTGGCTCGTTCAGATATGATTACTAGGTCTGATTTAACATTTTCCAGCTCTTTTTTAATTTCTTCATTTGTCTCAACATTTCTAGATAGCTGTGTACTAATGTTATTCATCTGTACTTGTAAGGCAGCAATGCTATCCGAAAGTCCTGGAATTGCATTAACTTTCTCCGAAAGCGCTGGTAATAAATCCAATTTGAAATTTATTTCTCGCAAAAACTGGGCATTTTGCATTTTCTCGGCCTCTAATGTTTGGTTTGCCATTTTCACACTTTGGATCTTGTCAATGTACAAATGTAGTCCTTAATTGATCTAGTTTTGTAACAAAGCAATAAGTTATTTTTCTTGTTTTCGAAAAAGATATTCACAATTTTGGCACAAAGCCACACACAGGTAAAAAATTGGTTACGCAAGCTGTCCAGATTTAATCCTTTATTTTATCCGATTGAATTGCTCTTAACTCTCTGAACTCTGAATCAATACTGATACGTTAATAGTTACGTTAATACGTTAATAGTTATATCTGGTCATTTTGAGTTTGAATTATAAAGGAATTTGTTTCTGTTGGTCTTAAGTTTAACATGGCTCTTTATTTTTCTTTATAAACCTTCTTTCTCGGAAAGCTTTTTTGTAATTAATACACAAAGCGAGCACTTTCTCGATTATTAGTTTGAAAAAGTCAAACTTTGGCTTAGAGTCCGGTTGAGGGGCAGCACTCCTCGTCAAGTTTAGGGCAACCCTCTGTATGCTCTTAAAACGAACAGGAATTATTTTTTTTTTCAAATGAAAGTAAGGAGCAAGATTCATGCTTGAAACGAACACAAATAATTCCGCATATCCCTAGGGCCTGTCTCCCCCCTAGTTACCCATTCTTTAAGCTAAATTTTGAATTTCGTCTCAAATGGCAAGAGCGACGGTGCAAGTATAAAGGCAACTGAAACGGAATGAAAAGTATTTTTCACAGTATCTCAGGAATACAAGTGCTAAAAATGTGCATTGGGTTTAAACAATACAATTATCACTGAAATATTTAGAAGGCCGTCGGTTGTACATTTGTTGTACTCATAAATGGTTTTAGCATATTACTATACAGCACAGGGTTAAAGAGGGAGCAGAGCTCCTGACAGGATAATTGCATTTGCTTTAAAGTTTAATGTCGTTATTTACTTCAATTTGAAAAAACTTACTTACTTAACTTAATTTGTTTACAGGACCATACATCTTTACCAGCAAAAAACTAACACTATTTAGGGTCTTCTGAATTAGTCTTTAAGCATTAACTGGCAAGGTTTTAAACAGGAAGACAGTCTTTTGAAAAATATAAACTTTCAAAAATTATAATGATTTTCTGAAATAATAGTAATAGTGAAAAAAAAATGAAGAGACGGGATGAGTAAATGGATCTAAAGACTACATATCTAGGCTTTTACAACCATTTCTTTGCGTCTTAACAGTTTTGTTTCAACATTTCAGGAAAATCCTCTAAATGATTTTACCAGATATATATTTTACGTGTATATCTTTCACCTGAGTTCCCCCATGCAGCGGTTTGTGAAAAAGTGCAATTGCAGTGGCACATTTATTTTGCAAAAAAAACAACATAAAAATACTTGGAAAATCGATCTTCTGTTGCTGCTAGACAAAAGAAACAGACGGATAATTTATGGATTATGGCAAATAAGTAATTGACCAATTAGCTGTTCACTTGATCCTTGAGCAAGTTTTCTCAAATGTTTTCAAAAATTTAAACGCATGAGGATTTTAATTTTTCCGATTTCATGTTGATAAGAAGTCGCTCACAATTCATAAATCGCTGCGAACTTCCGCCAAACAAAGCGCTTGGGAACCAAAAGCTATAGTTTTTTTCTATCCCATACATTCTGTAGTAATATTCTTTGGGTTCCTTTATATTGGAAGGGAATAAATGAGTTTTCTATTGCTGTTATTATAGGTATTGCAAGTTTTCTCCCCCCCCCCATTAGGCCAAGAATTCTTCGAGAATAACAAAATATGAAGTGGCTGACCGTCTTCAGTCAGTGAAATGCCATCGTCGGTGAATTGGAGAACATATTTAATAGTTATTTTGTATGTGCCATAATTTTAATATGTTATTTTTCTAAAGTGTAGTCAGTTTTATTTTGTTTGTTTTTGTTGATTATATTATTCATGTATGTTATGGTGTATTTTATCGTGTTTTTGTTTGTTTCCTGTGCTGTCTTTATTTATGATTACTTTATCTGTTAACTTTTTGTTCGCAAACGAGAAATTAATCTTATTTATTCATTCGTTTAATTCAGAGTCCTCTTATTTTCTTAGGTCACAAACAATAGAGAAAATTTTTAAATGACGTATTTCAAGCACATTTTTTAAAAACAATTTTCACTTTTAGAGAATTTGAATTTTTCGATAAGTTTTCCTACTTTATCTTATTTCTGTAGCCCATTATTGAATTTAAGATAATCTATCAGCTATACCAGGTAAAAATTAATTTTTGGTAAAATAGAAGAATTGGTATGGGTTGAGGAGTGAAGAATAATGAACACCCATCCCTTTCAAGGCATAAGCCTTGGGGCATATGTAGCTACCCTAGTTCTAGCATGCTAAATTATCAGCAAGGGTGCCCACCAATTAGCAATATGCCTCATATGATAAATCTCCCAATGGAAAGTGGTTCATTATATCAGTAGGCTACCATATACAGTGAAATCATTATCTAGTGCCTAGTCTAAGGTTTAGAATTCCAAACATAAGAAAGAGCAATCATCATCAGTTATGGCAAGCTTATATTCCTAGTAATTCAGTTGATCTTAATGTCTCATATAAACTTAGCATTCAGTTTCAGAATAAATTTGATAGGTGATACTGAAAAATATTGAAAAGGTTAATCCGACCTTTCCTGAAAAGGATTCTGATAAATACCTAGAGTGCATTAACCCAAAATTAATCCCTGAAAAATTTTAGGCCTACACATTAGACTTTAAAAAAACAGTAGAAAGTTAAATAGCCTAGATATAATAATATTCAAAAAAAGAAAGCCTTATGCTGTAACACAATCTTGGAAACAAGACAAAAAATAGCAAGAAGGAATTGTAAAATTCTACTTTAGCTACTTTTGGCCATCTTGGAAAGGGGTTTAAGTAAAATTCTACTTTAGCTACTTTTGGCTATCTTGGAAAGGGATTAAGTTAGGAAAATGAAACTTTTAGGGATGGGTCTACAGGCTAAAGTATGTCACTGAAAGGTATTTTGAAGTACCTGCCTCCACTCCTTCTCTCTCTAGAGGATTCTGACCTTTGATGATCTTTAAAAATCTGTGTATTATAAAAGTGAAACCTTTTAAAATAGATCTTCTGCTTAAATAAAGTACAACAAAATTGTTTACAGCTTCACAACTTAGTTCAATCCCAATTTATAAGGTTTTAAAAACATAGAAATATATTTCCTAAATTTTGAAAAAAAAACACATTGTTATGGCTTAAAATTCCACTCAAATAACAGTTATTGCTTTTTCTGAACTAAAGCCAAAGAAAAATAAACTAATAAATAAAAATTACGGTAAAATGTTTTTTGTCAAAATTTCAACAGGCCTTAACCTGTTATGTAGGCAAATTTCAGGACCCTCTAGAGGAAGGAGTTGAGATGGGTACTTCAAAATACCTTCCTGGGATATACTTTAGCCTGTAGACCCATCCCTGAAAGTTTCATTTTCCTAACTTATCCCCTTTCCAAGATAGCCAAAAGTAGCTAAAGTAGAATTTTACTAGGGTTTGTAATGTTCTCTCCTTTACTTCTTTTATTTTATACGTCTTATGACTCAAGCTCCTGCAAAAATATTTATAAAAACAAGAATTAAGAATATTAGAATATGGGTAGTTGTACAACATTCAGCATTTGATGTAACCAGGTTGGTCTGGTTGTTGGGGGTAACTTCTCTGCAGTTGTTGTTGAGTAAGGAACTGGTTGGTTTGGTGTCACTGATATAGTTATCAGGTATGCTTAGGCAAGCGGAACCTCCAAATGGATATTTGTAGGTTGTTTCTTCACAGGTGTCATTGTCCTGTAATCTGTTTTTCTCAAGCAGATAAATCACCAATCACGCCTAGTCTTACCACTTTTATCTAGGAGTATGGTATAAGATCTAGGAGGGTATGGGAACTGTTCAGTTATAATTGTTTTTTTTCTATTGTTCATTTTCTTGCAGCTTCACCCAGACCTTTTCTCCCATTCTAATAGGACTGAGATCTTTGGCTGATCTGTTGTAATACATCTGTTGGATATTCTGGGCATTTCTCCTTCTTTGTTCTATCTCTATGGGATTTGTGTATTTTGGCATTAATGCTTGTGGTACAACTGGCAGTATGGACCAAAGTTGTCAATTCATGCTCAACTGTGCTGGAGACTGGGAGCCATCAATGGGTGTGTTCCTATACTCCAATAATGCAAGATATGGATCGCTTCTGCTGTCCAAAGCCTTAGCCATATTTTGCTTTGCTGTTTGTACTGCTTTTTCACTCATTCCATTTGCCTGTGGATAGTGTGGACTCAAGGCTATATGTTCAATGTTCCAGATTTCAGTGAATTTCTGGAACTCTTCCAAGGAGAACTTGGGGCCATTGTCATTCTTTTTAGTATTCTGTATATTGAGAAATCTGATTTGAGCTTGACTATAACTTGATGTGGGCTGGTATAACTCAACTTATCCACTTCAAACATATGGCTGTAGTAGTCAACAGTGATGAGATATTTGCTACCTTGAAAAGTGAATAAATTGCACTGACATGCTGGAATGGGTATTTTGGTATTTGTGTGCTGATCATTGTTTCTTTTTGTTGTCCTGGTACATATTTAGCACAGACATTGCACCTGGTGATCATTTTTATCTATATCTCTATTGATATTTGGCCAGAAAACCGTTATTCTTGCCCTTTCCTTTGTTTTGGCCATTCCTAGATGTGAGATATGTAGTTCCTCCAAAATACTTTTTCTCAGCAAGCTTGGAATGATGATCGTTTCTCCTTTCAAAATCACGTCTTGACTGACAGTCAGTTGGTCACAATAATTCCAAAATGGCATAGCAGCTGATAGTGTCATATTTGGTTGTTGGGCCACTTTTCTATAATGTATTTTCCAAAACTTTCAGTTTGGAGTTATCTTGAGTCTCCATTTGGATTTGATTCATTATTTTACTCAATATTGGTAGATCTCTAAAGAATCTGTGTAGAGCATATCTATTTCTTTATTCTTAGTTGGTATCTACATTGGATTGATGTATTCTAGACAGGGCGTCAGCTACTGGAATCTCTTTTTCAGACTAGTTGTGAAATGTCCAGTTGTATGGCTGTATACTCAAAATCATTCTTTGTAGTTATGGTGGCGCTCTGTTGATTGGTTTGCTTAGTATTGACTGTAATGGTTTGTCATCAGTAGTCACAAGTGCTTTCCAGCCATACAAGTAATGATGAAAATGCTTACTTGCAAAAGCTATTCCCAGCATTTCTTTTTCTATTTGTGAATAACATTTCTCTGTCTCTGATAAGGAACGTGAAGCAAACGCTACTTTTCCTCCATCTGCTATCAACTGTGCTCCAAAGCCATGCTGTGATGCATCTGTAATAACCTCTACGTCAGTTGCATTTTGATCAAAGTATGAGAGGCTGTTACAAATTGCTTTCAGGATGACTTTCCTTGCAGGATTGTGCTCTTTTTTCCACTAGAACTCCTTGGCCTTGGCTAGTTCTCTCAGTGGCTGATTCAGAGTTGACAAATTCGGAATGTATCTAGCTAGATAGTTGTACATATCCATCAGTGTTTGGAGCTCTTCTTTGTTTGATGGTGATGGCATTTCACTGATAGCATGTGTTTTGTCTGGATTGGGTTTGACTCCCATGGTTGTCAACAGGTGCCCAAAATAAGGTACACTTTCTTGGTCAAAAGTGCATTTGTCTTTATTAAATCTCTCTCCTTGTTCTCATGCTCTATACCTGATCATGCTCAATGTCATTTTTTGCAGCTCCAGCAATGTTGTCAACTATCAGTCCTATTGCTAAGCCTTTGAACGCTTACTCCATGCGTTTTTGGTATTTGTCTTGTGTGGATATAAGTCCGAACGGGTATCTTTTAAATCTATACCTTCCGAATGTGGTGTTAAAAGTAGTGAGATTTGCTGATTCTTCATCTAATATCATTGACCAGTATCTGCTCCTAGCGTCCAGCTTGAAAAAGTTTTTAGCTCCATGCCACTTGGCAGCCATGTCTTAAAAGCAAGGTGCTGGGTGATAAGGTCTTTTTATCCACTTGTTTAAAAAAACAGGATCTAAACATATTCTCAAATCTCCCTTTGGTTGGGAACCAAGACAATGGAGTTAACCCATTCTCTGGGTTTTTCCATTTTTTCTGTTATGCCAAGTGACTCTAATCTGTCTAGCTCTGCTTTCAGTTTTGGCTGGAAAGCAAATGGTGCACGTTTTGGCAGCTGTACTGTTAGAATTGCTTCATCCTTCAGATGTATGTGGCAAAACCCTGGGAGCATGCCAATGCCTTCAAAGATGTCTTTGTATTCTGATAAGGTTTGTTGCACCTCTTCCCGCATCTTAGTTGCTGAAATTTGGGTATTGCTAATGCCAACACTTAGTATGAACTGGATCAAGTTCATCTTTTCACTGATTTGTTGACTCAGAATTGGTCCCTTGTCTGTATCAACAATATAGAACAAGTGTTGTTGTTTGCTTTGCTTTTGCTGAATTCCATTTTTTGTTGTTCCTAGCACTATCAAGCTATTGCCCGAGTAACTGGTAAGTATATCTCTGGTTGCCAGCATCACTGGTTTCAGGATTAACTTTTCATATTCACTTGCAGATATAACATTGACTTCTGTGCCTGTGTCAATTTTGAATATGATCTTCGTGCTCTAGTCAGGTAAGTCTAGTTGAACAAACGGTTTCTTTTGCTCAACATGCATTTGACCTTTATCAATGACTTCAATGCAGAATTCTTCTGGGTTTTCAGTTTCTTCATTGGGTTCTTGCTCCAGTTGGTGAACAGATTTGCTGCAGCAGACTTTGGCAAAATGATTTATCTTGTGGCATTTTGAGCAGCTCTTTCCTTTGGCTGGGCATTTGTGTCCTTTTAAGTAGTGGTTTCCTTCTTCTTCTTCTAATTCACAGCAGGCGGGCTATTCAGTTGGTACTATTTAGCCCTCTTCTTTTTGCTTCACTCTGTGGGCTACAGAGCTACTGTCTTGGTTGTCTCTTATTTATTAGATATTCTCAGATATCTTTCAATAGATCTTTTGACTCAAGGAGTTCAAATATAAGATGATAGATATCGATTTCTGTGCTCAGTGTGCAGGTATAGTTGGCTAGGCTCTTGGCTGATTGTGAGATTTTGTGGTGTTTGAAGTATTTTAACAGCCATATGAGAGTGAGCAAGACCAGGTCTGTGATGCCCTGAGAGGGTCGGGGCCACACACGCGCGAACCTGTATAACTCAACGTGTCCTCCCTGAACGAGAGTACCGAGTCCCCGCTGACTCTTGTCCGTGGGTGGGAGTAGGGACTGCCCGGATCCCCAGCAAACAGTACTCGCGCTGAATTGCACTTCCGGCGCGAGCGTCGATGCCGTAACTGACCGGGGGAAAACCCGCACGGAGCTCCGCCAGAGTGGAGGAGGTATTGATACCTTCGGACGACTCGCCCTGAACGCTTCCGGGTCGCTCGGTGGGGTTGTTTCATTTTGACCATCTTTATAAGGGCTAGGACTTCCAATACGGACCAAGGATTCATACTGTTCAACAGATTACTTCTCAGGTTAGGTTTCTACAATAGTGTTCGTATATTTTAAACGTGGTCCCGGGTTGGGGTCGCATATGTTGGCGTTATCAAATGAACATGGGGGTGGGATTGTTGTGAACCCGTCGTTGGTACGAATTTTGCTGATTCAAATTGTGATTAAACTGGCATGTGTTCAAGTAGATTAAAAATATGATTTTTATTCGGATAATGAAGGACAGTTGGTCTTTGTGTACTGAATATGGTGTCTTAGTTAATCAATGTTTGGGGGGATCATACTGGAAAAATTGTTATTATATAGACGTTGATTCCGCCCTTATATGTATATGTAGTATTTTATATAACATGATGCGGTACTGCCAAGAAGTGTCATTTATTAAGTATCTCTTTACAATATGAGAAGAAATGATTATATGTAAACCAAAGGATGTTATTGGTGGTTAACACTCCTACGAGTGTGTATTGTCTGGACCATAGCGGAATTCGTGGGCGGGTCGTGAGGTCGTTTGGTCGTTCGAACTAAAATTTCTTTAGGGAGTTATTGATGACTAAAATATCGAGTCTCTCGTTATAGTGCGGGGTGGCTCTCTTAGATTGAACAGAGGGTTATCCCGATTTGTAGTTGTGAATGAGTGCCAAATTAATTAAATCTGAACTAGAGTACAGTAGAGTACTTACACTGTGGAAGTTGATGAACCAGAAACAGTTTGGTGGGGCCCAGGAAGCACTCTCGACCCTTCCTGCGGGCCCAAGTGGTGCAAGACGAAGGGAGTGGTTTGGTCAACTGAGAGTTGCGTGAGTCCTCAGTTGAGCCAAAGTAGTTCACTGCGATTGCTCTAAGGCAGCATCGATTGTTCAAGCAATAATCAAACCTGATCTTGAACACTATAGTTAGATGTTCGAAGTTTTACGTTTGCGTTAATAATAGTACTTTGTTGACGAAAGGTTAAATCTTATTACAGGATAATTGAGTAAACTCCGAAATAATCCAGGGAGTGACGGTTAGCTTGCCCCCCTATAGAGTGGCGGGAGGGGTGCTCGGGTGCACGTTTCGGGTCCGGGTTTGAGTAAGACTTTGAAACAGTCTTTAGAAATACCCTGGATGAGTGAGCACATGGCTCACATTAATAAGGCGCACGCAGCGAGACTTGAGAGCACATGAAACATGCATGAATCCAGGACCGTATATATAGAGATCGCTCATTTAAGGTCAATCCGTTGAGCGTGGACTGAGTCTGGCTGAGAAACGGCGGTTGCCCTTAGACTGTAGTGTTGACCATCACAGAGAGGCTACGTGATATTATAAGTTGTTGATTAAGACATCGAGAGACTGTACGAGATCTCTTCAAGATTTGTATCCAATTTTGAGGTTGAGAGGAGTTGGTTAGATGGCTTTTTATCGTTATGCTTGTCTCATTTGCATCTTTTGGCTGTGGGTTAGTGACTCAATTGGCCAAAGAGTGCACGATATATCATCAAGAATACCTTGAAGAGGGTTCTGACTCGTTTTGAACACCCTTGTCCGGTTCACACAACTGCGCCCTGGTACCAGAGGTCCTGGGGGGTTTCCAGAGATGAGTTTGCTCATGCTGTGCTGAGCAAATGCGAAGGACCAAACAGAGGATGACGACAAATACATTCCAACAACAAAACTGGGACTGACTTACGAAGTCAAATGACTTGAATCCTCGGTCTGTTGGCTTGTACTAGTGTAGTTTGATATGTTGAACTGTTGACTGAACGTGTCTTGTTGGCACTCCAGGGTTAGTGGTGACCAGGTGACGTTGGATGATTGGTTTGAAAAATAAATGACCATGTCAGTTTATATAAAACCCCCCGGCCTCAGCTCAGGCGAGACGACCCTCTAGACTTAAGCAGCGGAGGCAGCGGAGGAAAAGAAACGAACACCGAGTCCCCGAGGAGTGTAGATCGACGAGTTATAATACCAGCACTCCGGGTCACGTGAATCCGTCGGGATTCACGGTCGACCGATGCAGTGAGTGGGAGCCTCGGTAGACCGTCGTGTTTCACATCTAAATTAAAAAATCCATGTGACCAAGGTACCCTAGAGTAAGTCATTCCACTATGTATGATTAAAGCTAGGCAGTCAGAGTTCTCTCGATATTCGGTGTTGGTTTTAAATCCGAGATACAACGTGTTGCAAAAAACAATTATGATAAATTAGCCATATTTCACCCTATTCGTCCCGTCCAGCTCGTGCCCCGTGTCAATACAAAATACTCGATAGATAATAATTTATTTACATAAACCAGTTTTGTAAAACTGACGTACTTTATTAGTTCTAGCCCAATTCTGGCTGAGCTTGGAGTGTGGAGCGTGCTGAGCTGCGCACTGAGGGCCGCCTCTTCTGGTCTCGGGTCATGCTGGACATAGACGGGGCGCACGGCGGGTCGTCACGGGGTGTGTCTGACTCCTATCGCGGCTGGTCCGGTGTCACATGACTCAGTTCTAGAGGTGCGTCTTCTTCACTATGCTGGAGTCACAGCCATTAGTCTGCCCATCGACTGGTTCTGGGAGTATCGGGGTGGGTCTCCGGGGTGAGAGGAGAGTCGGCGAGGTCCTTGTTAACCTAATGGAAACATGAACACCTTTGTCGCTATTGGGTGCGAGTCGGAGTTCGATTAGACGAACTCTGGAGTACGGTCCGTTAATGCAGTGAGTGCGATGCTGAAGGTAGCTCCGTCGCCTCTGGCGAGGGTGCATTCCAGAGTAGTCGTGAGCCCGGGGTAGCTGCGACGAACATAGATAACACCTGCGGTGACCAAACAGTGGGGGACAGCGAAATGGCCAGTTCTCTGGCTGTGGACACGCGGATCGAGAACAGACGTGAGACGTACGTGCAACGCGATAGGCGGATCGGTGTCAAGGTGAGAAAGAATCCTAACACAATCGAGTATCTTTGTACTCCATACTTTTAAAACATGCTAGCTTGTGCTCTCGAAACGGAGACGTGAGACTCCTACGGTAAAGCTAATGATGCGATGACGGTGCGCCGTAAAAGCCAAACCTGCGTCTCCAAAGTACAAGGTTTGAGATACTGAGCAGACCGTGGTGGGGTTGTAGTCTCTTCGGTAGGAGTAGAGTGCCCCTAGGGCTACTGGTGGTACTCAGTCCTGGTGCTGTGGGATGAAACAACTAGCATTTTATCGTGACAAATCAACGGCAGAGTCAATACCCAACGGACAGTAGTTGATTGCTCCTGAAAGCAGGACGGTTGCCCTGTAGATCGGAAACCGAGTAGGAGTGTGTAACACCTAACCTGCCGACTCAACTCGCCCATATACTGTGAGGCACGGTAGCTGAGGGCTGAGAACTGACCACCGGTAACAGAGATCGTAGAGAAGGTGGGAGAGTTGCGGATTCGCCTGGCAGGCAGGCAGTTGCACGGGGTTCTGTGACGTGGGTTGGCGTGAGCCTGCTGTGAGTGGCCCGTTGAGCAGATATTGGGGAGCGGAACACATACTAAAGCGATATCCTTGAGGCCGGTCGGGTGGGCGGTTTTAATTTGACCTGTGGTTGGAGCTGTGTCAGTAGGTCCTAATCACAACCTGACCGTGGCGCTCAAGACGAGCGTTGAACTAATGAGACAGGCCGTGGTGTTCGCACAGTGTGAAGCTCGTGGCACGGTAGAACATGACTCCCTTGTTGCGGTGTGACCCTGGGTGGGGTAACCGTCTGATCATCGAATCCGTCTCAGCACTGAGACTGGGCCCGGGGACGCGAGGGGGAGTGAAGGGACGAGTTTTATGTTCGGTTTCAGTGATATATCCCCACTGGTCGTACGCCGCGGAGAGAGAGGGTTAATCGTCCGAAGAGCTTTGCACGTTAGCGAAGTCGGTGAATTATTGACGGTCCTTAACCACCAGGGTGAGGTCCTCTTCTACTACTCCCAACATACAGGCCAGATCCCCTAAACATTTCACAACGGTGACAATACTCTCGTATAGCAATGACGGGAGTTCATGGAAATAGTACCCTTGGATCAGGAACTTCTTTAGAAGTAGATTCTCTGGAGGGTTAGGGTGTCAGGCTTGGAACACGATGCGACTGACTAATGAGTGAGGCTAGTGTGCTCTTAAGTTTGATCGATCACTACTCTAGCTGGTCGAGGACGGCCTAAGTAGTGCCCGTATTGCCGTTCTTTTGCTTGGTGCGGAGCCTCGGCGCAGCCTGAAAGACCAACTCAGAACTGGCACTTTCCTGGGTACTCCGACGTTAACCTTAACACAAAGAAGGTCGAAGTCGCAATCGATGGTTGACTAACTGTTAGGTCTGCCCAGTGCTCTGACTTTCAACGTGACGAAATTATACGACGCGCGTGTAACCTGAGGGAGTACCTCAGACTATCTGCAGTGCGACAACTGAATCGACAGCTACTGCGTGACTTGCAATACTTTATGAAATATAGTACAAAGGTCACTCTCGCCGATCGCTTGACCCATCTGCCAGTTGCCTGGGACGGGACTCGTCTGCAGTGCCATACTACACTGATGAGCGTGTTGATCGGGCGTATTTTTTGAGAGACCTGATCGGTGGCGACTCCTGGGGAGAGGTTCAATTAGTCACGTACCGAAAACGCCGTTCCTGTTATAGTAAATTAAAACGTTACTACGATTACCGTAAAGTGTGTGAAGTTGGATGTGTTTAATTGCAGTAACACATCCGGGTGAGCTCTATAAACCGTCTTTTGCCCGGTAAGGAGGGGTCGTGTTTATGGTGAGGGACAGCGGTCACTTGAGCCCTCAGGTGTCCTAAGGCCAGCTCAGGGTGGACAGAAACCTCCAGTCGAGCCCAAGGGCAAATGCCGTCGTTATCATGACTGTCAGTACGAGGACGGACTGCGACAGCAAGGCCTCTTGATAGTATTGGCTTTAAGAGTTTTAAGCAAGAATGGTCAGAATAGTTACCACAGTTAGATCTGGCGTGTGGTGGCCCAGCGTTCATCTAGCATTCGCGGTGTTTTAATTCGATGTCTTCTCGTAGTAAAATTTAGAAGAAGGAGTAGCACAGTGTCGGTGATTTAAAACACCAAAAGGGACACTGATGTGTGTTTATACCGTCGTGAGACCGGTTCGTTTGACACTACAGACGTTCTATGCCGGTGCGCGAGTACTCCTGCTACTTAAGAGAGGACCCGCAGGTTCTGACCGTTGGTTTTGCACGCTGTCGCACGGCCAATGGTGCGAGGCTACGTGCGTGTGATTATACCTGAAAGCCTGTGAAGGTAGACTCTGTGATATAGGTCACAAAGTTACAGTGCGGTCTGACTCTCTGGAGGCTCATCATAACCTGGTACTGGAGCTTTTAGCAATGGGCGCGTGTGCTCAGGAAACAATGTTTGTCAGTTGCGTGCCCTCAGGTGACAGAGACAGAGAAGCTTCACCGACGACTACCTCACATAGTCACTCCTGTCGACTTACACCCTCACGTGGATACGCGGATTTTCCCATACGGGGTTGTGGCCAATTTCGATCAGTAATGTACACGGCGATCGTCGGATACTCTTCCGCCGACAGTGTTATTTGTCTTGCCAGCGGTCAAGTCACCACAAGTAACTTGAATTACTTTCACGGGGTTTTCTGCTGTTACTATATTGTCTAGCGAGTACCACTAGTGGAGTCGCAATGTCTAACCCAATACTTTATCTCAGTCTACTCACAGTGGCGGTGTCTCGTCCATTGTTATGACTCGGAAAGAGTGTCAAGATGACTAGTTGAATCTAGTGTCACGGTACGTGAACATTCCTACAATAGCGGCGTGGTTATGTATAGAGGGGAGGGAAAATCCCAGTCATGAAGGGGGTAAATTTTGTCGATAAGGAGGCGGGGGACCGGCGGTCCAACGAACTTTAAATTTACGAAGTACCTTGGTATAAAATAAATACGGTGTGGTGTTTTTCGCATCTGTGGTTAACTTGTGTCTCGTCGCGACACAAGTTATATTAGTGTAATCAAATATTTCTATGCCCTAGGCCTCGCCCGAGTACGCGGCGGGGTTATATTATGGATAAATTCGTGTTTTCCCTCTTGTTTATAACTACTGTTCGTGTGCCTGTTCTAACGAGACCATAACAGAAATCAATTCAACGACAATTCTTCGGGTACCTACTACACGTGGGCGTTGGAGTCATGTTCTGCACTAGCGGGACTTCTAAAATGACAGAAATTTTCTGACAAAACAGAATGTTTCTGATATAACAGAAACAAGTCTGTAATGTCAGAAAGGGTTTCTTATCGTTAGCTAAGGTGTAGGGACACTTTCTGACATTTAGTTTTTGGAAAGGCATGCATGCCTAGAGTCTTAGGCATGCTGATCAAGAATTTAAAAAAGAGGCAAACACGGCACACCCGCCTCTGGAAATTATTAGGTTGAAAAAGACTAGAATATTGAAATCGGAAAATAACTGTTATTGAAATAACAGTAAACCACCAATAAAATATAACTTTTGATAATTAACAGATGAAAGCGTCTTTGACTCAGATTAGCCACACCGTATGACACCATTTTAATATTTCATAAATTTTATAAAATTTTTTGTCTAGTTACAGAGCCTCTGTTCGGGTGGGCTCAACACCAATATATTCAAACCGTCCTCTCGCCCGTTATCTCGTGGTAACGTATTAATAGCTACTCTAGTCACGATCACACTCTTATCTCGTAAGAGTCACAGCTCAGTTTACAAAATCTTATACTCGATCCACAGGTTCAATGGGAGTGTCACGTGACCGAGACACTGAGCAGGTGAGGTGGGCAACTACAAACATTTGTCCCAACTTCACCTCTCGAATTGTAACTTAGACACTGAGCACTAACAAATTCACCTGTGAGACTGGTGAAAAAGAGGTACCACGTAAATGATATATACACAGAAAACAACGCTCTGTGTTTGGGTGTGTTACAATATAGAAGTTTGTCACTCTCGATATCTGTTACATTGATTTTAATTAATGAATCGACCCATACATACAAGAGCGACTGAAAACAACTAACAACTATGACACATGAATCAGAAAACACGAATTAGATATTGAATATAAACAAGTAATTCTGGTTTACAAAGACAACACGAATGAGAACTTTACGTGAACAAAGTATTTATGTTCTTAAGATACAAAACTTTATAGAGATTTACGGAAAACAATTCATTATTGTTTTAAGATCAACCACGTAGGATAGCTGATTGTTAGCCAATTCTTTAGGTTGTACGAATTAAAATCGAATCAGAGATTTACGTATATAAATACTTTATTTTCGACATTGCAAAAACTACTTTTATCGTTTAGTTACCAACGAATGTAATGTTGTCGATTACAAACATTATGAGATCTATTTGGTAACAAATTAAGGCTTTTGGTCTTCTACCACAAGAATGATAGAGATTAGTTCAACAAGTAAGTCTGTTAGACTACTACAACCCTACTTTTAGCGAGTCTGTTAAACCGTCATTCTTGTTGAATTTGATTTTAGAGATGTGAAAGCTATGTCAAAAGTTAAGGCTAGACAAAAAGACAAAAACTCTATATTTTTTTTATTTTTTTATTAAATGTGTAAGGTTTTCAAAAAATATATCTTTTCAAGCTCGGATAATACATGAGTTGTCCCCGACCTAAACTATAGTAAAATTGTTGGATGGCAGAATCCACAAAAACAACTTGAACCATTTACATTTGCGTCGAGTGCGGGACTTAGCTGTGCCACTGACTAGGTCCTATTCTGAACGCAAAAAAAAAAAAAAAAAAAAAAAATAAAGTGGTATGGCACGGTCCCGAGAATAGTGTCGGGGTGGATATTAAGACACATATAAATCTTATCATAATGAAAAAAAGCAGATAAAAAAAAGTAAATATCTTATTTGGACTCACTTATTTGATAATATTGACCATTGTAAAAATAGCTTTCATCTGTACGGAGATGAGGATAATAAGAGATCCTCAATTTTCTGTTTGATTATACGCCGTTCACCCCATCCGCGCCTATCATGACGATATACTGTATAATTAAAAAAAAAACACAAAAAAAACAAAAGGACTTTCAATGTACCCATTCTCGTTCGGTTGTTTATCTACTTAAAATTTTCATTATTAAACACTTCATATACAACAACTACACTCTAGTCGGTTGGTTAGAGCTACAATAACAATTATATTGTAGGTGGTGGTTATCTTGTTATCAAGGTACTATGATTACGAAGAAAAACCGTAGGCGCGATTTTATTTCTCAAATACTTTCTTGTATTCAAAAATAAAAAATAATGTTATCTTTTAGTTGGTGTATGACGTTTAAGATAGGTACGAGGATGAAACAGAAAAAACTTCTTAGAGATTGTAGTACTCCAATTAATGATGGGATAAAAATACAAAACTTAATTTAGATATGTGTAGTTTTCTAAATTGAGCTATATTTAATTGGTTTTATAAAAAAACACGACTTATAGATTTTATGACTAAAATAAATTCGTTTTTAATAAGTAAAATATACATATAGATTTGATTTCAACATTTCTTTCATGATTTAGCTGAACAAAATAATTATATAGTTACTTAAATCATTACATTCGTGTTTACTTAAAAACATCGAATGATAGCTTTGAGTTAATAAAGTAAGTCTTATGTAATAATTAACATACGTATTAACAGTTAAAACGTTTTATTTATTTTTTTTGCATTAAAAAATTTAAGTAAGACAAAAGTAATAAACTAATCATACAAGTGCGGAGTTGTTCAATAGCTACAATTACAAATGATAGGGAGTGTGTGATTTACTATGTGTAACGTTTCGATTTTATATCATTTACAAAAATTAGCTCGTTAAGTTTCTATTGCTATATACAGTTAGATTAGAAGTAGCTATACGTAAGTACAATTAAATTACATACGCAAACTTGAACATTTTTGATAAATACCCAGTTGAGTGTTTTTTTCTTATTAAACAAAAAAAAGTACTTTTGACTCGATTGAACGTTCTGTAAAAGGTTTAGAGCCGACGACAAATATTATTCAACTGTAAATATGTATATAAAGTTTGTTTGAATAATATTATTTCAGAAATATACAAGTAAGATACGAAACATACATTATCTTAGTTGTTCAAGATCTTCTCTTCCAAGGTATCGGGCGTTAGTGATGGTCAATGTTGAGAGTGAAGAGGATATATACCGTTAAACATTACGAGCTTTTTTTTTAGTTGTATTTAAATGTTTATACTATATCATTATACACTGACCTACAATAAACTGAAAAAAGAACCAGTCCACCCGAGAGCTAACGACACATGTTAGTGTTTTTTTCTGATACCAATAGCCCCATTTATGGGTAATCTAATGACCTTGAGTGCACAGGGAGAGAGAGAGAGAGCCGCTTTGAATTTAAGTTATAAGCTTGCGGTTGGTTGCGTGTTTTTTGGTTTTTGTTTTAATTCACTTCTCTAATGCGTTTGAAAAAGTTTTAAGACACACTGTTTCATATCAAATATTTAGATTATAAATTTATTTTATAATTATAGTTAAATATTTAAAAACATCAATTGTTATTATAATTTAATCTTTAAAATATTTCTTATATAGTGCGTTTGTGTATAATACATAAATTCTTAGATTATATTAAAACAATTATTACATATTAATAATAATTATGAATTTTTTAGTAATACTTAATTTTAATTATGAACAACTTAATATACTCAACATACCGTCGAGAAGTGTGTCCAGCGCTACCAGACCAATTTATAGGGTGTGACGGGCTATTATTACATTGTCGCCTTCACATTCCAGTTCATACTTACAAGCGGTGTGTTGATTTTTGGATGTCAATTGCTAAAATATCTATAAACTTTACGAACATTAACTTCCAGAAGAAGAATTTCTACGTTTGATATGTCTATTTAGTCGTAAACGTGTATTACATTATATTTTTCGTTTAAAGTTTATTTTATTCAATTAGAGTCACAAATGACCTATAGAATATGGTACCTTCAGTAAATGACGTTATTGTAGTTTCGAAATATCTCTTGTTTGGTCTCTGAAAGTCTTTATAAGGTTCAAATCACTGAGTATTTATTCACACTCCCCCTCCAGGAAAGTTCGCGGGTGGAAGTTTGTCAATGACGAGCCTGATTTAAAGATTCAAATTTAATATTGTAAATACAACTGAGACACTAGAGTGTATGTGGGGCGCGTGTTAGTAAAATCATAGTTGGGTTGCCGTAAAGCTGAGTTCTAGATGTCTTATGTAATAGTGTTGAGATTGTAATAATAAAGCGACCCTTCGTTTTTTGTCTGAGTGTGTTTGTTTTTTTACAGAGGTACTCTCGAATATAATATCATCCTTGTATCGATTATACTATTTTAGAGGTTTGAAAAATTTATTATTTACTGTGGTGTTTATCAAGTTATCAGTGGAAGAGGGGCGTATTTTTTCTTGTATGTATTAGTTATAATGGGTCATTTCTAATTTAGATTACTCTCTTTTTATGAAGGTGATTATAATGTGAATTTTTGTAAAGAGTATTTGGTTCATGGTTGTTCCTTAAAGTAGAAGTTGAGTTTCTAAAAGATAAATACCTTCTTTTATCAGTACAAGAAAACAGTATTCTTCACCTCTTAGGGATATAGAAATAATTTATGTGTCAATTTATATTAATCGCTCATAATTTGAGCTATGTTGTACTTAGCTATCTCAGACAGGAACTCGCTCCACCACGTCACGTAATGGGCGCTTGTTTGTGCTCAAGAAAACTCTGGATTCGTATCTTGTCGTGTTGACACTTTCGCACGCGCTCATCTCTCTATGTCGCTCTCATTCGAATGGTAGTGCAACTTTCTTACTTCTAACCTGTAGAGTTGATTAGCTTCGCCTCCACTTGGTTACCAGATGCACTTTTACTCGTGGTTATCGTCAGTATTTTGCGACTTATACAAGGATCCATACTAAATTTAATGACTACTTATAGCACCGGCAAACCGACCCGCAATGTGTTGTCGGTACGACCCTTAAATCGGCAGTACTCTGCAGGATCAATTGTCGTTTACTAATGACACTATAACTAAGTGACCTAGTATAAATGGTAGGTCAAGTCTGGGTACATCAGCCGATTGAACTCCAGCTAATCGCGATGCTATGAAACTTTAGTCTTGGATCAAGCTAGGAGTTTTATAGTTGTATAGGGATTGATGTTCCTAATCTATGTTTTGTCTGCATATCGATTAATCTTCAGGTTTCGCGGCTTTTTTCTATTTACAGAGTGTGATTTTGGTAAGAGAATTGTAAAGTTACAAACGTCTATTTCATACATAAGGTTCCAAGATACTGTCTCTCACATAATGGCCTGAGGTTCATGGACCTATGGAGGCGGAGGGGGTATGTCTGTAATGGTTGTCCTTTTGCCCCTAGACAGCCAGTGGCAGAAGTACAGAGATACGCGAGTTGAAAGAATTGGAATGTCTATCTAAGACCGACATATACAGCATTTGCACAGACTGTGTTCATTAATCAAGAACTACACATAGAGGGTCTATTTCTATCATAGAATGGAATCGTTCTAACCATACACTATGCAAAACAGAGATCCACTGACGGGACTGGACGTAAGCAGTTGGCCTAGACCGGGCCCAACAAGTGGGTTTGGTGAAGTGGTCTTATTGGATCTACGCATTACCCGGCAGAACATGTCGGACTGTCACCACACTAAGTTGATCATGTGTATTAAGATGACTCCCCAATTGACACCACAACATGCCCAGTCATTTTTCTTTGTTTCATAGGTAGTGCTCGGTAGGTTGACAGGGTGGTGTTGGTAAGTTTCTGGCGGATGGGGGTTATCTTTGTTGATTTGTGTTTACGTTCCAGATAGATACTCTATACTTAACTAAATAATATTGCAAATCTTTGGGGATATCGAGTCGGAGCTGGGAAAGTTTAGTGTCTGACTATTAGGGTTAGGCCGAACCGTTAAGTGAGGCAAGGCGAGTGCCTCGTCAGATCGCGATAGCAACTCGAAGACGCATCGCTTCCTCCAGGACTGAGAGGACCGTGACACAGATGACCATAGGCAGGGGCTGGGCTAGTGGCCTGCAAGGAGCACCATGACCCAGTAATCAAGCGGAATCGCAAGTCCTTCTCTTGAGACGATGAAGTAACTGCACGGGTGCAAACCCGACCTTATATAAGAACGTGGTAAGGTGGTATTACGAACGACGGATGTCGCGACCTTGCCGATGTAATGCCAAGCGGTTGGGTGGAGTAATGTGATAAATATTGAACCGGGCGATTCCGTACATGTAGTAAAACGTGGTAATGATGTGCCCATTATGTCTTGTCCTTTTAGTTTGCTTCTAGCGATTGAGACTCTTTTAAGCGGTGTGGCGGTGGGGGGTATAATCTGGTGGAGGTTGAAAAGGGAAATGGGGTGTGGTTTGATTATCACAATTCTGAGGTAATACGGGTGTGGATGCAAAGTGGTAAGAATAAGAGAGTTTTTAACTAAGTTTAAACCTTTGTGTTTACAAATTATTATTTCTTACCGTGTGTCTATGAGTCCTTCCGTGGTGTGCGGTGATAAAATATTTGTTGTGTGTTACTCCGTTTCTAAATTAGAGAAAATAGTCGTTGATTACGCCATGAGATGTCTCTGTACGTTTTTATCTCTGAGGATTCGAGAATTCCCCGAAGTGGATTTTATACTGACTATAGTGACAAAAGTTGTATACATTAGTATATTACAAACCTATGTTTTGTTTGAGGGAGCAACATCATACGATTTGTGTGTGGGGGGCGACGATCGGATATCGGTTTCGTTACTTTATTAATTTGTGAAGGTCTAATTTCCAATTAGTTCTTTAGTTATTGGTGACTAAAATATAGAGAAGCTAGATATAGTGATTTTTGTCTATCTGAGAATTCTCCTAATTTTAGACCTCGTATTCTTTTTTTCTTAGTTACAAATTAATTAACTCTGTACAATTTTAACGTATCGTACGATAAAGGTTGTCGGTGAGGAAAAATCCCTCGGGTGGGTTGGACAGTGTCTCACTCTTTACCCGTCCGGCGTGCACCAGTTGCGAGCTAGCAGGTACGGTGTTTGGTCTAATGATAAGTGCGAGAGTCATAAGTAGAGCCCCAGACGTTAACGGAGAGTTCAATCATGCCGCTTCTATATAGCACGCAATTAGCAACCCTTCTCTTTAATTCTAGAGGTATAATTACTACTTGTGACTTCGGCGTGAAAAATAGTCTTGTTGGGACTAAAGTTGCTATATGAATATAATATCCTGGATTCCAATTCGCGAGACACACGGGAATGAAGGTGAGCCTTCCCCCCGAAAGCTTGGCGGGAGGTTTGCAAGGGTGCACTTGCAGTGGCCTTGTTTGAGGG